>NW_028270185.1:15888835-16188835 GCF_037043375.1 Chiloscyllium plagiosum | reverse complement strand
TAGCGGGGAAGAAGCTGTTCTTGAATCTGTTAGCACATGTATCCAAAAATATATATCTTCTGCCTGTAAGAAGAGGGTGGAAGAGATTCTAACCGGGGTGGGAGGGGTCTTTGATGATGTTGGCTGCCTTCCAGAGGCAGTGGGAAGTGTAGATGGAGTCAGTGGGTGGGAGGCTGGTTTGTGTGATGGACTGGGCTGGGTTCACAGCTCTCTGTAGTCTCTTACAGTCCTGGGCAGAGCAGTTGCCACACCAAACCGTGGTGTATATGGATAGTGTGGGCGAGGATGGGTTGGCTGTGATGGAAACGATGTCACGAGAGGAGCAGGGGGTGGGGGTGGATAGCGAAACACAGAAGGATGGAATCACGTACTAAAGTTATTGTGAAGGAGGGAGTGGGGTCCCAGCCCATTCCCTGATACGGAATCTGCGGCTTTTGAGGCCGACCCTAGCTGCGAAGGGGAGAGAGAGAGAGAGAAAGGAAACTGCTCTGCCTGGTTTCCGAGGGAACGAGAAACCGAAACTGAGATTTGGAAACAGAAACTCCCGGGCAGACTGAAACTGGGGGAAGAAGACTCAGTGAACCTGAAACATTAAAATTTCCTACATCGAATCCCTAGAGTGTGTAACCAGGCCATTCGGCCCAACAAGTCCACACCGACCCTCAGAAGAGTAACCCACCCAGACCCATTCCCCTATTGGAGTGATGCTGGAAGTACACAGCAGGTCAGGCAGCATTCAAGGAGCAGGAAGCTTGATGTTTTCATAAAGGGCCTTTGCCCAAAACATTGATTCTCCTGCTCCTCGGCTGCTGCCTGACTTGCTGTGCTTTTCCAGCACCACTCTAATCTCCAGCACCCACTTCCACCATTCCACCATTACTCTACATTTACCCCTGTCTAATGCACCTAACCTACACATCCCTGAACACTGTGAGCTATTTAGCACGGCCAATTCACCCTAACCAGCGCATCCTCGGACTGTGGGAGGAAACCGGAGCACCCGGAGGAAACCCACGCAGACACGGGGAGAATGTGCAAACTCCACACAGACTGTCACCCGAGGGTGGAATCGAACCCAGGTCGCTGGCGCTGTGAGCCACCATGCTGCCCATCCGTCACTTCTCTCCACAGATCACAGATGCTGTCAGACCTGCTGAGCTTTTCCAGAACACTTTATTCTTGAAACTGGGGGAGGCGAGGTGAATGGGTACAAGCTGGTCAGAAGGGTCCTGGGGTGCAGGGGTGTTGGGTCCTGGGGTGCAGGGGTGTTGGGTCCTGGGGTGCAGGGGTGTTGGGTCCTGGGGTGCAGGGGTGTTGGGTCCTGGGGTGCAGGGGTGTTGGGTCCTGGGGTGCAGGGGTGTTGGGTCCTGGGGTGCAGGGCAGGTGGAAATGAAGAGCAGAGAGTTCAAATCCAAAGAGTGAACATGGATTTGCTACAGTTTCTGAACGATTGAATTGCTTCGTGGGTGTGTGGGCATGTGTGTGTGTGTGTGTGTGTGTGTGTGTGTGTGTGTGTGTGTGTGTGTGTGTGAGTGTGTGTGTGTGTGTGAGTGTGTGTATGTGGGAATACGTGTGAGAGTGTGTGTGTGTGTGTGTGTATACGTGTGTGAGTGTGTGAGTGTGTGTGTATGTGTGTATACGTGTGTGAGTGTGTGAGTGTGTGTGTGTGTGTATGTGTGTGTGTGTGTGTGTGTGTGTGTGTGAGTGTGTGTGTGTGAGTGTGTGTGTGTGTGAGTGTGTGTGTATGTGTGTATACGTGTGTGAGTGTGTGAGTGTGTGTGTGTGTATGTGTGTGTCTGTGTGAATGTGTGTGTGTGTGAGTGTGTGTGAATGTGTGTATGTATGTGTGTGTGTGTGTGCAGGCGTGTGTGTGAACACTGAGATATGGCATTCACTGGAGAGGCATTCAAAGAAACAGCCTTCGCCTCATTTTCTCTCAAAGAGGAAATTTGTGAACGCTGAATGCTTCAAATATTAGGACTCCTATCTGTTTCCCGGCCGAATCTGACATGTGGTCTGAAAATCTTCCGTCTGTCTGTGTCCGACGGTAATCTGACTTCATCGACAAGAAATTAAAGGAACTGTGAGGCGATCATCGCATGCCATACTGAGGGAATGCTGCATTGTCAGAGGCAGTGCCTTTTGGATGAGAGATTGGACAGCTCTCTCAGGTGGGAGGAAGTGAGGACTGCAGATGCTGGAGGTCAGAGTTCAGAGTGTGTTGCTGGAAAAGCACAGCTGTCAGGCAGCATCCGAGAAGCAGGAGAATCGACGTTTCGGGCACAAGCCCTTCATCAGGAAGGGCTGTTCTCTCAGGTGGTAGATCTCTTGATCCAATGGCCTTCTGGGTAATAGGTGAGGACCTGCTCGGTCCTGACCATATTTATTCCTGACCCAGTATGTGGCAGTTGATTCATCATTGATGCTCCAAGGACAAAAATGCAAATCCCAAGATGGAATCTGAAAACAGTTAATAAACCTGCAATCGAAAGCTAAGACAATGATGGTACCTTTAATCCCCATTGGCCTGAACACTCGTCTAGTTGACCAATACCCTTCCGGGGATAAGCTCTGGCCTCCAGTAATGGGAAAAGGCTGAGAAACGTTGAAATTAGAGGTTGGGGTGGCACGGTGGCACAGTGGTTAGCACTGCTGCCTCACAGCGCCAGAGACCCGCGTTCAATTCCCGCCTCAGGCGACTGACTGACTGTGTGGGTTTCCTTCCACAGTCCAAAAATGTGGAGGCCAGGTGAATTGGCCGTGCTAAATTGCCCACAGTGTGAGGTGCATTAGTCAGGGGTAAATATGGGGTGTGGGTGGGTTACTCTTCAGTAGGTCTGTGTCGACTTGTTGGGCTGAAGGGCCTGTTTCCATACTGTTGGGAATCTAATTTGAAACTCACTCATCCCAAGGGACAGTTAGGAATGGGGGTAACATTTGGAAACAGTCAAGTTACCTCCTGTTTATACCTGTCAGCCAGGGATCCCTGAGTGGACCAGCTGAACAGCCCCAACTCCTATTCTATGAGGCCCACCAGACTGGCCTTGTTACAATCACTGCGGCCAGGGAAGAATGCATGAACCTGTTTGGGGGAGTTCGATCTGCAATTGCTCTCTACATTGTTACGTTTCAGTAAAACCAAGCAGAGTTGAAACGCTCTGACCTTTGTGTTCTGAATAAGTCCAGGTTTCTGATGTGGAAGGCTTAGTAAAGAACACGGGGAGTACTTCAGTCAGGCTGCACTAGGGGGCACCCCTGCACCACAATATTGACCGCTGCGGGAGACTCGTTAATAATTGTCCGATTTTATTCATTCACGGGAGGTGGGAGTCACTGGCTTGGGCCCGGCATTTATTGCCCGTCCCTAACTGACCCTTGAGAAAGTGGGGGTGAGCTGCTTTCTTGAACTGCTGCAGCCCGTGTGCTGTGGGTAGACCTACAGCACCGGTTCTAGACTTTTGACCCAGCCAGTATAGGCGACACATTTTCAAGTGCTGGAGCCTCTGAATACGCCCAAACCGACTTGCTCAGAGATGCTATTACAGAACCCCAAAAGGCAGGTGGGGGGCTTGAACCCACGCCTGCTGGACCAGAGGTAGGGACACTTCCACTGCACCACACGAGTGCCGCTGCTTCATAAGACATGGGCTAACAGAAACGGGAGCAGTTTGACACGTAGACTGGATGGAGGTGAACCGAGGGGTGAGGGGTCTGAAATTGAGGGGATGCGTAGGACCTATTTCCCTCAGCTGAGGGGGGGGGGGGGGGAACGTGGATGGGGTGTCAGTGACAAGATGGAGGGAGGACAGGAAAGTGGAAAGTGGTCGGCTGAAGAGTTTGTGGAATTGAGTGAGTTGTTATTCATGCTGAGGGTGGGCCCAACCTGGGGCTTCTCTGCCTGAAAGGGAGGTCCAGGCAGAAAGTCTCGACTCGGAGTCATCAAAAAAGGCCATTCGTCCATCCCCACCAGGATTGCTAAACTGAATCAGTCCCACTTGCTTGCACTTGGCCCATTTCCCTCTCAGGAGATAGTGAGGCCTGCAGATGCTGGAGATCAGAGCCAAGAGTGTGGTGCTAGAAAAACACAGCCGATCAGGCAGCATCTGAGGAGCAGGAACATCGACGTTCCTGATGAAGGGCTCCGGCCCAAAACATCGATTTTCCTGCTTCTGGGACGCTGCCTGACCTGCTGTGCTTTTCCAACAACACACACTGAACCCATATCCCTCTCAACCTTTCCTATCCATGTACCCGTCCAAATATCTTTTAAATTTTGCAATTGTACCGGGGTTAAACCTGGGTGATAGCATGGTTGGGGAAGGGAGGGGGGAGAGCAGTTGGGGGTTGCGAGATGGTTTGCTTCTTGACCAGCACAGACAAGATGGGCAGATTGGCCTTCTCTTTGTGCTGCGAATGTTTCCACACCTTTGAGATATTCCAAACAGCTTAAGGGCGGGGGTGTGTGGGAGAGCACTGAAGAGGGACTGTTAAGTGATGGTTCCCCAGGAAGGCTAGGACTGGCATGATGGCTTGAATGGCCTTCTCCTGTGCTGGGTGGGTTGCACGCTTTGACACTGATTGTCTTGGAGATGAATCAAGAACAGGCAAGACACATCACAGGGTGTGGGGTAGGTGCAGACTCTTCAGCCTCAATAATGATGCAAGTTTATGTTTAGTGTTCGCTATTGGCTGCCGACTCCCGTCAGGTGGTCTCCAGGAGGCTCCATTGCCTGACATCCCAGAATGCCTCACTTCGTTTTCACCTTATAACCAGTTAAACAGAAGCATTTAACCAAATTCACAATAAAGCTCCCTTTGTTTCTATTGCTCTGCCCCCCCTCACCTCTCCTTGTGAGTTTTGGCATGGGGTAGGTGGAGATTAATACCCCCACAGGGCAACGCTGGACATTGGCGATGGGGCAAGGTGTGTGGGCCATCTGTGTGGGGGTGGAATGGGATCTCAATTGAGAGCAGAGAAGGAGGTGGGGAACTAAAGCAGGGCATAGCTCCATAGACAGAATAAAGCATATAGTAGGTGCAACAATCCCCTGGCTAGAGGCAGTGAGAAGATGAAATAAGGTTGGCCCAGGTGAGAGATTTGCACCCTCACATCCCCATCTCCCTCCCTCGGTTGTGAACGAGAATGCCCTTTGTGGAGGACACCTTCTGTAGTGACGTGTTCACTGATGACATTACATGCCTCAGGAGCAGTTGGGACTTGAATTCAAGCTTCTGATCTAGAGGTATGGGCAATACGACTGCATGAACTTGGGCTTCTTGTCTAGAGGTATGGGCAATACCACTGTATGAACTCAGGCTTCTTGTCTAGATGTATGGGCAGTATCACTGTATGAACTCAGGCTTCTGTTCTAGAGATGTGGGCAGTACCACTGTATGAACTCAGGCTTCTTGTCTAGCGGTATGGGCAGTATCACTGTATGAACACAGGCTTCTGTTCTAGAGGAATGGGCAGTATCACTGTATGAACTCGGGCTTCTGCTCTAGAGGTATGGGCCGTACCACTGCATGAACTCGGGCTTCTGCTCTAGAGGTATGGGCAGTACCACTGTACCACCTTCTTGACCTGTGGCAGTTAGGATTCTAAAGGTGGTCAATTGATAACCACTTGAGGATCTCAAATTGCCAACTCCTTGATCACCATCTTTGCCAACAGGCGACAGATGTGGCTAATTTCCTACCTCGGAAACCATGGCAACCAGTCTGCTTAGCGGGGGTGTGGGGGGTGTTGGACTTCATTCACCCTCATCTTGGAGCCATCAGGGTCACCTTGGGAAGGGGTGTCCACAGCGCTGTGACCTCCACCAGAAAGTGGAGTGGGAATCTGGCTGGAATGGGGATTGGACCCCAATCCACGGGGAATGTCAGTCACAGTGGCAACCCAAGTTTTTGCACGTGTATGACGGGCCACGGGCGGTTTTGGCATGAGGCCGCCATTTCCATTCCATCCCCACGGCTGCTCTGGGAGCCTCCCTCGCTCTCACAACCCACCATCGCTGAGCGTCGGGAAGGACTCAACCCTCTTTGCCATCGGGTCCTGGATCTCCTGGCCAAGAGGCAGGGACGCTACCCCGTTGCACCACAAGACCTCGCCATCGTCATCATCACCACCTGGCCTCCTCATAACTTTGCGCATCTCAATTACATCTCCCTATCCATGTGCATTGCAAATAAATCATCCCCAGCCTATCTAGTCCTTGCTATGAGCCACAGGCCATCCTTTGAGGCTACATATGAATATACCATCTGCCTCTCTCATGTGTGACTCCATCCCCCTCTATAACACGGTGATTGGAATGTGATCAATGACCAGATCAGCTTCCATGCTGGTACTTGATGGATAAATCTTGCTCAGGGCACCTTTGGGAATGGCCTGCTCTTCCTCCATTGCCCCCAAGCGATCGTTAATACCTACTCGGTAGGGCAGATGGAGGTACCCTATAGACACCAACACATAAGGCAAACCAGGGCAGGGCTTACAGAGTTGGTGGGAGAGACCGAACAAAAGACCGAGGGGTGCAGGTGCATAATTTCTTGAAAGTGGAGGCATGGGTGATAAAGAAGGTGTTTGTTATATTCGCGTCCGTTATTCAGAACGTTGAATATCGGAGCTGGGAGGACATGTTGCAGTTGTACAGGATATCACTGGGGCCATTTTTAGAATACAGCATACAATTCTGGTCTCCCTGCTATGGGAAGGATGTTGTGAAACTTGAAGGGTTTCAGAAAATATTTGCAAGGGTTGGGGGGTTTGAGCTACAGGGAGATGCTGAACGGGCTGGGGCTGTTTTCCCTGGAGCGTCGGAGGCTGAGGGGTGACCTTATAGAGGTTTATAGAATTATGAGGGGCATGGATAGGGTAAATAGGCAAAGTCCTTTCCCTGGGGTGGGGGTGTCCAAAACTAGAGGTTTAGGGTGAGAGGGGGGAAATTTAAAAGGGACCTGAGGGGCAACCTTTTCACGCAGCAGGTGGTACGTGTATGGAATGAGCTGCCAGAGGAAGTGGTGGAGGCTGGTACAATTTCAACATTTAAGAGGCATTTGGATGGGTATATGAATAGGAAGGGTTTGGAGGGATATGGGCCGGGTGCTGGCAGGTGGGACTAGATTGGGTTGGGATATCTGGTCGGCATGGACGGGTTGGACCGAAGGGTCTGTTTCCGTGCTGTACATCTCTATGACTTGAGAAAATGAACCGAAAGGACTCACAGAACTAAAAGTCAAAAGTGCTATTGAACTCTACTTCAGATCCCACATTCAAAATAATAATACACTGCAAACCTTTATCGTAATCGCGACATTTAGAGAGAACAATGACAAGAAACCGACCATATGGTTTGACCTCCTTCCCAGTTCCTTCATTAATGTGCAGTGGGATCTGGGTGTACAGGTCCACAGATCCCTGAAAGTGACAACACAAGTGGATAAGGTGGTCAAGAAGGCATAAGGCACGCTTGCCCTCATCATTTGAGCCATCCAGAATTAAAATGGTAAGTCATGTTGCAGCTGTACAGAACGTCAGTTCGGCCACATTCGGAATATAGCACACAGTTCTGGCTGCCACACCACCAGAAGCATGTGGAGGCTTTGAAGTGGGGTCGGAACTGGTTTACCAAGATGTTGCCTGGTTTGGAAGGCATTAGCTACGAGGAGAGATTGGGCAAACTTGGTTTGTTTTCAGAATGAGGGTGACAGGGGCACGCTGAAACAGTTGGTTCTGCTAGAGCGCGTGTTACTTCAACTCGAATTGGCTAAAACACGATTGAAGAATTCAGACTATTATTCGTAGGATGCAAACTATTGTTCCCTGCTTTGTTATAATTCCGGTCCCACTGGTGCTGCTATTACACGATCAGCCTGCTGTACCTCACAGAGTAGGAGTTCCTTGATTGGGGCTGTTAACCTGGTCCAATCCGGGAGCCCTGGCTGACAGATTGAAACAAGGGTCTTGTCCTCATGTCCCTGTAAACTGTTTGAACAGTAGGGTTTGGGGACTGGCTTTGCTGCTCCTCTCCCTTGTAAAATTGCTGTTCTCTTGTATGCAGCTGTAAATGTAACTGTTTGTTGTAAACTGTTTTTGTAATTTGTTTAATAAAATAAAAAAAAAGAAACAAGGGTCTTATACAGCATTGCCCTTTGATGTGAAGGGCACTGCTTGTCACTGGCCACTCGGGTGTTTCCTTTCTTCCTGGTGGTGGAAATTGAATTCGTACACCTTGTGTCTCTCACTGTGTCTCACACCTGCGCACACACAGCATGGGTGCTGGGGAAAAATAAGCAATACCGCAGTTAGGCGGTAGAAGAAGAAAAAAAAAAGAAAAGAAAGAAAAAAAAATAAACTGGAAGGTCAGACATCCTAAAATGAAAAAAAAACAGAAACAAGGGTCTTTCACTGTGTCTCACACCTGCGCACACGCAACATGGGTGCTGGGGGAAAAAATAAGCACTACCGCCGAAAAGCGGGGGTAAAAATAAAAGGAAAAAAAAACACGAGTGTCAGAGGAAAAAATAAGAATCAGAGATTCAGGCATCTTGTTCATTCTGACAGCTGGCTCTGAGGGAGTTGGATCAGTAAAAAAAAAAGAGAAAGAAATAAAGAAACAAGGGTTTCCGGGGGGCTCTGTTCACTCAGAGAGCTGCCTCTGGGTCAGTGTCAAACACGTATAAATAAAGGGGGATTTGGTGACAGGATACCACCCTCTGTGTAATTGTTTCAATAGCAATGTTTTAGATGCATCTTCACAGATTTATGAATAGGCAGGGAATAGAGGGATATGGACCGCTTAGAGGCAAGGGAGTTTTGCTTTGAAGGACACATCGTTTATTGGAATAGGTTGGAGGGTCAAAGGGCCTGTTCCTGTGCTGTATTTTGTTAGATTCCCTATACAGGCCCTTTGCCCCAACCAGTCCACACTGACCCTCCGAAGAGTAACCCACCCAGACCCATTTCCCTCTGACTAATGCACCTAACACTATGGGCAATTTAGCATGGCCAATTCACCTGACCTTTACATCTTTGGACGGTGGGAGGAAACCGGAGCACCCGGAGGAAACCCACACAGACACGGGGAGAATGTGCAAACTCCACACAGACAGTTGCCCGAGGCTGGAATCGAACCTGGGACCCTGGTGCTGTGAGGCAGCGGTGCTAACCACTGAACCACCGTACCGCCCCATTGTTCCTTGTTCTTAGTTGTCTTTGTTCTGGTCTGTTACTGCTGTCTGATCTCTATCCTGAGGCACACATACGTCTTAGCTTCACTTCCCCGTTTGTATTGAACACACTGCAGTGTTATACATGTAGCAGATTGCACTGCAGGGCAGTCTTTACAGAAACAATCCGAGGAGTTGGGGTTCAGCCAGAGAGTGAAACAGAGGCTCTGCAAGTAAAATTACAGTCCCCAGTGGGCAAGTAGAATCTTTAAAACAATATTATAGCCCGGGAAAGTGAAAATGAAAGAATGCCCCAGCAGCTCAGATTGTGAGTGGCCAACATGAGGCAGAGCGACAGTAAGGGAAGGCAAGAATCAGAGAAACAATTTGAACTGCGGTTACAAACCTGGGGACATCGCCATTCCAGAATTAAAAAAGACAAAGCGACAGATTGAAATCCTAAACTGCTCTGATCTAATAGACAAAAACTAGATTAGGAGGCTGTACCAAGGATGAAATAAAGAGCAGGTTCTTCATGAAGTCACATTACTGGCTGAAGCATTTATTTAAACGGTGAGGAGTGAGATTTGCCTGGAAAGAGCCTGGAGTCATTTATCGCTAAAGACATTACCAGAACAGGTATTATTTGTTAAAGCCACAGGCAGCAGTGTTCAGTAAAACCACTGGGGAAATGGGTATCATTTATTCAGGCTGCAATCTGGGATGGTCATCCATTGACAAGCCAACCTCCCACCCACTGACTCCATCTACACTTCCCACTGCCTCAGGAAGGCAGCCAACAACATGAAAGATCCCTCCCACCCCGGTTAGAATCTCTTCCACCCTCTTCTGTTGGGCAGAGGATTAAACACACGTACGGACAGATTCAAGAATAGCTTCTTCCCTGCTGTTATTGGATTGCTGAATGGACCTCTCAAATTTCAAATTTAATGTTGATAGTGCTCTCTGTGTGCTTCTCTGCAGCTGTAACTTAGTATTCCTCGCTGTGTTCTGTTACACAAATGAACTTTGTATGGTGTGATCTACTTGTACTGCACACCAAACAAAACATTTTCACTGTACCGAGGTACATGCGACAATAATATATCACATTAAATCAAACATTGAAAAGGGTAGGACTTTATCATTCAAACATATGAAAACCTTCCAAAACAGTTTTTGTTACAACATATTAAAAATACTTCTGAGCTATGAAAATAAATAGCCACATTCAGGACACATCAGATCTAATACAGACAGGGACATTTAATTTCAGAGATGGGCATGAATGGAACATGGAGTGGACATCTTGGAGAAATCATTCTTGGGATGCAAAATAACTTGCAAATTAGGTACTAAATCAGAAGCTGAATAAGTCAACACATTGTTATATACAATTGAGAATATAACTAATAATGTTATAGCTCGCCAAGAGTGAAGAGAACTGAGACTCTTTTGAAGAAGTACTGAAACTCTTTGACAATTACTTGAGCAACATAAATAGTATCACTCTTGAAACAGCAAGATTTAATATAGAGGTTGAGCATCCAGATGATAACTAGAGAATTAAGTTAATGATTTCTGCAGATACATGGAGAAATTTCATTATCATGATCTTCAAGTTAAGATTAATAATCAAAGCAGAAGTTTTGCAATGCTGATGAGTCTTTGTCAGATTTATCAAGGTGCAAAGAAGACCTGATTTTTTTAGGGAAACCATTCAGTTGGTGCATGAAGCAGAAGGCAGGGAGCGACATAGATCAATCCTCAGAGGAGATGATCAGTGTTGACGTAGGAGGTAAGTAAAACAAATTCAATTCATCAAGTTCATAACTACAAATGACTCACACATTAGAAACAAATAGTGAGAAGGTCAGTGCCAGATGCTAAAAGTGTTTGGCACAAACGAACCTCACAGGCATAAACAGTGCCCAGCTATTAAGTTCTGTAAGTTCTCAGAAGCAGAAACTTGTTTCAGAAATGCAAGAAATCAAATAGCACCTAGCTAAAGAACTTACCGAAGTAGACCGGTGCACAAAAAAAACAAAACCTAAAGTGTCCTTCAGGGAAGTATGTGATCCAGACCAAATGTTTGGACAGGCTGATGTTTATGCTAACACACATCCCAGAAAATTCACGTGAGTCACTGGGGCAAGAGTCGCGATGTTATCAGACGGTGAAGCATGGCAGAGATAAAGTGTCTACAGCCAACAAAAGGGAAACTAAATTGGCCAGGAGACATTGCCCTTAAGATTAAACATGTGGAATGAGCAAATCTCCAATATAGGGGAAACAAAAGAGGAGAAAATCTACACATACTTAACAAATAAGAATTCTCATGCAGGAAAGTGTGACTTGACCTCAAATAGAAGGAGCTAAACTAGCTCAAACGAAGGTAAAACTGGTGGAGGAACAACAGGTCAAAGGGTAATCTGTAAATGATTTTATTGACTACCGGAAGAACCCAAAGAGAAGGCAGAATACATTGAGATTAGGTGTGCTGGTTTCAGAAATTTGTTTCATACTGTCAGGGAGATGGACATCGGGCTGGTAAGAAACATTTCCATGGCTATCACGAGTGAGAGAGTTAAACATGCATCTAGCAGCAATGAAGACTGATAGACAGTAAACTCTGTTTGAGTTAATGACAGAATTTAACTGATGTAACGCAGACTGGGGATGAATAATTCAGACAGATTCAAGTTTGAAGTCAAATTCTGATGTGACTCACAAAAGACTAATTCAATCGTGAATTTCATTTCCTCATCATCACAGCATGGCACTCAGTAACAGTGACGGGGATCCTCAGTAACAGTGACGTTGATCCTCAGAAACAGGGATGGGGATCCTCAGTAACAGTGACGGTGATCCTCAGTAACAGTGATGGTGATCCTCAGTAACAGTGACGGGGGTCCTCTGTAACAGTGACGGCGATCCTCAGTAACAGTGATGGGGATCCACAGTAACAGTGATGGGGATTCTCAGTAACAGGGATGGGGATCCTCAGTAACAGTGACGGGGATCCTCAGAAACAGGGATGGGGATCCTCAGTAACAGTGATGGGGATTCTCAGTAACAGGGATGGGGATCCACAGTAACAGTGATGGGGATCCTCAGTAACAGTGATGGGGATCCTCAGTAACAGTGATGGGGATCCACAGTAACAGTGACGGGGATCCTCAGTAACAGTGATGGGGATCCTCAGTAACAGTGACGGGGATCCACAGTAACAGTGACGGGGATCCTCAGTAACAGTGATGGGGATCCTCAGTAACAGTGATGGGGATCCTCAGTAACAGTGACGGTGGTCCTCAGTAACAGTGACGGTGGTCCTCAGTAACAGTGATGGCGATCCTCAGTAACAGTGACGGTGGTCCTCAGTAACAGTGACAGTGGTCCTCAATAACAGTGATGGTGGTCCTCAGTAACAGTGATGGTGATCCTCAGTAACAGTGACGGTGATCCTCAGTAACAGTGACGGTGATCCTCAGTAACAGTGATGGGGATTCTCAGTACCAGTGATGGGGATCCTCAGTAACAGTGATGGGGATCCTTAGTAACAGTGACGGGGATCCTCAGTAACAGTGATGGTCATCCTTAGTAACAGTGATGGGGATCCTCAGTAACAGTGACGGTGATACTCAGTAACAGTGACGGTGATCCTCAGTAACAGTGATGCGGATCCTCAGTAACAGGGAACGGGATCCTCAGTAACAGTGATGGGGATCCTCAGTAACAGTGATTGTCATTCTCAGTAACAGTGATGAGGATCCTCAGTAACAGTGATGGGGATTGTCAGTTAAAGTGATGGTGATCCTCAGCAACAGTGACGGTGATCCTCAGGAACAGTGATGGTGGTCCTCAGTAACAGTGATGGTGATCCTCAGCAACAGTGACGGTGATCCTCAGTAACAGTGATGGTGATCCTCAGTAACAGTGACGGTGATCCTCAGTAACAGTGACGGGGATCCTCAGTAACAGTGACGGGGATCCTCAGTAACAGTGATGGTGATCCTCAGGAACCGTGACGGGGATCCTCAGTAACAATGATGTTCATCCTCAGTAACAGTGATGGGGATCCTGGTAACACTGACGGTGATCCTCAGTAACAGAGATGGGGATCCTCAGTAACAGTGACGGTGTGCCTCAGTAACAGTGATGGGGATTCTGAATATCAACGATGAGGATCCTCAGTCACAGTGACGGTGACCCTCAGTAACAGTGACTGTGATCCTCAGTAACAGAGATGGGGATCCTCAGTAACAGTGATGGTGTACCTCAGTAACAGTGATGGTGATTCTCAGTAACAGTGATGGGGATTCTCAGTATCAGCGATGAGGATCCTCTGTAACTGTGATGGTTACCCTCTGTAAGAGTCATTCTGACCCTCAGTAACTGTGTTGGTGACCCTCAGCGACAGTGATGAGGATCCTCAGTAACAGTGATGGCGATCCTCAGTAACAGTGATGGTGATCCTCAGCAACAGTGATGGTGATCCTCAGTGACAGTGATGGGGATCCTCAGTAATAGTGACGGGGATCCTCAGTAACAGTGACGGTGGTCCTCAGGAACAGTGATGGGGATCCTCAGTAACAGTGATGGTGATCCTCAGTAACAGTGATGGTGATCCTCAGTAACAGTGACGGGGATCCTCAGTAACAGTGACGGGGATCCTCAGTAACAATGATGATGATCCTCAGGAACAGTGATGATGATCCTCAGTAACAGTGACGGTGCTCCTCAGTAACAGTGACGGGGATCCTCAGTAACAATGATGTTCATCCTCAGTAACAGTGATGGGGATCCTGGTAACAGTGACGGTGACCCTCAGTAACAGTGACTGTGATCCTCAGGAACAGAGATGGGGATCCTCAGTAACAGTGATGGTGATCCTCAGTAACATTGATGGGGATTCTCAGTAACAGTGACTGTGATCCACAGTAACAGTGATGGTGATCCTCAGTAACAGTGATGGGGATTCTCAGTAACAGTGATGGTGATCCTCAGTAACATTGATGGGGATTCTCAGTAACAGTGACTGTGATCCACAGTAACAGTGATGGTGATCCTCAGTAACAGTGATGGGGATTCTCAGTATCAGCGATAAGGATCCTCTGTAACTGTGATGGTTACCCTCTGTAAGAGTCATTCTGACCCTCAGTAACTGTGTTGGTGACCCTCAGTGACAGGGACGGGGAATTTCAGTAACAGAGATGGGGATCTTGAATAACTGGGTTGGGGATCCTCAGTAACAGTGATGGGGATCCTCAGTAACATTGATGGTGATCCTCAGGAACAGTGACGGTGATCCTCAGTAACAGTGACGGGGGTCCTCAGTAACAGTGATGGGGATTCTCAGTAACAGTGATGGTGATCCTCAGTAACAGTGACGGGGGTCCTCAGTACCAGTGATGGTGATTCTCAGTAACAGTGATTGGGATTCTCAGTACCAGTGATGGGGATTCTCAGTAACAGTGATGGTGATCCTCAGTAACAGTGACGGTGATCCTCAGTAACAGTGACGGGGGTCCTCAGTAACAGTGATGCTGATCCTCAGTAACAGTGATGGTGATTCTCAGTACCAGTGATGGGGATCCTCAGTAACAGTGATGGGGATCCTCAGTAACAGGGAACGGGATCCTCAGTAACAGTGATGGGGATCCTCAGTAACAGTGATGGGGATCCTCAGTAACAGTGATGGTCATCCTCAGTAACAGTGTTGGGGATCCTCAGTAACAGTGATGGTGATCCTCAGTAACAGTGATGGGGATCCTCAGTAACAGTGACGGGGATCCTCAGTAACAGTGATGGGGATCCTGGTAACAGTGACGGTGATCCACAGTAACAGAGATGGGGATCCTCAGTAACAGTGACGGTGTACCTCTGTAACAGTGATGGGGATTCTGAGTATCAGCGATGAGGATCCTCAGTAACAGTGACGGTGATACTCAGTAACAGTGACGGTGATCCTCAGTAACAGTGATGGGAATCCGCAGTAACAGGGAACGGGATCCTCCGTAACAGTGATGGGGATCCTCAGTAACAGTGATGGTCATCCTCAGTAACGGTGATGGGGATCCTCAGTAACAGTGATGGTGATCCTCAGTAACAGTGATGGGGATCCTCAGTAACAGTGATTGTCATTCTCAGTAACAGCGATGGGGATCGTCAGTAACAGTGATGGTGATCCTCAGCAACAGTGACGGTGATCCTCAGGAACAGTGATGGTGGTCCTCAGTAACAGTGATGAGGATCCTCAGTAACAGTGATGGCGATCCTCAGTAACAGTGATGGGGATCCTCAGCAACAGTGACGGTGATCCTCAGGAACAGTGATGGTGATCCTCAGTAACAGTCACGGTGATCCTCAGTAACAGTTACGGTGATCCTCAGTAACAGTGATGGGGATCCTCAGTAATAGTGACGGGGATCCTCAGTAACAGTGACGGTGGTCCTCAGTAACAGTGATTGTGATCCTCAGTAACAGTGATGGTGATCCTCAGTAACAGTGATGGGGATCCTCAGTAACAGTGATGATGATCCTCAGGAACAGTGACGGTGATCCTCAGTAACAGTGACGGTGATCCTCAGTAACAGTGACGGGGATCCTCAGTAACAATGATGTTCATCCTCAGTAACAGTGATGGGGATCCTGGTAACAGTGACGGTGATCCTCAGTAACAGAGATGAGGATCCTCAGTAACAGTGACAGTCTACCACAGTAACAGTGATGGGGATTCTGAGTATCAGTGATGAGGATCCTCAGTAACAGTGACGGTGACCCTCAGTAACAGTGACTGTGATCCTCAGGAACAGAGATGGGGATCCTCAGTAACAGTGATGGTGATCCTCAGTAACATTGATGGGGATTCTCAGTAACAGTGACTGTGATCCACAGTAACAGTGATGGTGATCCTCAGTAACAGTGATGGGGATTCTCAGTAACAGTGATGGTGATCCTCAGTAACATTGATGGGGATTCTCAGTAACAGTGACTGTGATCCACAGTAACAGTGATGGTGATCCTCAGTAACAGTGATGGGGATTCTCAGTATCAGCGATAAGGATCCTCTGTAACTGTGATGGTTACCCTCTGTAAGAGTCATTCTGACCCTCAGTAACTGTGTTGGTGACCCTCAGTGACAGGGACGGGGAATTTCAGTAACAGAGATGGGGATCTTGAATAACTGGGTTGGGGATCCTCAGTAACAGTGATGGGGATCCTCAGTAACATTGATGGTGATCCTCAGGAACAGTGACGGTGATCCTCAGTAACAGTGATTGGGATTCTCAGTACCAGTGATGGGGATTCTCAGTAACAGTGATGGTGATCCTCAGTAACAGTGACGGTGATCCTCAGTAACAGTGACGGGGGTCCTCAGTAACAGTGATGCTGATCCTCAGTAACAGTGATGGTGATTCTCAGTACCAGTGATGGGGATCCTCAGTAACAGTGATGGGGATCCTCAGTAACAGGGAACGGGATCCTCAGTAACAGTGATGGGGATCCTCAGTAACAGTGATGGGGATCCTCAGTAACAGTGATGGTCATCCTCAGTAACAGTGTTGGGGATCCTCAGTAACAGTGATGGTGATCCTCAGTAACAGTGATGGGGATCCTCAGTAACAGTGACGGGGATCCTCAGTAACAGTGATGGTGATCCTCAGTAACATTGTTGGGGATCCTCAGCAACAGTGACGGTGATCCTCAGTGACAGCGATGGGGATCCTCACTAATAGTGACGGGGATCCTCAGTAACAGTGACGGTGGTCCTCAGGAACAGTGATGGGGATCCTCAGTAACAGTGATGGTGATCCTCAGTAACAGTGATGGTGATCCTCAGTAACAGTGACGGTGATCCTCAGTAACAGTGACGGGGATCCTCAGTAACTGTGATGATGATCCTCAGGAACAGTGATGATGATCCTCAGTAACAGTGACGGTGCTCCTCAGTAACAGTGACGGGGATCCTCAGTAACAATGATGTTCATCCTCAGTAACAGTGATGGGGATCCTGGTAACAGTGACGGTGATCCACAGTAACAGAGATGGGGATCCTCAGTAACAGTGACGGTGTACCTCAGTAACAGTGATGGGGATTCTGAGTATCAGCGATGAGGATCCTCAGTAACAGTGACGGTGATACTCAGTAACAGTGACGGTGATCCTCAGTAACAGTGATGGGAATCCGCAGTAACAGGGAACGGGATCCTCCGTAACAGTGATGGGGATCCTCAGTAACAGTGATGGTCATCCTCAGTAACAGTGATGGTGATCCTCAGTAACAGTGATGGGGATCCTCAGTAACAGTGATTGTCATTCTCAGTAACAGTGATGGGGATCGTCAGTAACAGTGATGGTGATCCTCAGCAACAGTGACGGTGATCCTCAGGAACAGTGATGGTGGTCCTCAGTAACAGTGATGAGGATCCTCAGTAACAGTGATGGCGATCCTCAGTCACAGTGATGGTGATCCTCAGCAACAGTGATGGTGATCCTCAGGAACAGTGATGGTGATCCTCAGTAACAGTCACGGTGATCCTAAATAACAGTGATGGGGATCCTCAGTAATAGTGACGGAGATCCTCAGTAACAGTGACGGTGGTCCTCAGTAACAGTGATGGTGATCCTCAGTAACAGTGATGGTGATCCTCAGTAACAGTGATGGTGATCCTCAGTAACAGTGATGATGATCCTCAGGAACAGTGACGGTGATCCTCAGTAACAGTGACGGGGATCCTCAGTAACAGTGACGGGGATCCTCAGTAACAGTGACAGTGATCCTCAGTAACAGTGACGGTGATCCTCAGTAACAGTGACGGGGATCCTCAGTAACTGTGATGATGATCCTCAGGAACAGTGATGATGATCCTCAGTAACAGTGACGATGCTCCTCAGTAACAGTGACGGGGATCCTCAGTAACAATGATGTTCACCCTCAGTAACAGTGATGGGGATCCTGGTAACAGTGACGGTGATCCACAGTAACAGAGATGGGGATCCTCAGTAACAGTGACGGGCATCCTCAGTAACAGTGATGGGTATCCTCAGGAACAGTGACGGTGATACTCAGTAACAGTGACGGTGATCCTCAGTAACAGTGATGGTTATCCTCAGTAACAGTGATGGTGATCCTCAGTAACAGTGATGCGGATCCTCAGTAACAGTGATGGGGATCCTCGGTAACAGTGATGGTCATCCTCAGTAACAGTGACGGGGATCCTCAGTAATAGTGACGGGAAACCTCAGTAATAATGACGGGGATTCTCAGTAACAGTGACGGTGATCCTCAGTAACAGTGATGATGATCTTCAGTAAAAGTGATGGGGATCCTCTGTAACAGTGATGGGGATCTTGAGTAACAGTGACGGGGATCCTCAGTAACAGTGACGGGGGACAGTGGTGGTGGTAACAGTGGTGGTGACCCTCAACTGTCCCAATTACAATGTCTATCCTCTCTATAACAATCACCATCGCCCCCATTTGCAATGTCTATCTTCTATATAACAATCTCCATTGCCCCTATTACAATGTCTTTCTTCTCTATAATAATCTCCATTGCCCCTACTACAATGTCTATCTTCTCCATACAAATCTCCATTGCCCCATTACAATGTCAATCTTCTCTATAACAATCGCCATTGCCCCTATTACAATGTCTATCTTCTCTATAACAATCTCCATTGCCCCAAGTACAATGTCTATCTTCTCTATAACAATCTCCATTGTCCCTATTACAATGTCTATCTTCTCTATACAAATCTCCATTGCCCCTATTAGAATGTCTCTCTTCTCTATAACAATCACCATTGTCCCTATTGCAATGTCTATCTTCTCTATACAAATCTCCATTGCCCCATTACAATGTCTATCTTCTCTATACAAATCTCCATTGCCCCTATTAGAATGTCTCTCTTCTTTATAACAATCGCCATTGCCCCTATTACAATGTCTATCTTCTCCATAACAATCTCCATTGTCCCTATTACAATGTCTATCTTCTCTATAACAATCACCATTGTCCCTATTGCAATGTCTATCTTCTCTATACAAATCTCCATTGACCCATTACAATGTCTATATTCTCTTGAACAATCGCCATTGTCCCTATTAAAATGTCTTTCTTCTCCATAACAATCTCCATTGTCCCTATTACAATGTCTATCTTCTCTATAACAATCATCATTGTCCCTATTACAATGTCTATCTACTCTATACAAATCTCCATTGCCCCATTACAATGTCTATATTCACTTGAACAATCGCCATTGTCCCTATTACAATGTCTATCTTCTCCATAACAATCTCCATTGTCCCTATTACAATGTCTATCTACTCTATAACAATCTCCAGTGTCCCTATTACATTGTCATTCTTCTCTATTACAATTACCATTGTCCCTATTACAATGTCTATCTACTCTATACAAATCTCCATTGTCCCTATTACAATGTCTATATTCTCTTGAACAATCGCCATTGTCCCTATTACAATGTCTATCTTCTCTATAACAATCTCCATTGTCCCTATTACAATGTCTATCTACTCTATAACAATCTCCATTGTCCCTATTACAATGTCACTCTTCTCTATTACAATCGCCATTGTCCCTATTACAATGTCTATCTTCTCTATACAAATCTCCATTGCCCCTATTACAATATCTATCTTCTCTATAACAATCTCCACTGTCCCTATTACTATGTCTATCTTCTCTATACAAATCTCCATTGCCCCTATTAGAATGTCTACATTCTCTTGAACAATCTCCATTGTCCCTATTACAATGTCTATCTTCTCCATAACAATCTCCATTGTCCCTATTACAATGTCTATCTTCTCTATAACAATCACCATTGTCCCTATTACAATGTCTACCTTCTCTAGACAAATCTCCATTGCCCCATTACAATGTCTACATTCTCTTGAACAATTGCCATTGTCCCTATTACAATGTCTATCTTCTCTATAACAATCACCATTGTCCCTATTACAATGTCTATCTTCTCTATACAAATCTCCTTTGCCCCATTACAATGTCTATATTCTCTTGAACAATCGCCATTGTCCCTGTTACAATGTCTATCTACTGTATAACAATCTCCATTGTCCCAATTACAATGTCATTCTTCTCTATTACAATCACCATTGTCCCTATTACAATGTCTGTCTTCTCTATACAAATCTCCTTTGCCCCATTACAATGTCTATATTCTCTAGAACAATCGCCATTGTCCCTATTACAATGTCTATCTTCTCTATAACAATCACCATTGTCCCTATTGCAATGTCTATCTTCTCTATACAAATCTCCATTGCCCCATTACAATGTCTATCTTCTCTATACAAATCTCCATTGCCCCTATTAGAATGTCTCTCTTCTTTATAACAATCGCCATTGCCCCTATTACAATGTCTATCTTCTCTATAACAATCTCCATTGTCCCTATTACAATGTCTATCTTCTCTATAACAATCACCATTGTCCCTATTGCAATGTCTATCTTCTCTATACAAATCTCCATTGCCCCATTACAATGTCTATATTCTCTTGAACAATCGCCATTGTCCCTATTAAAATGTCTTTCTTCTCCATAACAATCTCCATTGTCCCTATTACAATGTCTATCTTCTCTATAACAATCATCATTGTCCCTATTACAATGTCTATCTTCTCTATACAAATGTCCATTGCCCCATTACAATGTCTATATTCTCTTGAACAATCACCATTGTCCCTATTACAATGTCTATCTACTCTATAACAATCACCATTGTCCCTATTACATGTCTATCTTCTCTATTCCAATCTGCATTGGCCCATTACAATGTCTATCTACTCTATAACAATCTCCATTGTCCCTATTACAATGTCACTCTTCTCTATTACAATCGCCATTGTCCCTATTACAATGTCTATCTTCTCTATACAAATCTCCATTGCCCCTATTACAATATCTATCTTCTCTATAACAATCTCCACTGTCCCTATTACTATGTCTATCTTCTCTATACAAATCTCCATTGCCCCTATTAGAATGTCTACATTCTCTTGAACAATCTCCATTGTCCCTATTACAATGTCTATCTTCTCCATAACAATCTCCATTGTCCCTATTACAATGTCTATCTTCTCTATAACAATCACCATTGTTCCTATTACAATGTCTATCTTCTCTATACAAATCTCCATTGCCCCATTACAATGTCTATCTTCTCTATACAAATCTCCATTGCCCCTATTAGAATGTCTCTCTTCTTTATAACAATCGCCATTGCCCCTATTACAATGTCTATCTTCTCTATAACAATCACCATTGTCCCTATTACAATGTCTATCTTCTCTATAACAATCACCATTGTCCCTATTGCAATGTCTATCTTCTCTATACAAATCTCCATTGCCCCATTACAATGTCTATATTCTCTTGAACAATCGCCATTGTCCCTATTAAAATGTCTTTCTTCTCCATAACAATCTCCATTGTCCCTATTACAATGTCTATCTTCTCTATAACAATCATCATTGTCCCTATTACAATGTCTATCTTCTCCATACAAATGTCCATTGCCCCATTACAATGTCTATATTCTCTTGAACAATCACCATTGTCCCTATTACAATGTCTATCTACTCTATAACAATCACCATTGTCCCTATTACATGTCTATCTTCTCTATTCCAATCTGCATTGGCCCATTACAATGTCTATCTACTCTATAACAATCTCCATTGTCCCTATTACAATGTCACTCTTCTCTATTACAATCGCCATTGTCCCTATTACAATGTCTATCTTCTCTATACAAATCTCCATTGCCCCTATTACAATATCTATCTTCTCTATAACAATCTCCACTGTCCCTATTACTATGTCTATCTTCTCTATACAAATCTCCATTGCCCCTATTAGAATGTCTACATTCTCTTGAACAATCTCCATTGTCCCTATTACAATGTCTATCTTCTCCATAACAATCTCCATTGTCCCTATTACAATGTCTATCTTCTCTATAACAATCACCATTGTCCCTATTACAATGTCTACCTTCTCTAGACAAATCTCCATTGCCCCATTACAATGTCTATATTCTCTTGAACAATCGCCATTGTCCCTATTACAATGTATATCTTCTCTATAACAATCACCATTGTCCCTATTACAATGTCTATCTTCTCTATACAAATCTCCTTTGCCCCATTACAATGTCTATATTCTCTTGAACAATCGCCATTGTCCCTGTTACAATGTCTATCTACTGTATAACAATCTCCATTGTCCCTATTACAATGTCATTCTTCTCTATTACAATCACCATTGTCCGTATTACAATGTCTGTCTTCTCTATACAAATCTCCTTTGCCCCATTACAATGTCTATATTCTCTAGAACAATCGCCATTGTCCCTATTACAATGTCTATCTTCTCTATAACAATCACCATTGTCCCTATTGCAATGTCTATCTTCTCTATACAAATCTCCATTGCCCCATTACAATGTCTATCTTCTCTATACAAATCTCCATTGCCCCTATTAGAATGTCTCTCTTCTTTATAACAATCGCCATTGCCCCTATTACAATGTCTATCTTCTCTATAACAATCTCCATTGTCCCTATTACAATGTCTATCTTCTCTATAACAATCACCATTGTCCCCATTGCAATGTCTATCTTCTCTATACAAATCTCCATTGCCCCATTACAATGTCTATATTCTCTTGAACAATCGCCATTGTCCCTATTAAAATGTCTTTCTTCTCCATAACAATCTCCATTGTCCCTATTACAATGTCTATCTACTCTATACAAATCTCCATTGCCCCATTACAATGTCTATATTCACTTGAACAATCGCCATTGTCCCTATTACAATGTCTATCTTCTCCATAACAATCTCCATTGTCCCTATTACAATATCTATCTACTCTATAACAATCTCCATTGTCCCTATTACAATGTCATTCTTCTCTATTACAATTACCATTGTCCCTATTACAATGTCTATCTACTCT
This sequence comes from Chiloscyllium plagiosum, assembly GCF_037043375.1. NCBI lineage: Eukaryota > Metazoa > Chordata > Chondrichthyes > Orectolobiformes > Hemiscylliidae > Chiloscyllium > Chiloscyllium plagiosum. The sequence continues at coordinate 16,165,648 of NW_028270185.1, read as the reverse complement.
ATACAAATCTCCATTGTCCCTATTACAATGTCCATATTCTCTTGAACAATCGCCATTGTCCCTATTACAATGTTTATCTGCTCTATAACAATCTCCATTGTCCCTATTACAATGTCTATCTACTCTATAACAATCTCCATTGTCCCTATTACAATGTCACTCTTCTCTATTACAATCGCCATTGTCCCTATTACAATGTCTATCTTCTCTATACAAATCTCCATTGCCCCTATTACAATATCTATCTTCTCTATAACAATCTCCACTGTCCCTATTACTATGTCTATCTTCTCTATACAAATCTCCATTGCCCCTATTAGAATGTCTACATTCACTTGAACAATCTCCATTGTCCCTATTACAATGTCTATCTTCTCCATAACAATCTCCATTGTCGCTATTACAATGTCTATCTTCTCTATAACAATCACCATTGTCCCTATTACAATGTCTACCTTCTCTAGACAAATCTCCATTGCCCCATTACAATGTCTATATTCTCTTGAACAATCGCCATTGTCCCTATTACAATGTCTATCTTCTCTATAACAATCACCATTGTCCCTATTACAATGTCTATCTTCTCTATACAAATCTCCTTTGCCCCATTACAATGTCTATATTCTCTTGAACAATCGCCATTGTCCCTGTTACAATGTCTATCTACTGTATAACACTCTCCATTATCCCTATTACAATGTCATTCTTCTCTATTACAATCACCATTGTCCCTATTACAATGTCTGTCTTCTCTATACAAATCTCCTTTGCCCCATTACAATGTCTATATTCTCTAGAACAATCGCCATTGTCCCTATTACAATGTCTATCTTCTCTAGAACAATCGCCATTGTCCCTATTACAATGTCTATCTTCTCTATAACAATCACCATTGCCCCTATTACAATGTCAATCTTCCCTATAACAATCTCCATTGTCCCTATTAAAATGTCTTTCTTCTCTAGAACAATCTCCATTGCCTTATTACAATGTCTATCATCTCTATACAAATCTCCATTGCCCCTATTACAATGTCTATCTTCTCTATAACAATGGCCATTGCGCCTATTACAATGTCTATCTTCTCGATAACCATCGCCAATGCCCCTATTGCAATGCGTATCTTCTCTCTAACAATCTCCATTGTCCCTATTGCAATGTCTATCTTCTCTATACAAATCTCCATTGCCCCATTACAATGTCTATATTCTCTTGAACAATCGCCATTGTCCCTATTAAAATGTCTTTCTTCTCCATAACAATCTCCATTGTCCCTATTACAATGTCTATCTTCTCTATAACAATCATCATTGTCCCTATTACAATGTCTATCTTCTCTATACAAATGTCCATTGCCCCATTACAATGTCTATATTCTCTTGAACAATCACCATTGTCCCTATTACAATGTCTATCTACTCTATAACAATCACCATTGTCCCTATTACATGTCTATCTTCTCTATTCCAATCTGCATTGGCCCATTACAATGTCTATCTACTCTATAACAATCTCCATTGTCCCTATTACAATGTCACTCTTCTCTATTACAATCGCCATTGTCCCTATTACAATGTCTATCTTCTCTATACAAATCTCCATTGCCCCTATTACAATATCTATCTTCTCTATAACAATCTCCACTGTCCCTATTACTATGTCTATCTTCTCTATACAAATCTCCATTGCCCCTATTAGAATGTCTACATTCTCTTGAACAATCTCCATTGTCCCTATTACAATGTCTATCTTCTCCATAACAATCTCCATTGTCCCTATTACAATGTCTATCTTCTCTATAACAATCACCATTGTTCCTATTACAATGTCTATCTTCTCTATACAAATCTCCATTGCCCCATTACAATGTCTATCTTCTCTATACAAATCTCCATTGCCCCTATTAGAATGTCTCTCTTCTTTATAACAATCGCCATTGCCCCTATTACAATGTCTATCTTCTCTATAACAATCTCCATTGTCCCTATTACAATGTCTATCTTCTCTATAACAATCACCATTGTCCCTATTGCAATGTCTATCTTCTCTATACAAATCTCCATTGCCCCATTACAATGTCTATATTCTCTTGAACAATCGCCATTGTCCCTATTAAAATGTCTTTCTTCTCCATAACAATCTCCATTGTCCCTATTACAATGTCTATCTTCTCTATAACAATCATCATTGTCCCTATTACAATGTCTATCTTCTCCATACAAATGTCCATTGCCCCATTACAATGTCTATATTCTCTTGAACAATCACCATTGTCCCTATTACAATGTCTATCTACTCTATAACAATCACCATTGTCCCTATTACATGTCTATCTTCTCTATTCCAATCTGCATTGGCCCATTACAATGTCTATCTACTCTATAACAATCTCCATTGTCCCTATTACAATGTCACTCTTCTCTATTACAATCGCCATTGTCCCTATTACAATGTCTATCTTCTCTATACAAATCTCCATTGCCCCTATTACAATATCTATCTTCTCTATAACAATCTCCACTGTCCCTATTACTATGTCTATCTTCTCTATACAAATCTCCATTGCCCCTATTAGAATGTCTACATTCTCTTGAACAATCTCCATTGTCCCTATTACAATGTCTATCTTCTCCATAACAATCTCCATTGTCCCTATTACAATGTCTATCTTCTCTATAACAATCACCATTGTCCCTATTACAATGTCTACCTTCTCTAGACAAATCTCCATTGCCCCATTACAATGTCTATATTCTCTTGAACAATCGCCATTGTCCCTATTACAATGTATATCTTCTCTATAACAATCACCATTGTCCCTATTACAATGTCTATCTTCTCTATACAAATCTCCTTTGCCCCATTACAATGTCTATATTCTCTTGAACAATCGCCATTGTCCCTGTTACAATGTCTATCTACTGTATAACAATCTCCATTGTCCCTATTACAATGTCATTCTTCTCTATTACAATCACCATTGTCCGTATTACAATGTCTGTCTTCTCTATACAAATCTCCTTTGCCCCATTACAATGTCTATATTCTCTAGAACAATCGCCATTGTCCCTATTACAATGTCTATCTTCTCTATAACAATCACCATTGTCCCTATTGCAATGTCTATCTTCTCTATACAAATCTCCATTGCCCCATTACAATGTCTATCTTCTCTATACAAATCTCCATTGCCCCTATTAGAATGTCTCTCTTCTTTATAACAATCGCCATTGCCCCTATTACAATGTCTATCTTCTCTATAACAATCTCCATTGTCCCTATTACAATGTCTATCTTCTCTATAACAATCACCATTGTCCCCATTGCAATGTCTATCTTCTCTATACAAATCTCCATTGCCCCATTACAATGTCTATATTCTCTTGAACAATCGCCATTGTCCCTATTAAAATGTCTTTCTTCTCCATAACAATCTCCATTGTCCCTATTACAATGTCTATCTACTCTATACAAATCTCCATTGCCCCATTACAATGTCTATATTCACTTGAACAATCGCCATTGTCCCTATTACAATGTCTATCTTCTCCATAACAATCTCCATTGTCCCTATTACAATGTCTATCTACTCTATAACAATCTCCATTGTCCCTATTACAATGTCATTCTTCTCTATTACAATTACCATTGTCCCTATTACAATGTCTATCTACTCTATACAAATCTCCATTGTCCCTATTACAATGTCCATATTCTCTTGAACAATCGCCATTGTCCCTATTACAATGTTTATCTGCTCTATAACAATCTCCATTGTCCCTATTACAATGTCTATCTACTCTATAACAATCTCCATTGTCCCTATTACAATGTCACTCTTCTCTATTACAATCGCCATTGTCCCTATTACAATGTCTATCTTCTCTATACAAATCTCCATTGCCCCTATTACAATATCTATCTTCTCTATAACAATCTCCACTGTCCCTATTACTATGTCTATCTTCTCTATACAAATCTCCATTGCCCCTATTAGAATGTCTACATTCACTTGAACAATCTCCATTGTCCCTATTACAATGTCTATCTTCTCCATAACAATCTCCATTGTCCCTATTACAATGTCTATCTTCTCTATAACAATCACCATTGTCCCTATTACAATGTCTACCTTCTCTAGACAAATCTCCATTGCCCCATTACAATGTCTATATTCTCTTGAACAATCGCCATTGTCCCTATTACAATGTCTATCTTCTCTATAACAATCACCATTGTCCCTATTACAATGTCTATCTTCTCTATACAAATCTCCTTTGCCCCATTACAATGTCTATATTCTCTTGAACAATCGCCATTGTCCCTGTTACAATGTCTATCTACTGTATAACACTCTCCATTATCCCTATTACAATGTCATTCTTCTCTATTACAATCACCATTGTCCCTATTACAATGTCTGTCTTCTCTATACAAATCTCCTTTGCCCCATTACAATGTCTATATTCTCTAGAACAATCGCCATTGTCCCTATTACAATGTCTATCTTCTCTAGAACAATCGCCATTGTCCCTATTACAATGTCTATCTTCTCTATAACAATCACCATTGCCCCTATTACAATGTCAATCTTCCCTATAACAATCTCCATTGTCCCTATTAAAATGTCTTTCTTCTCTAGAACAATCTCCATTGCCTTATTACAATGTCTATCATCTCTATACAAATCTCCATTGCCCCTATTACAATGTCTATCTTCTCTATAACAATGGCCATTGCGCCTATTACAATGTCTATCTTCTCGATAACCATCGCCAATGCCCCTATTGCAATGCGTATCTTCTCTCTAACAATCTCCATTGTCCCTATTACAATGCCTATTTTCTCTATAACAATCGCCATTGCCCCTATTACAATGTCCATCTTCTCCATAACAATCTCCATTGTCCCTATTACAATGTCAATCTTCTCTATAACAATCACCATTGTCCCTGTTACAATGTCTATCTACTGTATAACAATCTCCATTGTCCCTATTACAATGTCATTCTTCTCTATTACAATCACCATTGTCCCTATTACAATGTCTGTCTTCTCTATACAAATCTCCTTTGCCCCATTACAATGTCTATATTCTCTAGAACAATCGCCATTGTCCCTATTACAATGTCTATCTTCTCTATAACAATCACCATTGTCCCTATTGCAATGTCTATCTTCTCTATACAAATCTCCATTGCCCCATTACAATGTCTATCTTCTCTATACAAATCTCCTTTGCCCCATTACAATGTCTATATTCTCTTGAACAATCGCCATTGTCCCTGTTACAATGTCTATCTACTGTATAACAATCTCCATTGTCCCTATTACAATGTCATTCTTCTCTATTACAATCACCATTGTCCGTATTACAATGTCTGTCTTCTCTATACAAATCTCCTTTGCCCCATTACAATGTCTATATTCTCTAGAACAATCGCCATTGTCCCTATTACAATGTCTATCTTCTCTATAACAATCACCATTGTCCCTATTGCAATGTCTATCTTCTCTATACAAATCTCCATTGCCCCATTACAATGTCTATCTTCTCTATACAAATCTCCATTGCCCCTATTAGAATGTCTCTCTTCTTTATAACAATCGCCATTGCCCCCATTACAATGTCTATCTTCTCTATAACAATCTCCATTGTCCCTATTACAATATCTATCTTCTCTATAACAATCACCATTGTCCCCATTGCAATGTCTATCTTCTCTATACAAATCTCCATTGCCCCATTACAATGTCTATATTCTCTTGAACAATCGCCATTGTCCCTATTAAAATGTCTTTCTTCTCCATAACAATCTCCATTGTCCCTATTACAATGTCTATCTACTCTATACAAATCTCCATTGCCCCATTACAATGTCTATATTCACTTGAACAATCGCCATTGTCCCTATTACAATGTCTATCTTCTCCATAACAATCTCCATTGTCCCTATTACAATGTCTATCTACTCTATAACAATCTCCATTGTCCCTATTACAATGTCATTCTTCTCTATTACAATTACCATTGTCCCTATTACAATGTCTATCTACTCTATACAAATCTCCATTGTCCCTATTACAATGTCCATATTCTCTTGAACAATCGCCATTGTCCCTATTACAATGTTTATCTGCTCTATAACAATCTCCATTGTCCCTATTACAATGTCTATCTACTCTATAACAATCTCCATTGTCCCTATTACAATGTCACTCTTCTCTATTACAATCGCCATTGTCCCTATTACAATGTCTATCTTCTCTATACAAATCTCCATTGCCCCTATTACAATATCTATCTTCTCTATAACAATCTCCACTGTCCCTATTACTATGTCTATCTTCTCTATACAAATCTCCATTGCCCCTATTAGAATGTCTACATTCACTTGAACAATCTCCATTGTCCCTATTACAATGTCTATCTTCTCCATAACAATCTCCATTGTCCCTATTACAATGTCTATCTTCTCTATAACAATCACCATTGTCCCTATTACAATGTCTACCTTCTCTAGACAAATCTCCATTGCCCCATTACAATGTCTATATTCTCTTGAACAATCGCCATTGTCCCTATTACAATGTCTATCTTCTCTATAACAATCACCATTGTCCCTATTACAATGTCTATCTTCTCTATACAAATCTCCTTTGCCCCATTACAATGTCTATATTCTCTTGAACAATCGCCATTGTCCCTGTTACAATGTCTATCTACTGTATAACACTCTCCATTATCCCTATTACAATGTCATTCTTCTCTATTACAATCACCATTGTCCCTATTACAATGTCTGTCTTCTCTATACAAATCTCCTTTGCCCCATTACAATGTCTATATTCTCTAGAACAATCGCCATTGTCCCTATTACAATGTCTATCTTCTCTAGAACAATCGCCATTGTCCCTATTACAATGTCTATCTTCTCTATAACAATCACCATTGCCCCTATTACAATGTCAATCTTCCCTATAACAATCTCCATTGTCCCTATTAAAATGTCTTTCTTCTCTAGAACAATCTCCATTGCCTTATTACAATGTCTATCATCTCTATACAAATCTCCATTGCCCCTATTACAATGTCTATCTTCTCTATAACAATGGCCATTGCGCCTATTACAATGTCTATCTTCTCGATAACCATCGCCAATGCCCCTATTGCAATGCGTATCTTCTCTCTAACAATCTCCATTGTCCCTATTACAATGCCTATTTTCTCTATAACAATCGCCATTGCCCCTATTACAATGTCCATCTTCTCCATAACAATCTCCATTGTCCCTATTACAATGTCAATCTTCTCTATAACAATCACCATTGTCCCTGTTACAATGTCTATCTACTGTATAACAATCTCCATTGTCCCTATTACAATGTCATTCTTCTCTATTACAATCACCATTGTCCCTATTACAATGTCTGTCTTCTCTATACAAATCTCCTTTGCCCCATTACAATGTCTATATTCTCTAGAACAATCGCCATTGTCCCTATTACAATGTCTATCTTCTCTATAACAATCACCATTGTCCCTATTGCAATGTCTATCTTCTCTATACAAATCTCCATTGCCCCATTACAATGTCTATCTTCTCTATACAAATCTCCTTTGCCCCATTACAATGTCTATATTCTCTTGAACAATCGCCATTGTCCCTGTTACAATGTCTATCTACTGTATAACAATCTCCATTGTCCCTATTACAATGTCATTCTTCTCTATTACAATCACCATTGTCCGTATTACAATGTCTGTCTTCTCTATACAAATCTCCTTTGCCCCATTACAATGTCTATATTCTCTAGAACAATCGCCATTGTCCCTATTACAATGTCTATCTTCTCTATAACAATCACCATTGTCCCTATTGCAATGTCTATCTTCTCTATACAAATCTCCATTGCCCCATTACAATGTCTATCTTCTCTATACAAATCTCCATTGCCCCTATTAGAATGTCTCTCTTCTTTATAACAATCGCCATTGCCCCCATTACAATGTCTATCTTCTCTATAACAATCTCCATTGTCCCTATTACAATGTCTATCTTCTCTATAACAATCACCATTGTCCCCATTGCAATGTCTATCTTCTCTATACAAATCTCCATTGCCCCATTACAATGTCTATATTCTCTTGAACAATCGCCATTGTCCCTATTAAAATGTCTTTCTTCTCCATAACAATCTCCATTGTCCCTATTACAATGTCTATCTACTCTATACAAATCTCCATTGCCCCATTACAATGTCTATATTCACTTGAACAATCGCCATTGTCCCTATTACAATGTCTATCTTCTCCATAACAATCTCCATTGTCCCTATTACAATGTCTATCTACTCTATAACAATCTCCATTGTCCCTATTACAATGTCATTCTTCTCTATTACAATTACCATTGTCCCTATTACAATGTCTATCTACTCTATACAAATCTCCATTGTCCCTATTACAATGTCCATATTCTCTTGAACAATCGCCATTGTCCCTATTACAATGTTTATCTGCTCTATACCAATCTCCATTGTCCCTATTACAATGTCTATCTACTCTATAACAATCTCCATTGTCCCTATTACAATGTCACTCTTCTCTATTACAATCGCCATTGTCCCTATTACAATGTCTATCTTCTCTATACAAATCTCCATTGCCCCTATTACAATATCTATCTTCTCTATAACAATCTCCACTGTCCCTATTACTATGTCTATCTTCTCTATACAAATCTCCATTGCCCCTATTAGAATGTCTACATTCTCTTGAACAATCTCCATTGTCCCTATTACAATGTCTATCTTCTCCATAACAATCTCCATTGTCCCTATTACAATGTCTATCTTCTCTATAACAATCACCATTGTCCCTATTACAATGTCTACCTTCTCTAGACAAATCTCCATTGCCCCATTACAATGTCTATATTCTCTTGAACAATCGCCATTGTCCCTATTACAATGTCTATCTTCTCTATAACAATCACCATTGTCCCTATTACAATGTCTATCTTCTCTATACAAATCTCCTTTGCCCCATTACAATGTCTATATTCTCTTGAACAATCGCCATTGTCCCTGTTACAATGTCTATCTACTGTATAACACTCTCCATTATCCCTATTACAATGTCATTCTTCTCTATTACAATCACCATTGTCCCTATTACAATGTCTGTCTTCTCTATACAAATCTCCTTTGCCCCATTACAATGTCTATATTCTCTAGAACAATCGCCATTGTCCCTATTACAATGTCTATCTTCTCTAGAACAATCGCCATTGTCCCTATTACAATGTCTATCTTCTCTATAACAATCACCATTGCCCCTATTACAATGTCAATCTTCCCTATAACAATCTCCATTGTCCCTATTAAAATGTCTTTCTTCTCTAGAACAATCTCCATTGCCTTATTACAATGTCTATCATCTCTATACAAATCTCCATTGCCCCTATTACAATGTCTATCTTCTCTATAACAATGGCCATTGCGCCTATTACAATGTCTATCTTCTCGATAACCATCGCCAATGCCCCTATTGCAATGCGTATCTTCTCTCTAACAATCTCCATTGTCCCTATTACAATGCCTATTTTCTCTATAACAATCGCCATTGCCCCTATTACAATGTCCATCTTCTCCATAACAATCTCCATTGTCCCTATTACAATGTCAATCTTCTCTATAACAATCACCATTGTCCCTGTTACAATGTCTATCTACTGTATAACAATCTCCATTGTCCCTATTACAATGTCATTCTTCTCTATTACAATCACCATTGTCCCTATTACAATGTCTGTCTTCTCTATACAAATCTCCTTTGCCCCATTACAATGTCTATATTCTCTAGAACAATCGCCATTGTCCCTATTACAATGTCTATCTTCTCTATAACAATCACCATTGTCCCTATTGCAATGTCTATCTTCTCTATACAAATCTCCATTGCCCCATTACAATGTCTATCTTCTCTATACAAATCTCCATTGCCCCTATTAGAATGTCTCTCTTCTTTATAACAATCGCCATTGCCCCTATTACAATGTCTATCTTCTCTATAACAATCTCCATTGTCCCTATTACAATGTCTATCTTCTCTATAACAATCTCCATTGTCCCTATTACAATGTCTATCTTCTCTATAACAATCTCCATTGCCCCATTACAATGTCGATCGTCTCTATAACAATCGCCATTGCACCTATTACAATGTGTATATTCTCTATAACAATCGCCATTGCCCTTTTACAATGTCTATCTTCTCTAAAGCAATCACCATTGTCCGTATTACATGTCTATCTTCTCTATACAAATCTCCATTGCCCCTATTAGAATGTCTATCTTCTCTATAACAATCGCCATTGCCCCTATTACAATGTCTATCTTCTCCAAAACAATCTCCATTGTCCCTATTACAAACTCTATCTTCTCTATAACAATCACCATTGTCCCTATTACAATGTCTATCTTCTCTATACAAATCTCCATTGCCACATTACAATGTCTATCTTCTCTATACAAATCTCCATTGCCCCATTACAATGTCTATATTCTCTATAACAGTCGCCATTGTCCCTATTACAATGTCTACCTACTCTATAACAATCTCCATTGTCCCTATTACAATGTCATTCTTCTCTATTACAATCACCATTGTCCCTATTACAATGTCTATCTTCTCTATACAAATCTCCATTGCCCCATTACAATGTCTATCTTCTCTATAACAATCTCCATTGTCCCTATTACAATGTCTACCTACTCTATAACAATCTCCATTGTCCCTATTACAATGTCATTCTTCTCTATTACAATCACCATTGTCCCTATTACAATGTCTATCTTCTCTATACAAATCTCCATTGCCCCATTACAATGTCTATCTTCTCTATAACAATCTCCATTGTCCCTATTACAATGTCTATCTTCTCTATAACAATCACCATTGTCCCTATTACAATGTGTATGTTCTCTATACAAATCTCCATTGCCCAATTACAATGTCTATATTCTCTTGAACAATCGCCATTGTCTCTATTACAATGTCTATCTTCTCTATAACAATCTCCATTGTCCCTATTACAATGTCAATCTTCTCTCTAACAATCTCCATTGTCCCTATTACAATCTCTATCTACTCTATAACAATCTCCATTGTCCCTATTACTTTGTCGTTCTTCTCTTTAACAATCTCCATTGTCCCTGTTAAAATGTCTTTCGTCTCTAGAACAATCTCCATTGTCCTTATTACAATGTCTATCTTCTCAATACAAATCTGCATTGCCCCATTACAATGTCTATCTTCTCTATAACAACCGCCAATTTCCCTATTACATTGTCTATCTTCTCTTTAACAATGGCCATTGCCCGTATTACAATGTCTATCTTCTCTATAACAATCTCCATTGTCCCAGTACAATGTCTATCTTCTCTATAATAATCTCAACTGTCCCTATTACAATGCCAATCTTCTCAATAACAATCTCCATTGTCCCTATTACAATATCTATCTTCTCTATAACAATCTCCAATTTCCCTATTACAATGTCTATCTTCTCTCTAACAATCTCCATTCTCCATATTACAATGCATATTTTCTCGATAATAATCTCAACTGTCCCTATTACAATGCCTATCTTCTCTATAACAATCTCCATTGTCCGCATTACAATGCTTATCTTCTCTATAACAATCGCCATTGTCCCTATTACAATGCCTATTTTCTCTATAACAATAGCCATTGCCCCATTACAATGTCTATCTTCTCAATAACAATCTCCATTGTCCCTATTACAATGTCTATCTTCTCTAAAACAATCACCATTTTTCCCATTACATGTCTATCTTCTCTATACCAATCTGCATTGCCCCATGACAATGTCTATCTTCTCTATAACAATGGCCATTGCCCCTATTACAATGTCTATTTTCTCTGTAACAATCTCCATTGTCCTTATTACAATGTCCATCTTCTCCATAACAATCTCCATTGACCCAATTACAATGTCTATCTTCTCTAAAGCAATCACCATTGTCCCTATTACATGTCTATCTTCTCTATTCCAATCTGCATTGCCCCATTACAATGTCTATCTTCTCTATAACAATCGCCATTGCCCATATTACAGTGTCTATCTCCTCTATAACAATCTCCATTGTCCCTATTACAATGTCTATCCTCTCCATAACAATCTCCATTGTCCCTGTTACAATGTCTTTCTTCTCTACAACAATCACCATTGTCCCTATTACAATGTCTATCTTCTCTATACAAATCTCCATTGCCCCATTACAATGTCTATATTCTCTATAACAATCACCATTGTCCCTATTAGAATGTCTATCTTCTCTATAACAATCTCCATTTTCCCTATTACAATGTCAATCTTCTCTACAACAATCTTCATTGTCCCTATTAAAATGTCTTTCTTCTCTAGAACAATCTCCATTGCCCTTATTACAATGTCTATCTTCTCTATACAAATCTCCATTGCCCCTATTACAATGTCTATCTTCTCTATAACAATCTCCATTGTCCCTATTACAATGTCTAACTTCTCTATAACAATCTCCACTGTCCCTATTACAATGTCTATCTTCTCTATAACAATGGCCATTGCCCCTATTACAATGTCTATCTTCTCTATAACAATGGCCATTGCCCCTATTACAATGTCTATCTTCTCTATAACAATCTCCATTGTCCCTATTACAATGTCTATCTTCTCTATAACAATCTCCATTGCCCCATTACAATGTCAATCGTCTCTATAACAATTGCCATTGCACCTATTACAATGTGTATCTTCTCTATAACAATCTCCATTGTCCCTATTAAAAGGCCTATCCTTTCTATAACAATCGCCATTGCCCTTTTACAATGTCTATCTTCTCGATAACAATCTCCATTGTCCCTATTACAATGTCTATCTTCTCTAAAGCAATCACCATTGTCCGTATTACATGTCTATCTTCTCTATACAAATCTCCATTGCCCCTATTAGAATGTCTATCTTCTCATAACAATCGCCATTGCCCCTATTACAATGTCTATCTTCTCCATAACAATCTCCATTGTCCCTATTACAAACTCTATCTTCTCTATAACAATCACCATTGTCCCTATTACAATGTCTATCTTCTCTATACAAATCTCCATTGCCCCATTACAATGTCTATCTTCTCTATAACAATCACCATTGTCCCTATTACAATGTCTACCTACTCTATAACAATCTCCATTGTCCCTATTACAATGTCATTCTTCTCTATTACAATCACCATTGTCCCTATTACAATGTCTATCTTCTCTATACAAATCTCCATTGCCCCATTACAATGTCTATCTTCTCGATAATAATCTCCATTGCCCCTATTACAATGTCAATCTTCCCTATAACAATCTCCATTGTCCCTATTAAACTGTCTTTCTTCTCTAGAACAATCTCCATTGCCCTTATTCCAATGTCTATCTCCTCTATAACAATCTCCATTGTCCCTCTTACAATGTCTATCTTCTCCATAACAATCTCCATTGTCCCTTTTACAATGTCTATCTTCTCTATAACAATCACCATTGTCCCTATTACAATGTCTATCTTCTCTATGCAAATCTCCATTGCCCAATTACAATGTCTATATTCTCTTGAACAATCGCCATTGTCCCTATTACAATGTCTATCTTCTCTATAACAATCTCCATTGTCCCTATTACAATGTCAATCTTCTCTCTAACAATCTCCATTGTCCCTATTACAATCTCTATCTACTCTATAACAATCTCCATTGTCCCTATTACAATGGCGTTCTTCTCTTTAACAATCTCCATTGTCCCTATTAAAATGTCTTTCGTCTCTAGAACAATCTCCATTGTCTTTATTACAATGTCTATCTTCTCAATACAAATCTGCATTGCCCCATTACAATATCTATCTTCTCTATAACAATCTCCAATTTCCCTATTACAATGTCTATCTTCTCTCTAACAATCTCCATTCTCCATATTACAATGCATATTTTCTCGATAATAATCTCAACTGTCCCTATTACAATGCCTATCTTCTCTATAACAATCTCCATTGTCCGCATTACAATGCTTATCTTCTCTATAACAATCGCCATTGTCCCTATTACAATGCCTATTTTCTCTATAACAATAGCCATTGCCCCATTACAATGTCTATCTTCTCAATAACAATCTCCATTGTCCCTATTACAATGTCTATCTTCTCTAAAACAATCACCATTTTTCCCATTACATGTCTATCTTCTCTATACCAATCTGCATTGCCCCATGACAATGTCTATCTTCTCTATAACAATGGCCATTGCCCCTATTACAATGTCTATTTTCTCTGTAACAATCTCCATTGTCCTTATTACAATGTCCATCTTCTCCATAACAATCTCCATTGACCCAATTACAATGTCTATCTTCTCTAAAGCAATCACCATTGTCCCTATTACATGTCTATCTTCTCTATTCCAATCTGCATTGCCCCATTACAATGTCTATCTTCTCTATAACAATCGCCATTGCCCATATTACAGTGTCTATCTCCTCTATAACAATCTCCATTGTCCCTATTACAATGTCTATCCTCTCCATAACAATCTCCATTGTCCCTATTACAATGTCTTTCTTCTCTACAACAATCACCATTGTCCCTATTACAATGTCTATCTTCTCTATACAAATCTCCATTGCCCCATTACAATGTCTATATTCTCTATAACAATCACCATTGTCCCTATTAGAATGTCTATCTTCTCTATAACAATCTCCATTTTCCCTATTACAATGTCAATCTTCTCTACAACAATCTTCATTGTCCCTATTAAAATGTCTTTCTTCTCTAGAACAATCTCCATTGCCCTTATTACAATGTCTATCTTCTCTATACAAATCTCCATTGCCCCTATTACAATGTCTATCTTCTCTATAACAATCTCCATTGTCCCTATTACAATGTCTAACTTCTCTATAACAATCTCCACTGTCCCTATTACAATGTCTATCTTCTATATAACAATCTCCAATTTCCCTATTACAATGTCTATCTTCTCTATAACAATGGCCATTGCCCCTATTACAATGTCTATCTTCTCTATAACAATGGCCATTGCCCCTATTACAATGTCTATCTTCTCTATAACAATCTCCATTGTCCCTATTACAATGTCTATCTTCTCTATAACAATCTCCATTGCCCCATTACAATGTCAATCGTCTCTATAACAATTGCCATTGCACCTATTACAATGTGTATCTTCTCTATAACAATCTCCATTGTCCCTATTAAAATGCCTATCCTTTCTATAACAATCGCCATTGCCCTTTTACAATGTCTATCTTCTCGATAACAATCTCCATTGTCCCTATTACAATGTCTATCTTCTCTAAAGCAATCACCATTGTCCGTATTACATGTCTATCTTCTCTATACAAATCTCCATTGCCCCTATTAGAATGTCTATCTTCTCTATAACAATCGCCATTGCCCCTATTACAATGTCTATCTTCTCCATAACAATCTCCATTGTCCCTATTACAAACTCTATCTTCTCTATAACAATCACCATTGTCCCTATTACAATGTCTATCTTCTCTATACAAATCTCCATTGCCCCATTACAATGTCTATCTTCTCTATAACAATCACCATTGTCCCTATTACAATGTCTACCTACTCTATAACAATCTCCATTGTCCCTATTACAATGTCATTCTTCTCTATTACAATCACCATTGTCCCTATTACAATGTCTATCTTCTCTATACAAATCTCCATTGCCCCATTACAATGTCTATCTTCTCGATAATAATCTCCATTGCCCCTATTACAATGTCAATCTTCCCTATAACAATCTCCATTGTCCCTATTAAACTGTCTTTCTTCTCTAGAACAATCTCCATTGCCCTTATTCCAATGTCTATCTCCTCTATAACAATCTCCATTGTCCCTCTTACAATGTCTATCTTCTCCATAACAATCTCCATTGTCCCTTTTACAATGTCTATCTTCTCTATAACAATCACCATTGTCCCTATTACAATGTCTATCTTCTCTATACAAATCTCCATTGCCCAATTATAATGTCTATATTCTCTTGAACAATCGCCATTGTCCCTATTACAATGTCTATCTTCTCTATAACAATCTCCATTGTCCCTATTACAATGTCAATCTTCTCTCTAACAATCTCCATTGTCTCTATTACAATCTCTATCTACTCTATAACAATCTCCATTGTCCCTATTACAATGGCGTTCTTCTCTTTAACAATCTCCATTGTCCCTATTAAAATGTCTTTCGTCTCTAGAACAATCTCCATTGTCTTTATTACAATGTCTATCTTCTCAATACAAATCTGCATTGCCCCATTACAATGTCTATCTTCTCTATAACAATCTCCAATTTCCCTATTACATTGTCTATCTTCTCTTTAACAATCTACATTGTCCCTATTACAATGTCTATCTTCTCTATACAAATCTCCATTGCCCCTATTACAATGTCTGTCTTCTCTATACCAATCTCCATTGTCCGAGTACAATGTCTATCTTCTCTATAATAATCTCAACTGTCCCTATTACAATGCCTATCTTCTCTATAACAATCTCCATTGTCCCTATTACAATATCTATCTTCTCTATAACAATCTCCAATTTCCCTATTACAATGTCTATCTTCTCTTTAACAATCTACATTGTCCCTATTACAATGTCTATCTTCTCTATAACAATGGCCATTGCCCCTATTACAATGTCTATCTTCTCTATAACAATCTCCATTGTCCCTATTACAATGCTTATCTTCTCTATAACAATAGCCATTGCCCCATTACAATGTCTATCTTCTCTAAAACAATCACCATTTTTCCCATTACATGTCTATCTTCTCTATACCAATCTGCATTGCCCCATTACAATGTCTATCTTCTCTATAACAATCGCCATTGTCCCTATTAAAATGTCTATCTGCTCTATAACAATCTCCATTGCCCATATTACAATGTCAATCTTCTCTATAACAATCTCCATTGTCGCTATTACAATGTCAATCTACTCTATAACAATCTCCATTGTCCCTATTACAATGTCGTTCTTCTCTTTAACAATCTCCATTGTCCCTATTAAAATGTCTTTCGTCTCTGGAACAATCTCCATTGTCATTATTACAATGTCTATCTTCTCAATACAAATCTCCATTGCCCCATTACAATGTCTATCTTCTCTATAACAATCTCCACTGCCCCTATTACAATGTGTATCTTCTCTATAAGAATCTCCATTGTCCCTATTACAATGTCCATTTCTCTATAACAATCTCCAATTTCCCTATTACATTTTCTATCTTCTCTATACAAATCTCCATTGCCCCATTACAATGTCTATCTTCTCTATAACAATGGCCATTGCTCCTATTACAATGTCTATCTACTCTATAACAATCTCCATTGTCCCTATTACAATGTCTATCTTCTCTATAACAATCGCCATTGCCCCTATTACAATGTCTATCTTCTCCAGAACAATCATTGCCCCTATTACAATGCCTGTCTTCTCCAGAACAATCTCCATTGCCCCTATTCAAATGTCTAACTTCTCTCTAACAATCTCCATTCTCCATATTACAATGCATATTTTCTCTATAATAATCTCAACTGTCCCTATTACAATGCCTATCTTCTCTATCACAATCTCCATTGTCCCTATTACAATATCTATCTTCTCTATAACAATCTCCAATTTCCCTATTACAATGTCTATCTTCTCTTTAACAATCTACATTGTCCCTATTACAATGTCTATCTTCTCAATAACAATGGCCATTGCCCCTATTACAATGTCTATCTTCTCTATAACAATCTCCATTGCCCCTATTACAATGTCTATCTTCTCTATAACAATCACCATTGTCCCTATTACAATGTCTATCTTCTCTATACGAATCTCCATTGCCCCATTACAATGTCTATCTTCTCTATAACAATGGTCATTGCCCCTATTACAACGTCTATGTTCTCTATAACAATCTCCATTGTCCCTATTACAATGTCTATCTTCTCTATACAAATCTCCATTGCCCCATTACAATGTCTATCTTCTCTGTAACAATGGCCATTGCCCCTATTACAATGTCTATCTCCTCTATAACAATCTCCATTGCCCCTATTACAATGTCTATTTTCTCTTTAACAATCTCCATTGTCCCTATTAAAATGTCTTTCTTCTCTATAATAATCACCATTGTCCCTATTACAATGTCTATCTTCTCTATACAGATCTCCATTGCCCCATTACAATGTCTATATTCTCTAGAACAATTGCCATTGTCCCTATTACAATGTCTATCTTCTATATAACAATCTCCATTGCCCCTATTACAATGTCAATCTTCTCCATAACAATCTCCATTGCCCCTATTACAATGTCTATCTTCTCTATAACAATCTCCATTGTCTCTATTACAATGTCTACCTTCTCTATAACAATCACCATTGTCCCTAGTACAATTTCTATCTTCTCTTTACAAATCTCCATTGCCCCATTACAATGTCTATCTTCTCTAGAACAATCGCCATTGTCCCTATTACAATGCGTATCTTCTCGAGAACAATCTCCGTTGTCCCTATTACAATGCTTATCTTCTCTCGAACAATCGCCATTGCCCCGATTACAATGTCTATCTTCTCAATAACAATCTCCATTGTCCCTATTACAATGTCTATCTTCTCTATAACAATCACCATTGTCCCTATTACATGTCTATCTTCTCTATACAAATCTCCATTGCCCCATTACAATGTCCATCTTCTCTATAACAATCGCCATTGCCCCTATTACAATGTCTATCTCCTCTATAACAATCTCCATTGTCCCTATTACAATGTCTATCTTCTCTATAACAATCACCATTGTCCCTATTACAATGTCTATCTTCTCTATACAAATCTCCATTGCACCCATTACAATGTATATATTCTTTAGAATAATCTCCATTGTCACTATTACAATGTCTATCTTCTATATAACAATCTCCATTGTCCCTATTACAATGTCTATCTTCTATATAACAATCTCCATTGCACCTATTTCAGTGTCTATCTTCTTTCTAACAATCTCCATTCTCCATATTACAATGCATATTTTCTCTATAATAATCTCAACTGTCCCTATTACAAAGCCTATCTACTCTATAACAATCTCCATTGTCCCTATTACAATATCAATCTTCTCTATAACAATCTCCAATTTCCCTATTACAATGTCTGTCTTCTCTTTAACAATCTACATTGTCCCGATTACAATGTCTATCTTCTCTCTAACAATCTCCATTGTCCCTATTACAAAGCTTATCTTCTCTATAACAATCGCAATTGCCCCTATTACAATGTGTATCTTCTCTCTAACAATCTCCATTGTCCCTATTACAATGCCTATTTTCTCTATAACAATCGCCATTGCTCCTATTACAATGTCTATCTCCTCTATAACAATCTCCATTGTCCCTATTACAATGTCAATCTTCTCTACAACAATCTTCATTGTCCCTATTAAAATGTCTTTCTTCTCTAGAACAATCTCCATTGCCCTTATTACAATGTCTATCTTCTCTATACAAATCTCCATTGCCCCTATTACAATGTCTATCTTCTCTATAACAATCTCCATTGTCCCTATTACAATGTCTATCTTCTATATAACAATCTCCAATTTCCCTATTACAATGTCTATCTTCTCTATAACAATGGCCATTGCACCTATTACAATGTCTATCTTCTCTATAACAATGGCCATTGCCCCTATTACAATGTCTATCTTCTCTATAACAATCTCCATTGTCCCTATTACAATGTCTATCTTCTCTATAACAATCTCCATTGCCCCATTACAATGTCAATCGTCTCTATAACAATTGCCATTGCACCTATTACAATGTGTATCTTCTCTATAACAATCTCCATTGTCCCTATTAAAATGCCTATCCTTTCTATAACAATCGCCATTGCCCTTTTACAATGTCTATCTTCTCGATAACAATCTCCATTGTCCCTATTACAATGTCTATCTTCTCTAAAGCAATCACCATTGTCCGTATTACATGTCTATCTTCTCTATACAAATCTCCATTGCCCCTATTAGAATGTCTATCTTCTCATAACAATCGCCATTGCCCCTATTACAATGTCTATCTTCTCCATAACAATCTCCATTGTCCCTATTACAAACTCTATCTTCTCTATAACAATCACCATTGTCCCTATTACAATGTCTATCTTCTCTATACAAATCTCCATTGCCCCATTACAATGTCTATCTTCTCTATAACAATCACCATTGTCCCTATTACAATGTCTACCTACTCTATAACAATCTCCATTGTCCCTATTACAATGTCATTCTTCTCTATTACAATCACCATTGTCCCTATTACAATGTCTATCTTCTCTATACAAATCTCCATTGCCCCATTACAATGTCTATCTTCTCGATAATAATCTCCATTGCCCCTATTACAATGTCAATCTTCCCTATAACAATCTCCATTGTCCCTATTAAACTGTCTTTCTTCTCTAGAACAATCTCCATTGCCCTTATTCCAATGTCTATCTCCTCTATAACAATCTCCATTGTCCCTCTTACAATGTCTATCTTCTCCATAACAATCTCCATTGTCCCTTTTACAATGTCTATCTTCTCTATAACAATCACCATTGTCCCTATTACAATGTCTATCTTCTCTATGCAAATCTCCATTGCCCAATTACAATGTCTATATTCTCTTGAACAATCGCCATTGTCCCTATTACAATGTCTATCTTCTCTATAACAATCTCCATTGTCCCTATTACAATGTCAATCTTCTCTCTAACAATCTCCATTGTCCCTATTACAATCTCTATCTACTCTATAACAATCTCCATTGTCCCTATTACAATGGCGTTCTTCTCTTTAACAATCTCCATTGTCCCTATTAAAATGTCTTTCGTCTCTAGAACAATCTCCATTGTCTTTATTACAATGTCTATCTTCTCAATACAAATCTGCATTGCCCCATTACAATATCTATCTTCTCTATAACAATCTCCAATTTCCCTATTACAATGTCTATCTTCTCTCTAACAATCTCCATTCTCCATATTACAATGCATATTTTCTCGATAATAATCTCAACTGTCCCTATTACAATGCCTATCTTCTCTATAACAATCTCCATTGTCCGCATTACAATGCTTATCTTCTCTATAACAATCGCCATTGTCCCTATTACAATGCCTATTTTCTCTATAACAATAGCCATTGCCCCATTACAATGTCTATCTTCTCAATAACAATCTCCATTGTCCCTATTACAATGTCTATCTTCTCTAAAACAATCACCATTTTTCCCATTACATGTCTATCTTCTCTATACCAATCTGCATTGCCCCATGACAATGTCTATCTTCTCTATAACAATGGCCATTGCCCCTATTACAATGTCTATTTTCTCTGTAACAATCTCCATTGTCCTTATTACAATGTCCATCTTCTCCATAACAATCTCCATTGACCCAATTACAATGTCTATCTTCTCTAAAGCAATCACCATTGTCCCTATTACATGTCTATCTTCTCTATTCCAATCTGCATTGCCCCATTACAATGTCTATCTTCTCTATAACAATCGCCATTGCCCATATTACAGTGTCTATCTCCTCTATAACAATCTCCATTGTCCCTATTACAATGTCTATCCTCTCCATAACAATCTCCATTGTCCCTATTACAATGTCTTTCTTCTCTACAACAATCACCATTGTCCCTATTACAATGTCTATCTTCTCTATACAAATCTCCATTGCCCCATTACAATGTCTATATTCTCTATAACAATCACCATTGTCCCTATTAGAATGTCTATCTTCTCTATAACAATCTCCATTTTCCCTATTACAATGTCAATCTTCTCTACAACAATCTTCATTGTCCCTATTAAAATGTCTTTCTTCTCTAGAACAATCTCCATTGCCCTTATTACAATGTCTATCTTCTCTATACAAATCTCCATTGCCCCTATTACAATGTCTATCTTCTCTATAACAATCTCCATTGTCCCTATTACAATGTCTAACTTCTCTATAACAATCTCCACTGTCCCTATTACAATGTCTATCTTCTATATAACAATCTCCAATTTCCCTATTACAATGTCTATCTTCTCTATAACAATGGCCATTGCCCCTATTACAATGTCTATCTTCTCTATAACAATGGCCATTGCCCCTATTACAATGTCTATCTTCTCTATAACAATCTCCATTGTCCCTATTACAATGTCTATCTTCTCTATAACAATCTCCATTGCCCCATTACAATGTCAATCGTCTCTATAACAATTGCCATTGCACCTATTACAATGTGTATCTTCTCTATAACAATCTCCATTGTCCCTATTAAAATGCCTATCCTTTCTATAACAATCGCCATTGCCCTTTTACAATGTCTATCTTCTCGATAACAATCTCCATTGTCCCTATTACAATGTCTATCTTCTCTAAAGCAATCACCATTGTCCGTATTACATGTCTATCTTCTCTATACAAATCTCCATTGCCCCTATTAGAATGTCTATCTTCTCTATAACAATCGCCATTGCCCCTATTACAATGTCTATCTTCTCCATAACAATCTCCATTGTCCCTATTACAAACTCTATCTTCTCTATAACAATCACCATTGTCCCTATTACAATGTCTATCTTCTCTATACAAATCTCCATTGCCCCATTACAATGTCTATCTTCTCTATAACAATCACCATTGTCCCTATTACAATGTCTACCTACTCTATAACAATCTCCATTGTCCCTATTACAATGTCATTCTTCTCTATTACAATCACCATTGTCCCTATTACAATGTCTATCTTCTCTATACAAATCTCCATTGCCCCATTACAATGTCTATCTTCTCGATAATAATCTCCATTGCCCCTATTACAATGTCAATCTTCCCTATAACAATCTCCATTGTCCCTATTAAACTGTCTTTCTTCTCTAGAACAATCTCCATTGCCCTTATTCCAATGTCTATCTCCTCTATAACAATCTCCATTGTCCCTCTTACAATGTCTATCTTCTCCATAACAATCTCCATTGTCCCTTTTACAATGTCTATCTTCTCTATAACAATCACCATTGTCCCTATTACAATGTCTATCTTCTCTATACAAATCTCCATTGCCCAATTACAATGTCTATATTCTCTTGAACAATCGCCATTGTCCCTATTACAATGTCTATCTTCTCTATAACAATCTCCATTGTCCCTATTACAATGTCAATCTTCTCTCTAACAATCTCCATTGTCTCTATTACAATCTCTATCTACTCTATAACAATCTCCATTGTCCCTATTACAATGGCGTTCTTCTCTTTAACAATCTCCATTGTCCCTATTAAAATGTCTTTCGTCTCTAGAACAATCTCCATTGTCTTTATTACAATGTCTATCTTCTCAATACAAATCTGCATTGCCCCATTACAATGTCTATCTTCTCTATAACAATCTCCAATTTCCCTATTACATTGTCTATCTTCTCTTTAACAATCTCCATTGTCCGAGTACAATGTCTATCTTCTCTATAATAATCTCAACTGTCCCTATTACAATGCCTATCTTCTCTATAACAATCTCCATTGTCCCTATTACAATATCTATCTTCTCTATAACAATCTCCAATTTCCCTATTACAATGTCTATCTTCTCTTTAACAATCTACATTGTCCCTATTACAATGTCTATCTTCTCTATAACAATGGCCATTGCCCCTATTACAATGTCTATCTTCTCTATAACAATCTCCATTGTCCCTATTACAATGCTTATCTTCTCTATAACAATAGCCATTGCCCCATTACAATGTCTATCTTCTCTAAAACAATCACCATTTTTCCCATTACATGTCTATCTTCTCTATACCAATCTGCATTGCCCCATTACAATGTCTATCTTCTCTATAACAATCGCCATTGTCCCTATTAAAATGTCTATCTGCTCTATAACAATCTCCATTGCCCATATTACAATGTCAATCTTCTCTATAACAATCTCCATTGTCGCTATTACAATGTCAATCTACTCTATAACAATCTCCATTGTCCCTATTACAATGTCGTTCTTCTCTTTAACAATCTCCATTGTCCCTATTAAAATGTCTTTCGTCTCTGGAACAATCTCCATTGTCATTATTACAATGTCTATCTTCTCAATACAAATCTCCATTGCCCCATTACAATGTCTATCTTCTCTATAACAATCTCCACTGCCCCTATTACAATGTGTATCTTCTCTATAAGAATCTCCATTGTCCCTATTACAATGTCCATTTCTCTATAACAATCTCCAATTTCCCTATTACATTTTCTATCTTCTCTATACAAATCTCCATTGCCCCATTACAATGTCTATCTTCTCTATAACAATGGCCATTGCTCCTATTACAATGTCTATCTACTCTATAACAATCTCCATTGTCCCTATTACAATGTCTATCTTCTCTATAACAATCGCCATTGCCCCTATTACAATGTCTATCTTCTCCAGAACAATCTCCATTGCCCCTATTACAATGCCTGTCTTCTCCAGAACAATCTCCATTGCCCCTATTCAAATGTCTAACTTCTCTCTAACAATCTCCATTCTCCATATTACAATGCATATTTTCTCTATAATAATCTCAACTGTCCCTATTACAATGCCTATCTTCTCTATCACAATCTCCATTGTCCCTATTACAATATCTATCTTCTCTATAACAATCTCCAATTTCCCTATTACAATGTCTATCTTCTCTTTAACAATCTACATTGTCCCTATTACAATGTCTATCTTCTCAATAACAATGGCCATTGCCCCTATTACAATGTCTATCTTCTCTATAACAATCTCCATTGCCCCTATTACAATGTCTATCTTCTCTATAACAATCACCATTGTCCCTATTACAATGTCTATCTTCTCTATACGAATCTCCATTGCCCCATTACAATGTCTATCTTCTCTATAACAATGGTCATTGCCCCTATTACAACGTCTATGTTCTCTATAACAATCTCCATTGTCCCTATTACAATGTCTATCTTCTCTATACAAATCTCCATTGCCCCATTACAATGTCTATCTTCTCTGTAACAATGGCCATTGCCCCTATTACAATGTCTATCTCCTCTATAACAATCTCCATTGCCCCTATTACAATGTCTATTTTCTCTTTAACAATCTCCATTGTCCCTATTAAAATGTCTTTCTTCTCTATAATAATCACCATTGTCCCTATTACAATGTCTATCTTCTCTATACAGATCTCCATTGCCCCATTACAATGTCTATATTCTCTAGAACAATTGCCATTGTCCCTATTACAATGTCTATCTTCTATATAACAATCTCCATTGCCCCTATTACAATGTCAATCTTCTCCATAACAATCCCCATTGCCCCTATTACAATGTCTATCTTCTCTATAACAATCTCCATTGTCTCTATTACAATGTCTACCTTCTCTATAACAATCACCATTGTCCCTAGTACAATTTCTATCTTCTCTTTACAAATCTCCATTGCCCCATTACAATGTCTATCTTCTCTAGAACAATCGCCATTGTCCCTATTACAATGCGTATCTTCTCGAGAACAATCTCCGTTGTCCCTATTACAATGCTTATCTTCTCTCGAACAATCGCCATTGCCCCGATTACAATGTCTATCTTCTCAATAACAATCTCCATTGTCCCTATTACAATGTCTATCTTCTCTATAACAATCACCATTGTCCCTATTACATGTCTATCTTCTCTATACAAATCTCCATTGCCCCATTACAATGTCCATCTTCTCTATAACAATCGCCATTGCCCCTATTACAATGTCTATCTCCTCTATAACAATCTCCATTGTCCCTATTACAATGTCTATCTTCTCTATAACAATCACCATTGTCCCTATTACAATGTCTATCTTCTCTATACAAATCTCCATTGCACCCATTACAATGTATATATTCTTTAGAATAATCTCCATTGTCACTATTACAATGTCTATCTTCTATATAACAATCTCCATTGTCCCTATTACAATGTCTATCTTCTATATAACAATCTCCATTGCACCTATTTCAGTGTCTATCTTCTTTCTAACAATCTCCATTCTCCATATTACAATGCATATTTTCTCTATAATAATCTCAACTGTCCCTATTACAAAGCCTATCTACTCTATAACAATCTCCATTGTCCCTATTACAATATCAATCTTCTCTATAACAATCTCCAATTTCCCTATTACAATGTCTGTCTTCTCTTTAACAATCTACATTGTCCCGATTACAATGTCTATCTTCTCTCTAACAATCTCCATTGTCCCTATTACAAAGCTTATCTTCTCTATAACAATCGCAATTGCCCCTATTACAATGTGTATCTTCTCTCTAACAATCTCCATTGTCCCTATTACAATGCCTATTTTCTCTATAACAATCGCCATTGCTCCTATTACAATGTCTATCTCCTCTATAACAATCTCCATTGTCCCTATTACAATGTCTATTTTCTCCATAACAATCTCCATTGTCCCTATTACAATGTCTATCTACTCTACAACAATCTCCATTGTCCCTATTACAATGTCTATCTTCTCCATATCAATCTACATTGTCCCTATTAAAATTTCTTTCTTCTCTATAACAATCACCCTTGTCCCTATTACAATGTCTATCTTCTCTATACAAATCCCCATTGCCCAATTACAATGTCTATAACCTCTAGAGCAATCGCCATTGTCCCTATGACAATGTCTATCTTCTCTATAACAATCTCCATTGTCCCTATTACAATGTCAATCTTCTCTATAATAATCTCTATTATCCCTATTACAATGTCTATCTTCTCTATAACAATCACCATTGTCCCTATTACATGTCTATCTTCTCTATACAAATCTCCATTGCCCCATTACAATGTCTATCTTCTCGATAACAATCTCCATTGCCCCTATTACAATGTCGTTCTTCTCTATAACTATCTCCATTGTCCCGATTAAAATGTCTTTCTTCTCTATAACAATCACCATTGTCCCTATTACAATGTCTATCTTCTCTATACAAATCCCCATTGCCCAATTACAATGTCTATAACCTCAAGAACAATCGCCATTGTCCGTATTACAATGTCTATCTTCTCTATAACAATCATCATTGTCCCTATTACATGTCTATCTTCTCTATATAAATCTCCATTGTCCCATTACAATGTCAATTTCTCGATAACAATCTCCATTGTCCCTATTACAATGTCTATCTTCTCTATAACAATTAC
This sequence comes from Chiloscyllium plagiosum, assembly GCF_037043375.1. Lineage (NCBI taxonomy): Eukaryota > Metazoa > Chordata > Chondrichthyes > Orectolobiformes > Hemiscylliidae > Chiloscyllium > Chiloscyllium plagiosum. The sequence continues at coordinate 16,138,268 of NW_028270185.1, read as the reverse complement.
CATTGTCCCTATTACATGTCTATCTTCTCTATACAAATCTCCATTGCCCCATTACAATGTCTATAACCTCTAGAGCAATCGCCATTGTCCCTATTACAATGTCTATCTTCTCTATAACAATCTCCATTGTCCCTATTACAATGTCAATCTTCTCTATAATAATCTCCATTGTCCCTATTACAATGTCTATCTTCTCTATAACAATCACCATTGTCCCTATTACATGTCTATCTTCTCTATACAAATCTCCATTGCCCCATTACAATGTCAATCTTCTCGATAACAATCTCCATTGCCCCATTACAATGTCAATCTTCTCGATAACAATCTCCATTGCCCAATTACAATGTCTATAACCTCAAGAACAATCGCCATTGTCCCTATTACAATGTCTATCTTCTCTATAACAATCATCATTGTCCCTATTACATGTCTATCTTCTCTATACAAATCTCCATTGTCCCATTACAATGTCAATTTCTCGATAACAATCGCCATTGTCCCTATTACAATGTCTATCTTCTCTATAACAATCAACATTGTCCCGATTACATGTCTATCTTCTCTATAACAATCGCCATTGCCCCTATTACAATGTCTATCTCCTCTATGACAATCTCCATTGTCCCTATTACAATGGCTATCTTCTGCATAACAATCTCCATTGTCCCTATTACAATGTCTATCTACTCTATAACAATCTCCATTGTCCATATTACAATGTCTATCTTCTCCATAACAATCTCCATTGTCCCTATTACAATGTCTATCTTCTCCATAACAATCACCATTGCCCCTATTACAATGTCTACCTTCTCTATAACAATCTCCATTGTCCCTATTACAATGTCGTTCTTCTCTATAACAATCTCCATTGTCCCTATTAAAATGTCTTTCTTCTCTATAACAATCACCATTGTCCCTATTACAATGTCTATCTTCTCTATACAAATCCCCATTGCCCAATTACAATGTCTATAACCTCTAGAAAAATCGCCATTGTCCCTATTACAATGCCTATCTTCTCTATAACAATCTCCATTGTCCCTATTATAATGTCTACCTTCTCTTTAACAATCACCATTGTCCCTATTACATGTCTATCGTCTCTATACAAATCTCCATTGCCCCATTCCAATGTCAATCTTCTCGATAACAGTCTCCATTGTCCCTATTACAATGTCTATCTTCTCTATAACAATCACCATTGTCCCAATTACATGTCTATCTTCTCTATACAAATCTCCATTGCCCCATTACAAAGTCTATCTTCTCTATAACCATCGACATTGCCCCTATTACAATGTCTATCTGCTCTAAAACAATATCCATTGTCCCCATTACAATGTCTATCTTCCCTATAACAATCACCATTGTCCCTATTACATTGTCTATCTTCTCTACACAAATCTCCATTGCCCCATTACAATGTCTATCTTCTCTAGAACAATCGCCATTGTCCCTATTACAATGCCTATCTTCTCTATAACAATCTCCATTGCCCCTATTACAATGTCAATCTTCTCGATAACAATCTCCATTGTCCCTATTACAATGTCTATCTTCTCTATAACAATCACCATTGTCCCTATTACATGTCTATCTTCTCTATACAAATCTCCATTGCCCCATTACAATATCTATCTTCTCTATAACAATCGCCATTGCCCCTATTACAATGTCTATCTCCTCTATGACAATCTCCATTGTCCCTATTACAATGTCTATATTCTCTAGAACAATCTCCATTGTCCCTATTACAATGTCTATCTTCTTTATAACAACCTTCATTGTCCCTATTACAATATCTATCTTCTATATAACAATCTCCATTGCCCCCATTACAGTGTCTATCTTCTAAATAACTATTTCCATTGCCCCTATTACAATGTCTGTCTTCTCTCTAACAATCTCTATTGTCCATATTACAATGCATATTTTCTCTATAATAATCTCAACTGTCCCTATTACAATGCTTATCTTCTCTATAACAATCACCATTGTCCCTATTACAATCTCTATATTCTCTAGAACAATCTCCATTGTCCCTATTACAATGTCTATCTTCTATATAACAATCTCCATTGTCCCTATTACAATGTCTATCTTCTATATAACAATCTCCATTGTCCCTATTACAATATCTATCTTCTATATCACAATCTCCATTGCCCCATTACAATGTCGATCTTTTCTATAACACTCACCATTGCCCCTATTACAATGTCTATCTTCTCTCTAACAATCTCCATTGTCCCTATTACAATGCCTATTTTCTCTATAACAATCGCCATTGCTCCTATTACAATGTCTATCTCCTCTATAACAATCTCCATTGTCCCTATTACAATGTCTATTTTCTCCATAACAATCTCCATTGTCCCTATTACAATGTCTATCTACTCTACAACAATCTCCATTGTCCCTATTACAATGTCTATCTTCTCCATATCAATCTCCATTGTCCCCATTACAATGTCTATCTTCTCTATAACAATCTCCATTGCCCCATTACAATGTTATATTCTCTTGAACAATCTCCATTGTCCCTATTATAATGTCTACCTTCTCTTTAACAATCACCATTGTCCCTATTACATGTCTATCGTCTCTATACAAATCTCCATTGCCCCATTCCAATGTCAATCTTCTCGATAACAGTCTCCATTGTCCCTATTACAATGTCTATCTTCTCTATAACAATCACCATTGTCCCAATTACATGTCTATCTTCTCTATACAAATCTCCATTGCCCCATTACAAAGTCTATCTTCTCTATAACCATCGACATTGCCCCTATTACAATGTCTATCTTCTCTAAAACAATATCCATTGTCCCCATTACAATGTCTATCTTCCCTATAACAATCACCATTGTCCCTATTACATTGTCTATCTTCTCTACACAAATCTCCATTGCCCCATTACAATGTCTATCTTCTCTAGAACAATCGCCATTGTCCCTATTACAATGCCTATCTTCTCTATAACAATCTCCATTGCCCCTATTACAATGTCAATCTTCTCGATAACAATCTCCATTGTCCCTATTACAATGTCTATCTTCTCTATAACAATCACCATTGTCCCTATTACATGTCTATCTTCTCTATACAAATCTCCATTGCCCCATTACAATATCTATCTTCTCTATAACAATCGCCATTGCCCCTATTACAATGTCTATCTCCTCTATGACAATCTCCATTGTCCCTATTACAATGTCTATATTCTCTAGAACAATCGCCATTGTCCCTATTACAATGTCTAACTTCTCTATAACAATTTCCATTGTCCCTATTACAATGTCTATCTTCTATATAACAATCTCCATTGTCCCTATTACAATGTCTATCTTCTTTATAACAACCTTCATTGTCCCTATTACAATATCTATCTTCTATATAACAATCTCCATTGCCCCCATTACAGTGTCTATCTTCTAAATAACTATTTCCATTGCCCCTATTACAATGTCTGTCTTCTCTCTAACAATCTCTATTGTCCATATTACAATGCATATTTTCTCTATAATAATCTCAACTGTCCCTATTACAATGCTTATCTTCTCTATAACAATCACCATTGTCCCTATTACAATCTCTATATTCTCTAGAACAATCTCCATTGTCCCTATTACAATGTCTATCTTCTATATAACAATCTCCATTGTCCCTATTACAATGTCTATCTTCTATATAACAATCTCCATTGTCCCTATTACAATATCTATCTTCTATATCACAATCTCCATTGCCCCATTACAATGTCGATCTTTTCTATAACACTCACCATTGCCCCTATTACAATGTCTATCTTCTCTCTAACAATCTCCATTGTCCCTATTACAATGCCTATTTTCTCTATAACAATCGCCATTGCTCCTATTACAATGTCTATCTCCTCTATAACAATCTCCATTGTCCCTATTACAATGTCTATTTTCTCCATAACAATCTCCATTGTCCCTATTACAATGTCTATCTACTCTACAACAATCTCCATTGTCCCTATTACAATGTCTATCTTCTCCATATCAATCTCCATTGTCCCTATTACAATGTCTATCTTCTCTATAACAATCTCCATTGCCCCATTACAATGTTATATTCTCTTGAACAATCGCCATTGTCCCTATTACAATGTCTATCTTCTCTATAACGATCTCCATTGCCCATATTACAATGTCAATCTTCTCTATATCAATCTCCATTGTCCCTATTACAATGTCTATCTACTCTATAACAATCCCCATTGTCCCAATTACAATGTCGTTCTTCTCTATAACAATCTCCATTGTCCCTATTAAAATGTCTTTTTTCTCTATAACAATCACCATTGTCCCTATTACAATGTCTATCTTCTCTATACAAATCTCCATTGCCCAATTACAATGTCTATAACCTCTAGAACAATCGCCATTGTCCCTATTACAATGTCTATCTTCTCTATAACAATCTCCATTGCCCCTATTACAATGTCAATCTTCTCTATAACAATCTCCATTGTCCCTATTACAATGTCTATCTTCTCTATAACAATCATCATTGTCCCTATTACATGTCTATCTTCTCTATACAAATCTCCATTGCTCCATTACAATGTCAATTTCTCGATAACAATCTCCATTGTCCCCATTACAATGTCTATCTTCTCTATAACAATCACCATTGTCCCTATTACAATGTCTATCTTCTCTATACAAATCTCCATTGCCCCATTACAATGTCTATATTCTCTTGAACAATCCCCATTGTCCCTATTACAATGTCTATCTTCTCTATAACAATCACCATTGTCCCTATTACATGTCTATCTTCTCTGTAACAATCGCCATTGCCCCTATTACAATGTCTATCTCCTCTATAACAATCTCCATTGTCCCTATTACAATGTCTATCTTCTCCATAACAATCTCCATTGTCCCTATTACAATGTCTATCTTCTCCATAACAATCTCCATTGTCCCTATTACAATGTCTATCTTCTCTATAACAATCTCCATTGCCCCATTACAATGTCTATATTCTCTTGAACAATCGCCATTGTCCCTATTACAATGTCTATCTTCTCTATAACAATCTCCATTGTCCCATATTACAATGTCAATCTTCTCTATAACAATCTCCATTGCCCCATTACAATGTCTATATTCTCTTGAACAATCGCCATTGTCCCAATTACAATGTCTATCTACTCTATAACAATCTCCATTTTCCCTATTACAATGTCTACCTTCTCTATAACAATCACCATTGTCCCTATTAAAATGTCTTTCTTCTCTATAACAATTACCATTGTCCCTATTACAATGTCTATTTTCTCTATACAAATCCCCATTGCCCAATTACAATGTCGATAACCTCTAGAACAATCGCCATTGTCCCTATGACAATGTCTATGTTCTCTATAACAATCTCCATTGCCCCTATTACAATGTCAATCTTCTCTATAACAATCTCCATTGTCCCTATTACAATGTCTATCTTCTCTATAACAATCACCATTGTCCCTATTACATGTCTATCTTCTCTATACAAGTCTCCATTGCCCCTATTACAATGTCTATCTTCTCTATAACAATCGCCATTGCCCCATTACAATGTCTATCTTCTCTAAAACAATCTCCATTGTCCCTATTACAATGTCTATCTTCTCTATACAAATCTCCATTGCCCCATTACAATGTCTATATTCTCTAGAACAATCGCCATTGTTCCTATTACAATGTCTATCTTCTCTATAACTATTTCCATTGTCCCTATTACAATGTCTATCTTCTATATAACAATCTCCATTGTCCCTATTACAATGTCTATCTTCTTTATAACAACCTTCATTGTCCCTATTACAATATCTATCTTCTATATAACAATCTCCATTGCCCCCATTACAGTGTCTATCTTCTAAATAACTATTTCCATTGCCCCTATTACAATGTCTGTCTTCTCTCTAACAATCTCTATTGTCCATATTACAATGCATATTTTCTCTATAATAATCTCAACTGTCCCTATTACAATGCTTATCTTCTCTATAACAATCACCATTGTCCCTATTACAATCTCTATATTCTCTAGAACAATCTCCATTGTCCCTATTACAATGTCTATCTTCTATATAACAATCTCCATTGTCCCTATTACAATGTCTATCTTCTATATAACAATCTCCATTGTCCCTATTACAATATCTATCTTCTATATCACAATCTCCATTGCCCCATTACAATGTCGATCTTTTCTATAACAATCACCATTGCCCCTATTACAATCTCTATATTCTTGAGAACAATCTCCATTGTCCCTATTACAATGCCTATTTTCTCTATAACAATCGCCATTGCCCCTATTACAATGTCTATCTCCTCTATGACAATCTCCATTGTCCCCATTACAATGTCTATCTTCTCTAAAACAATCTCCATTGTCCCTATTACAATGTCTATCTTCTCTATACAAATCTCCATTGCCCCATTACAATGTCTATATTCTCTAGAACAATCACCATTGTTCCTATTACAATGTCTATCTTCTCTATAACTATTTCCATTGTCCCTATTACAATGTCTATCTTCTATATAACAATCTCCATTGTCCCTATTACAATGTCTATCTTCTTTATAACAACCTTCATTGTCCCTATTACAATATCTATCTTCTATATAACAATCTCCATTGCCCCCATTACAGTGTCTATCTTCTAAATAACAATTTCCATTGCCCCTATTACAATGCCTGTCTTCTCTCTAACAATCTCCATTGTCCATATTACAATGCATATTTTCTCTATAATAATCTCAACTGTCCCTATTACAATGCCTATCTTCTCTATAACAATCACCATTGTCCCTATTTCAATGTCTATCTACTCTATAACAATCTCCATTGTCCCTATTACAATGTCTATCTTCTCCATATCAATCTCCATTGTCCCTATTACAATGTCTATCTTCTCTATAACAATCTCCATTGCCCCATTACAATGTCTATATTCTCTTGAACAATCGCCATTGTCCCTATTACAATGTCTATTTTCTCTATAACAATCTCCATTGCGCATATTACAATTTCAATCTTCTCTATAACAATCTCCATTGTCCCTATTACAATGTCTATCTCCTCTATAACAATCTCCATTGTCCCTATTACAATGTCGTTCTTCTCTATAACAATCTCCATTGTCCCTATTAAAATGTCTTCCTTCTCTATAACAATTACCATTGTCCCTATTACAATGTCTATCTTCTCTATACAAATCCCCATTGCCCAATTACAATGTCTATAATCTCTAGAACAATCGCCATTGTCCCTATTACAATGTTTATTTTCTCTATAACAATCTCCATTGCCCCATTACAATGTCAATCTTTTCTATAACAATCTCCATTGTCCCTATTAAAATGTATTTCTTCTCTAGAACAATCTCCATTGCCCTTATTACAATGTCTATCTTCTCTATATAAATCTCCATTGCCCCTATTACAATGTCTATCTTCTCTATGACAATCTCCATTGCCCCATTACAATGTCTATCTTCTCTCGAATAATCGCCATTGTCCCTATTACAATGTCTATCTTCTCTATAACAATTTCCATTGTCCCTAAAACAATGTCTATCTTCTCTATAACAATCTCAATTGCCCCTATTACAATGTCAATCTTCTCGATAACAATCTCCATTGTCCCTATTACAATGTCTATCTTCTCTATACAAATCTCCATTGCCCCATTACAATGTCTATTTTCTCTATAACAATCGCCATTGCCCCTATTACAATGTCTATCTCCTCTATAACAATCACCATTGCCCCATTACAATCTCTATATTCTCGACAACAATCTCCATTGTCCCTATTACAATGCCTATTTTCTCTATAACAATCGCCATTGCCCCTATTACAATGTCTATCTCCTCTATAACAATCTCCATTGTCCCTATTACAATGTCTATCTTCTCCATAACAATCTCCATTGTCCCTATTACAATGTCTATCTACTCTATAACAATCTCCATTGTCCCTATTACAATGTCTATCTTCTCCATATCAATCTCCATTGTCCCTATTACAATGTCTATCTTCTCTATAACAATCTCCATTGCCCCATTACAATGTCTATATTCTCTTGAACAATCGCCATTGTCCCTATTACAATGTCTATTTTCTCTATAACAATCTCCATTGCGCATATTACAATTTCAATCTTCTCTATAACAATCTCCATTGTCCCTATTACAATGTCTATCTTCTCTATAACAATCTCCATTGTCCCTATTAAAATGTCTTTCTTCTCTATAACAATTACCATTGTCCCTATTACAATGTCTATCTTCCCTATACAAGTCCCCATTGCCCAATTACAATGTCTATAATCTCTAGAACAATCGCCATTGTCCCTATTACAATGTCTATCTTCTCTATAACAATCTCCATTGCCCCATTACAATGTCAATCTTTTCTATAACAATCTCCATTGTCCCTATTAAAATGTATTTCTTCTCTAGAACAATCTCCATTGCCCTTATTACAATGTCTATCTTCTCTATATAAATCTCCATTGCCCCTATTACAATGTCTATCTTCTCTATGACAATCTCCATTGCCCCTATTACAATGTCTATTTTCTCTATAACAATCTCCCTTGTCCCTATTACAATGTCTATCTTCTCTATAACAATCTCCCATTTCCCTATTGCAATGTCTATCTTCTCTTTAACAATCTTCATTGTCCCTATTACAATGTCTATCTTCTCTATACAAATCTCCATTGCCCCTATTACAATGTCTATCTTCTCTATAACAATGGCCATTGCCCCTTTTACAATGTCTATCTTCTCTATAACAATCTCCATTGTCCCTATTACAATGTCTATCTTCTCTCTTATAATCTCCATTGTCTCAATTACAATGCCTATTTTCTCTATAGCAATGTCCATTGCCCCATTCCAGTGTCTATCTTCTCTATAGCAATGTCATTTGTTCCTATTACAATGTCTATCTTCTCTATAATAATCTCCATTGTCCCTATTACAATGTCTATCTTCTATATAACAATCTCCATTGTCCCTATTACAATATCTATCTTCTCTAGAACAATCTCCATTGCCCCTATTACAATGTCTATCTTCTCTATAACAATCTCCATTGCCATTATTACAATGTATATCTTCTAAATAACAATCTCCATTGTCCCTATTACAATGCACGTCTTCTCTATAACAATCTCCATTGCCCATATTACCATGTCTATCTTCTCTATAACAATCTCCAATGCCCCTATTACAATGCCTATCTTCTCTATAGCAATGTCCATTGTTCCTATTACAATGCCTATCTTCGCTATAGCAATCTCCATTGCCCCTATTACAATATCTATCTTCTCTATAGCAATGTCCATTGCCCCATTACAATGTCTATCTTCTCTATAGCAATGTCCATTGCCCCATTACAATGTCTATCTTCTATATAACAGTCTCCATTGTCCCTATTACAATATCTATCTTCTCTAGAACAATCTCCATTGCCCCTATTACAATATCTATCTTCTCTAGAACAATCTCCATTGCCCCTATTACAATGCCTGTCTTCTCCAGAACAATCTCCATTGCCCCTATTCAAATGTCTATCTTCCCTCTAACAATCTCCATTGTCCATATTATAATGCATATTTTCTCTATAATAATCTCAACTGTCCCTATTACAATGTCTATCTTCTCTATAACAATCTCCATTGTCCCTATCACAATGTCTATCTTCTCTCTACAAATCTCCATTGCCCCTATTACAATGTCTATCTTCTCTATAACAATCGCCATTGCCCCTATTACAATGTCTATCTTCAATATAACAAACTCCATTGTCTCTATTACAATGACTATCTTCTCTGTAGCAATGGCCATTGTCCCTATTACAATACATATTTTCTCTATAATAATCTCAACTGTCCTTATTACAATGCCTATCTTGTCTATAACAATCTGCATTGTCCCTATTACAATGTCTATCTTCTCTCTAACATTCACCATTGTCCCTATTACAATGTCTATCTTCTCTATAACAATCTCCATTGCCCATCTAACATTGTCTACCTCCTCTATAACAATCTCCATTGTCCCTATTACAATGTCTATCTTCTTTATAACAACCTTCATTGTCCCTATTACAATATCTATCTTCTATATAACAATCTCCATTGCCCCCATTACAGTGTCTATCTTCTAAATAACAATTTCCATTGCCCCTATTACAATGCCTGTCTTCTCTCTAACAATCTCTATTGTCCATATTACAATGCATATTTTCTCTATAATAATCTCAACTGTCCCTATTACAATGCCTATCTTCTCTATAACAATCACCATTGTCCCTATTACAATCTCTATATTCTCTAGAACAATCTCCATTGTCCCTATTACAATGTCTATCTTCTCTATAGCAATGTCCATTGTTCTGATTACAATGTCTATCTTCTCTATAACAATCTGCATTGCCTCTATTACAATGTCTATCCTCTCTAGAACAATCTCCATTGTCCCTATTACAATGTCTATCTTCTCTATAGCAATCTTCATTGTTCCTATTACAATGCGTATCTTCTCGAGAACAATTTCCAATTTCCCTATTACAATGTCTATCTTCTCTAGAACAATCTCCATTGCCCCTTTTACAGTGTCTATCTTCTAAATAACAATCTCCATTGCCCCTGTTACAATGCCTGTCTTCTCTAGAACAATCTCCATTGTACCTATTACAATGTCTATCTTCTCTATAACAATGGCCATTGCCCCTATTACAATGCCTATATTCCCTAGAACAATCTCCATTGTCCCGATTACAATGTCTATCTTCTAAATAACAATCTCCATTGCCCCTATTACAATGCCTGTCTTCTCTAGAACAATCTCCATTGTCCCTATTACAATGTCTATCTTCTCTCTAACAATCTCCATTGTACCTATTACAATGTCTATCTTCTCTATAACAATGGCCATTGCCCCTATTACAATTTCTATCTTCTCTCTAACAATCTCAATTGTCCATATTACAATGCCTCTCTTCTCTATAACATCTCCATTGTCCCTATTACAATGTCTATCTTCTCTGTAGCAATGTCCATTGTCCCTATTAGAATGCATATTTTCTCTATAATAATCTCAACTGTCCCTATTACAATGTCTTTCCTCTCTGTAACAATGAGTGTCTTACTGGAAAAGGACAGCAGGTCAATCGGGAGCAAGAAATCCGTGGAGCTGGAAAATTAATGTTTTGGGCCGTAGCCCTTCCTCAGGGATGAGGCTGGGAGATTCCAGGCTGGAGAGATAAATGGGAGAGGGTTGGGTCGGGGGAGAAGGTAGCTGAGAGTGCAATAGGTGGAAGGAGTTGGGGTTATAGGTGATACATTAGAGAGAAGTGTGGAACAGATAGGTGGGAAGGAAGATGGACAGGTGAAACAGGTTATGAGGACAGTGCTGAGCTGGAAGGTTGGAACTGGGGTAAGGTGGGGGAAGGGGAAATGAGGAAACTGGTGAAGTTCACATTGATACCCTGGGGTTGGACGGTTCCAAGGCAGAAGATGAGGCGTTGTTCCTCCAGGCATCGAATGGTGAGGGAGTGGCGATGGAGGAGACCCAGGAATTGCATGTCTGCAGCAGAGTGGGAGGGGGAGTTGGAATGTTTAGCCATGGGGTTGGTTTGTGTGGGTGTCCCAGAGATGGTCTATGTAGCAGTCTGTGAGAATGGTCTCCTCTACATTGGGGAGACTGTAAGCCTTCTCTCAGAGTCCAGATTTTTAAAAATAATGATTGTATTAGTAGCAGCAATAATACCACTCGGTCATCACCACACCTTTTAAGCTGGCCACATTCCAGTGATTAAATTATAAAGACGTATGTTAGCGTAAGTGGCAGTCGATTTATACACAGCGACCTGCTAGAAGCATTGATATAGGGTGATGACAATCATTGGTTTGGTGGCAGCAGTTGAGGTAGTAAATACTCCCAGGACCCCAGTGGAAAGCCCCTTTGCCCTAATTGAGACAGTGCAAGTTTGACCTTTGACACCCAGGTTCGAGAACAGACAGGACCTTAAGGTTTGGGCATGTGCTCAAGAAGATGGTTCACTGGCCTGTGCTGGCATTGAAGACTCAGTCCGATCCTGGGGGTAAGAGGTACCCATTTAACCAAAACTGGCAGTGCTGTATCTTGAATACAAATAAAGACAGACCGCCAGTATTTTCCCTCATAAATAACAGGAACGTTTGGGAATATTGCTGTCTGTTTCGTATTTGATTGGAATGACCACTTTATCTCTGGACATCTTTTGCAGGTTTGGATTTTACTGGGCTGTTTGACGACATTTCCATCTCAGAGACTTGGCGGAGGGAGGACAGATGGTAGGGCTGGGAATTGAGGGTGTGGGGGAGCGGGAAGAGAAAGGACAAGGATAGTGACACGAAGTAAGTGATCGTGTCGCGGGCTTAGGGAACAGCACACAAATTAATTTGCACTTGGGGAGAAAATTATTTTTCTCCCTGTGTCAACTGCTTGATTAAAACTGGTTGTTAAGTGAGCTCCAGGGATGAGCTCTTCAAAGATTTATGAGTAATATTGCAAGTGATATTTAAGAGGAGCTCTGACGAGTAGCGTAATGGGTCCCACGGCTGGCTATTTTACTGCCTGCAAATTTGTCAACAGCCTCATATTTGCCTAGCCTCATGCAAACAGTCATTATTGTCATCCATCTTACACCGAACACTCCAATCATCAGCTGCCAGGGGGCCTTAGGATAATGCAGCCCCAGCAGGAACGAGCCTGGTTATTAACACAGGCAGAAAGAATGCAAATTCACTCATTATTGCATTATAACAAACAGAATTTATTGGCCGTGTTCTCCTTCATTTTGGTGATCAATTATTCATAACCACCAAGGAAAAGAAGAAAAACGACTGTCAGATTCACGCCATTTGGTTTAATTTTATTTTAAGGTGTTGCCGAATCTTTCAATGTTGATTCTGGGCGGGATTTCAAAATGTCGGCCGCCAAGGTTCCCATGGTGATTCCCGATGCTCTCCCGCTTTTCAGTGTCGAGATGTCGCTGCTCCCTGGAGCAACGCCCAATCCGGGAAGGGTCTTGGTTAACAATTCCCTGCCCTGTCCGTTCTGATTTCCCTCATTCAGCCGAATGTGGCAGCCATTTTGTGTGGCAGCCATTTTGTGTGCGGCCCCCAAGTCATAAACTGCAGCAAAAAATTGTAAAATGAAAGATTCCATGTTTCTCTGGGGCCTTTCACAACTTCGTGGAGTTTCTCTTTGATTGACTTTTGAAGTATTTTTATTTTCACTGTCATAGAAGATAGAACATAGAACAGTGCAGAAGGCACTTCAGCCCACAATGTTGTGCCAAGCATTCACCTTAATCTAAGATCAACCTAACCTACGCACCCCTCAATTTACTGCTGTCCATGTGCTTGTCCAGCAGTTGCTTAAATGTCGCTAATGTCTCTTACTCTAAAAGATGTAAGAACCACGGCAGCTAATTTGCGTGCAGAGACCTCTCACAGGCAGCAAGGGCTGGATAACTATTTTCGGGAATGCTAATTGAAGGATAACTATTGGCGCAGGACATCAAAGGGTAACCCCTACCCCATCTCCATCCCTCACTGGACAATCTGAGAGGACAGTGCCTGCGATTGTGCAGCACTCCCTCAGTACCTCACCAGAGGATTATCAGTCCACATGGTGTGCTAAGAGTTACACAGTCTAATGCATTTGGGGAGGTTAGATCATTTGAAAAGGAGCTGGCAACGTACTGAGTCAATTGTTGCTGTGAAATAATGGCCACTCAACTGGCTTCACTCAGCTCAAGTGTTAAAACTTATCCTTGCAGTCAGCCAGGAGACTGGGGAATTACGTTTACTCAGAGATGGGCAGGATATGGAGCACATTACCACAGAGTGTCTCTGAGGCAAATAGTATCTATGCATTTCAGAGGAATTTGGACAGTAGAGGACAGCACGGTGGCTCAGTGGTTAGCACTGCTGCATCATAGCGCCAGGGACCTGGGCTCGATTCCAGACTCTGGTGACTGTCTGTGTGGAGTTTGCACGTTCTTCCCCATGTCCGGGAGTGCAGGTTAGCTAGATGGGAGATGCAGGGTTACGGGAGAAGGTGGGAGTCCGTGGTTAGTTGGGATGCTCTTCAGAGGCCCAGTGTGGGCCGAATGGTTTGCTTCCACATTGTAGGTGTTCTATAAAACCACGAAAGGTGACATGACACAAAGGATAGGTTAAGGGGCGATCTGATCGAAGTCTTCAAGATAGTAACAAGATCAGACAGGGATGATCTTGGGAGATTCCTGAACTTGGAGCAGGGCCTGGGAATTAGGATCAGTTCATTCAGGAGAGATGTTGTAAGCACTTCCGCACACAAAGGGTGGGAAGGGGTTTGGAACTCTGTTCCAGATCAAGTATTCATTTTAAATCTGAAATTGATTGATTTTTGTTCAGCAAAGTTATTAAGGGATAAGGGGCAAAGGCCACAGGTCAGCCATGATCCCATTAAATGGCGGAACAGGCTCATGGGGCTGAGTGGCATACTTCTGTTCCAGTGTTCCAATGACAGGATGAGATGAAGGAAGGAGGGAGGAAGCTTTTGTGGATGGCACACATTTTGAATCAGAAACGTTGTTTCTGTGCCATACTGCTGAGCAGTGGGTGAAGGAGGAGGCCTCCACAAAGCAGGGACAGATCCACCCCAGCCACAATCTTCTGGGGAGTGAGGAACAGGCCCCAGGCTGTGTCTCCCGGCATGATTCACTGGCTAAGCTGTGGGTCCAGGTCCACACTTAGGCCCGGACACCTGAAAGACAAGGAAGGCCTTATCTATCCAGAAAAGCGGTCTCACTGTGTGATGGTCTCTGTGTGTGATGGTCTCCCTGTGTGATGGTCTCTCTGTGTGATGGTCTCCCAGTGTGATGGTCTCTCTGTGTGATGGTCTCCCTGTGTGATGGTCTCCCTGTGTGATGGTCTATCTGTATGATGGTCTCCCTGTGTGATGGTCTCTCTGTGTGATGGTCTCCCAGTGTGATGGTCTCTCTGTGTGATGGTCTCCCTGTGTGATGGTCTCCCTGTGTGATGGTCTATCTGTATGATGGTCTCTCTGTGTGATGGTCTCTCAGTGTGATGGTCTCCCTGTATGATGCTCTCCCTGTGTGATGGTCTCCTTGTGTGATGGTCTCCCTGTGTGATGGTCTCTCTGTGTGATGGTCTCCCTGTGTGATGGTCTCTCTGTGTGATGGTCTCTCTGTGTGATGGTCTCCCTGTGTGATGGTCATCCTGTGTGATGGTCTCTCTGAGTGATGGTCTCCCTGTGTGATGGTCTCTCTGTGTGATGGTCTCTCTGTGTGATGGTCTCCCTGTGTGATGGTCTCCCTGTGTGATGGTCTCTCTGTGTGATGGTCTCTCTGTGTGATGGTATCTCTGTGTGATGGTCTCTCTGTGTGATGGTCTCCCTGTGTGATGGTCTCCCTGTGTGATGGTTTCCCTGTGTGATGGTCTCTCTGTGTGATGGTCTCCCTGTGTGATGGTCTCTCTGTGTGATGGTCTCTCTGTGTGATGGTCTCCCTGTGTGATGGACTGTCTGTGTGATGGTCTCTCAGTGTGATGGTCTCTCTGTGTGATGGTCTCTCTGTGTGATGGTCTCCCTGTGTGATGGTCTCTCTGTGTGATGGTCTCCCTGTGTGATGGTCTCCCTGTGTGATGGTCTCTCTGTGTGATGGTCTCCCTGTGTGATGGTCTCTCTGTGTGATGGTCTCCCTGTGTGATGGTCTCCCTGTGTGATGGTCTCCCTATGTGATGGTCTCCCTGTGTGATGGTCTCCCTGTGTGATGGTCTCTCTGTGTGATGGTCTCTCTGTGTGATGGTCTCCCTGTGTGATGGTCTCCCTGTGTGATGGTCTACCTGTGTGATGATCTCCCTGTGTGATGGTCTCCCTGTGTGATGGTCTCTCTGTGTGATGGTCTCCCTGTGTGATGGTCTCCCTGTGTGATGGTCTACCTGTGTGATGATCTCCCTGTGTGATGATCTCCCTGTGTGATGGTCTCTCTGTGTGATGGTCTCTCTGTGTGATGGTCTCCCTGTGTGATGGTCTACCTGTGTGATGATCTCCCTGTGTGATGATCTCCCTGTGTGATGGTCTCTCTGTGTGATGGTCTCTCTGTGTGATGGTCTCCCTGTGTGATGGTCTCCCTGTGTGATGGTCTACCTGTGTGATGATCTCCCTGTGTGATGGTCTCTCTGTGTGGTGGTCTCTCTGTGTGATGGTCTCCCTGTGTGATGGTCTCTCTGTGTGATGGTCTCCCTGTGTGATGGTCTCCCTGTGTGATGGTCTCTCTGTGTGATGGTCTCTGTGTGTGATGGTCTCCCTGTGTGATGGTCTCCCTGTGTGATGGTCTCTCTGTGTGATGGTCTCCCTGTGTGATGGTCTCCCTGTGTGGTGGTCTCCCTGTGTGACTGTCTCTCTGTGTGATGGTCTCCCTGTGTGATGGTCTCTCTGTGTGATGGTCACTCTGTGTGATTGTCTCTCTGTATGATGGTCTCCCTGTGTGATGGTCTCTCTGTGTGATGGTCTCCCTGTGCGATGGTCTCTCTTGTGATGGTCTCCCTGTGTGATGGTCTCTCTGTGTGATGGTCTCCCTGTGTGATTGTCTCTCTGTGTGATGGTCTCTGTGTGATGGTCTCCCTGTGTGATGGTCTCCCTGTGTGATGGTCTCCCTGTGTGATGGTCTCCCTTTGTGATGGTCTCTCTGTGTGATGGTCTCCCTGTGTGAAGGTCTCTCTGTGTGATGGTCTCTCTGTGTGATTGTCTCTCTGTGTGATGGTCTCTATGTGTGATGGTCTCCCTGTATGATTGTCTCTCTGTGTGATGGTCTCCCTATGTGATGGTCTCTCTGTGTGATGGTCTCTCTGTGTGATTGTCTCTCTGTGTGATGGTCTCCCTGTGTGATGGTCTCTCTGTGTGATTGTCTCTCTGTGTGATTGTCTCTCTGTGTGATGGTCTCCCTGTGTGATGGTTTCCCTGTGTGATGGTCTCTCTGTGTGATGGTCTCTCTGTATGATGGTCTCCCTGTGTGATGGTCTCTCTGTGTGATTGTCTCCCTGTGTGATGGTCTCTCTGTGTGATGGTCTCCCTGTGTGATGTTCTCCCTGTGTGATGGTCTCTCTGTGTGATGGTCTCCCTGTGTGGTGGTCTCCCTGTGTGACTGTCTCTCTGTGTGATGGTCTCCCTGTGTGATGGTCTCCCTGTGTGATGGTCTCCCTGTGTGATGGTCTCTCTGTGCGATGGTCTCTGTGTGTGATGGTCTCTCTTGTGATGGTCTCCCTGTGCGATGGTCTCTCTTGTGATGGTCTCCCTGTGTGATGGTCTCCCTGTGTGATGTTCTCTGTGTGTGATGGTCTCTCTGTGTGATGGAGAAAGTGAGGTCTGCAGATGCTGGAGATCAAATTGAAACTTTATTGCTGGAACAGCACAGCAGGTCAGGCAGCATCCAGGGAACAGGAGATTCGACGTTTCGGGCACAGGCCCTTCTTCAGGAATGAGCAGAGAGTGTTCAGCAGGAGAAGATAAAAGGTAGGGAGGAGGGACTTGGAGGAGGGGCGTTGGAAATGTGATAGGTGGAAAGAGGTCAAGGTGAAGGTGATAGGTCGGAGTAGGATGGAGGCGGAGAGGTCAAGAAGAAGACTGCAGGTCAGGAAGGCGGTGCCGGGCTGGAGGGATTCGGCTGAGACAAGGTGGGGGGAGGGGGGATGAAGAAACTGGTGAAGTCCAAGTTCATCCCCTGTGGTTGGAGGGTTCCCAGTCAGAAGATAAGACGCTCCTCCTCCGACCGTCGCGTTGTTGTGGTTTGGCGGTGGATGAATCCAATGACCTGCATATCCTCAGTGGAGTGGGAGGGGGAGTTGAAATGCTGTGCTACAGGGTGGTTGGGTTGGTTCGTCCGGGTGGCCCAGAGGTGCTCTCTGAATCGCTCCGCAAGTAGGCGGCCTGTCTCCCCAATATAGAGGAGGCCACACCGGCTGCAGCGGATGCAGTAGATGATGTGGGTGGAGGTGCAGGTGAATCTGTGGCGGATATGGAAGTTTCCTTTGGGGCCTTGGAGAGAAGTGAGGGGGGAGGTGTGGGTGCAAGTGTTGCACCTCCTGCGGTTGCAAGGGAAGGTGCCGGGAGTGGAGGTTGGGTCGGTGGGGGGTGTGGATCTGACAAGGGAGTCGCGGAGGGAGTGGTCTCTACGGAAAGCTGATAGGGGAGGGGAGGGAAATATATCCTTGGTGCTGGGGTCTGTTTGGAGGTGGCGGAAGTGACGGCGGATGATGCGCTGTACATGGAGATTGGTGGGGTGGTAGGTGAGGACCAGTGGGGTTCTGTCCTGGTGGCGGTTGGAGGGGCGGGGCTCAAGGGCGGAGGAGCGGGAAGTGGAGGAGATGCGGTGGAGGGCACCGTCGACCACGTCGGGGGGGAAATTGCGGTCCTTGAAGAAGGAGGCCATCTGGGTTGTACGTATTTTGAACTGGTCCTCCTGGGAGCAGATGCGGCGGAGACGAAGGAATTGGGAGAATGGGATGGCGTTTTTACAGGGGGCAGGATGGGAGGAGGTGTAGTCCAGGTAGCTGTGGGAGTCGGTTGGTTTGTAGTAGATGTCCGTGTTGATTCGGTCGCCTGAGATAGAAATAGAAAGGTCTAGGAAGGGGAGGGAGGAGTCCGAGACTGTCCAGGTGAATTTGAGGTCGGGGTGGAAGGTGTTAGTGTAGTGGATGAACTGTTCAACCTCCTCGTGGGAGCACGAGGTAGCGCCGATACAGTCATCAATGTAGCGAAGGAAAAGATGGGGGGTGGGGCCAGTGTAGTTGCGGAAGATGGACTGTTCCACATACCCTACGAAGAGGCAGGCATAGCTGGGGCCCATGCGGGTGCCCATGGCTACTCCTTTTGTTTGGAGAAAGTGGGAGGATTGGAAAGAAAAGTTGTTCAGGGTGAGGACCAGTTCGGTCAGTCGAAGGAGGGTGTCGGTGGAAGGGTACTGGGTGGTACGGCGGGAAAGGAAGAAGCGGAGGGCTTGTCTCCCTGTGTGATGGTCTCTCCGTGTGATGGTCTCTCTGTGTGTGATGGTCTCCCTGTGTGATGGTCTCCCTGTGTGATGGTCTCTGTGTGTGATGGTCTCTCTGTGGGATGGTCTCTCTGTGTGATGGTCTCCCTGTGTGATGGTCTCTGTGTGTGATGGTCTCCCTGTGTGATGGTCTCCCTGTGTGATGGTCTCCCTGTGTGATGGTCTCTCTGTGTGATGGTCTCCCTGTGTGATGGTCTCCCTGTGTGATGGTCTCTCTGTGTGATGGTCTCTCTTGTGATGGTCTCCCTGTGTGATGGTCTCTCTGTGTGATAGTCTCCCTGTGTGATGGTCTCCCTGTGTGATGGTCTCTCTGTGCGGTGGTCTCCCTGTGTGATGGTCTCCCTGTGTGATGGTCTCTCTGTGTGATGGTCTCCCTGTGTGATGGTCTCTCTGTGTGATGGTCTCTCTGTGTGATGGTTTCCCTGTGTGATGGTCTCCCTGTGTGATGGTCTCTCTGTGTGATGGTCTCTCTGTGTGGTGGTCTCCCTGTGTGGTGGTCTCCCTGTGTGTTGGTCTCCCTGTGTGATGGTTTCCCTGTGTGACGGTCTCTCTGTGTGATGGTCTCCCTGTGTGATGGTCTCTCTGTGTGATGGTCTCCCTGTGTGATGGTCTCCCTGTGTGATGGTCTCTCTGTGTGATGGTCTCCCTGTGTGATGGTCTCTCTGTGTGATGGTCTCCCTGTGTGATGGTCTCCCTGTGTGATGGTCTCCCTGTGTGATGATCTCCCTGTGTGATGATCTCCCTGTGTGATGGTCTCTCTGTGTGGTGGTCTCCCTGTGTGATGGTCTCTCTGTGTGATGGTCTCCTTGTATGGTAGTCCCGGTATCCAGGTGGTTTGATGGTTAGCTTAACATTTGACGTTGGAAACATGTGAAAGTCTCCAATGAAGAATGTAATAGCAGAGCAGTTAGAACTATGTACTATGATGAGCAAACTCAGCAGGCGTTCATAAAGGGGAAATCATGCCTGACACGTTTATTACACTTCTTTGAGGAGGTAACAAGCAGGACAGATGAATGGGGAAAGACTGCAGTACGCTACAGTACAGAGGGACTGGAGAGTTCATGTCCATGAATCACAAACAGTTAGCATCCATGTTAAAATTCTGCAGATGCTGGAATCCAGGGTAGACAGGCAGGACGCAGGGGGAACACAGCAAGGCAGGCTGCATCAGGAGGGACAGGCAGGAGGCTGGGAGAACACAGCAAGGCAGGAAGCATCAGGAGGGACAGGCAGGAGGCTGGGGGAACACAGCAAGGCAGGCAGCATCAGGAGGGACAGGCAGGAGGCTGGGAGAACACAGCAAGGCAGGCAGCATCAGGAGGGACAGGCAGGAGGCTGGGAGAACACAGCAAGGCAGGCAGCATCAGGAGGGACAGGCAGGAGGCTGGGGGACCACAGCAAGGCAGGCAGCATCAGGAGGGACAGGCAGGACGCAGGGGGAACACAGCAAGGCAGGCAGCATCAGGAGGGACAGGCAGGACGCAGGGGGAACACAGCAAGGCAGGCAGCATCAGGAGGGACAGGCAGTAGGCTGGGGGAGCACAGCAAGGCAGACAGCATCAGGAGGGACAGGCAGGACGCAGGGGGAACACAGCAAGGCAGGCAGCATCAGGAGGGACAGGCGGGACGCAGGGGGAACACAGCAAGGCAGGCAGCATCAGGAGGGACAGGCAGGAGGCTGGGAGAACACAGCAAGGCAGGCAGCATCAGGAGGGACAGGCAGGAGGCTGGGAGAACACAGCAAGGCAGGCAGCATCAGGAGGGACAGGCAGGAGGCTGGGGGACCACAGCAAGGCAGGCAGCATCAGGAGGGACAGGCAGGACGCAGGGGGAACACAGCAAGGCAGGCAGCATCAGGAGGGACAGGCAGGACGCAGGGGGAACACAGCAAGGCAGGCAGCATCAGGAGGGACAGGCAGTAGGCTGGGGGAGCACAGCAAGGCAGACAGCATCAGGAGGGACAGGCAGGACGCAGGGGGAACACAGCAAGGCAGGCAGCATCAGGAGGGACAGGCGGGACGCAGGGGGAACACAGCAAGGCAGGCAGCATCAGGAGGGACAGGCAGGAGGCTGGGAGAACACAGCAAGGCAGGCAGCATCAGGAGGGACAGGCAGGAGGCTGGGAGAACACAGCAAGGCAGGCAGCATCAGGAGGGACAGGCAGGAGGCTGGACTAACACAGCAAG
The DNA here is from genome assembly GCF_037043375.1 of Chiloscyllium plagiosum. Classification (NCBI taxonomy): domain Eukaryota; kingdom Metazoa; phylum Chordata; class Chondrichthyes; order Orectolobiformes; family Hemiscylliidae; genus Chiloscyllium; species Chiloscyllium plagiosum. The sequence continues at coordinate 16,116,919 of NW_028270185.1, read as the reverse complement.
GCAGGCAGTATCAGGACGGACAGGCAGGAGGCTGGAGGAACACAGCAAGGCAGGCAGCATCAGGACGGACAGGCAGGAGGCTGGACTAACACAGCAAGGCAGGCAGCATCAGGACGGACAGGCAGGAGGCTGGACTAACACAGCAAGGCAGGCAGCATCAGGACGGACAGGCAGGAGGCTGGACTAACACAGCAAGGCAGGCAGCATCAGGAGGGACAGGCAGGAGGCTGGGAAAACACAGCAAGGCAGGCAGCATCAGGAGGGACAGGCAGGTGGCTGGAGGAACACAGCAAGGCAGGCAGTATCAGGAGGGACAGGCAGGACGCAGGGGGAACACAGCAAGGCAGGCAGCATCAGGAGGGACAGGCAGCAGGTCAGGCAGCATCCAAGGAGCAGGAGAATCGACGTTTCGGGCATGAGCCCTTTTTCAGGAATCTGTAGTTATAGAGGAGTTTTGCTATTCCATTGTTACCTGAGAGGGATAAGGGCATGGAATTCCCATAGGTAACACATGCCCGAAACGTCGATTCTCCTGCTCCTTGGATGCTGCCTGACCTGCTGCGCTTTTCCAGCAACACATTTTCAGCTCTGTTTCAACGTTAACCCAATAATACAGATGATGAAGACTAGGACCTTGGAAAACACAACCGGTCAGGCAGCATCCGAGGAGCAGGAGAGTAGACGTTTCGGGCAAAGGACCTCCATCAGGAATGAGGCTGTGGGCCAAGGGGATGGTGAGATAAATGGATCTTGTTGAGACAGATGTCTTGAAGTTTATTAGCAACACTATTTATACTGTTATAAGATCTCAGATGTAGGCTGATTCTGTACTTGCTGCTTATACCATGACGACAATGGCTCCTGAACGTGCACAGGTACCTTTCTATGGGAATGTCACATGTCTGCCTTCTGTGTAGTTTCTGCAGCTTATTCTTACTCCGTCATGGAACGTACGTATCGCTGCCTGAGGCAAAAGTGAGGTCTGCAGATGCTGGAGATCAGAGTCGAGTGAGTGTTGCTCGAAAAGCACAGTAGGTCAGGCAGCATCCGAGCAGCAGGAGAATCAACGTTTCGGACAAAAACCTGTATCGCTGGCTGGGCCTAGCATTTATTGCCGTCCCTTGTTGCCCCTTGAGAAGGTGAGGGTGAGCTGCCTTCCTGAACCGCTGCAGTCCTTGTGCTGGAGACCCACAATGCCCTGAGGGACGGAATTCCAGGATTCTGACCCAGTGACACCAAAGGATCAGCGGATAGATTTCCAAGTCGATGGTTTGATTAGATAAAATTCCCGACAGTGTGAAAACAGGCCGTTCGGCCCAGCACGTCCACACCCACCCTCCGAAGGGTAACTCACCCAGACCCATTTCCCTCTGACTAATGCACCTAACACTATGGGCAATTTAGCATGGCCAATTCACCCTGACCTGCACATCTTTGGACTGTGGGAGGAAGCCCACGCAGACACAGAGAGAATGTGCAAACTCCCTCACAGACAGTCACCCGAGGCTGGAATCAAACCCAGGTCCCTGGTGCTGTGAGGCAGCAATGCTAACCACTAAACGTGCCGCCCTAAACTTGGTGAGTGGTTCGGAGGGGAACTTGCATGGGGGTGGTGTTACCATGTGGAGAAAGTGAGGTCTGCAGATGCTGGAGATCAGAGATGGAAATGTGTTGCTGGAAAAGCGCAGCAGGTCAGGTGTTTCGCAGCAGGTGTTACCATGTATCTGCTGCCCTTGTCCCTCTAGATGGAAGTGGTCGTGGGTGTGGAAGGTGCTGCCTGAGGATCTTTGGTGAATTGCTGCAGTGCATCTTGTAGATGGTACACCCTGCTGCTACTGAGCGTCGGTGGTGGGGAGGGGATGTTTGTGGGTGTGGTGCCAATCATGTGGGGGCTGTTTTGTCCTGGATGGTGTCGAGCTTCTTGAGTGTTGTTGGAGCTGCCCCCATCCAGGGGCAAGTGGGGAGTATTCCCTCACACTCCTGACTTGTGCCTTGTGGACAGGCTTTGGGGAGTCAGAAGGTGAGTTACTCACTGCAGTATTCCCAGCCTCAGACTTGCTGTTCTGGCCACAGTATATATAAGGCCAGTCCAACTGAGATGGCTGACATCCAACAACCATCTTTCTTTGTGCCAGTGGAGAGTTTGCCCCCGATACCCATTGATCCCAGTTTAGCCAGGGCTCCGTGATGCCACACTCGGTCGAATACAGCCTTGGTGTCAAGGGCTGTCCCTCTCCCCTCCCCTCTGGAATTCAGCTCTTTTGTCCATGGTTGAACCTTCTTGAACCTTGCCATGAGGTCAGGAGCTGAGTGACCCTGGGGGAACCCAAACTGGGCGTCACTGAGCAGGTTATTGCTGAGCAGGTGCTGCTTGGTAGCTCTGTTAATGACACCTTCCATCACTTTACTGATGATCGAGGGTAGATGTGTGAGTCACTAATGGGCAGGGTTGGATTTGTCCTGTTTTTTTATGTGCAGGACCTACCTGGGCAATTTTCCACATTGCCAGGTAGACGCCGGTGTTGTATCTGTATTGGAACAGGGGACTGGCAAGTTCTGCAGCACAAGTCTTCAGTACTACTGTCGGAATGGTGTCAGGGCCCATAGCCTTTGCAGTATCCAGGGTCTCCAACTGTTTCTTGATATCACGTGGAGTGAATCGGATTGGCTGAAGGCTGGGGACCACCGAAGGAGGCCGAGATGGATCACCCACTTGACGCTTCTGGCTGGAGATTGCTGCGAAAGCTTCAGCCTTATCTTTGCGCCGATGCGCTGGGCTCCTCCGTCACTGAGGAAGGGGGTATTTGTGGCTGAAGATTGCAGCAAATGCTTCAGTCAGGGTGGGAGTCGAACCCGGATTGTCTCTGGACTGGACAGTCCAGCGAGAATGCCACCAGACTGTCACTTCCGCTCACCGGAGTATAATTCTGCTGCTGTTGATGGCCCACAGCGCCTCACGGATGCCCACTCTTGAGTTGATTCGAAGTCTGTCCCATTCAGCGCGGTGATAGTGCCACGCAACACAATGGAGGTTATTCTCAATGTGAAGGTGGGACTTTGACTCCACAAGGACAGAGCGGTGGACACTCTTACCGATACTGTGACGGCAATGGGCAATGGATGTGGCCCAAAGCGAGTGATTTGGGGGAAGTTTGTGAGGCACCTCAACTGTCATTTAGGATCCAGGTAAGTGACAGAATCTTTCTTTGTTTGCTGACAAATTTCCTTGGTGACAGGGGATTCTGAGGAACCTACTCAGAAATTTCCAACAGTTCCCAATTATCTGCAGGTAGTCCGTGCGAGCTGAGAGTGCTCACATCAGGAGGACAGCAGTCTAGGGGTTTCCAAACGTGCGCCAGTGTAGACAGGAGCTGTGCTACTGGCCCGGAATGTTCCAGCATGCCTACGGGTAACTATCCTTCATTTGGAGTCCCTTGGAAAACCTGGACCCAGTGAAGACTTGAAAAGCTTCCAATTGACTTCGCTCCACTGATATCCAGGAATTAAAACCAGCTCCCATTCCGATTTAACAGTGCTTCCTTGGCTTACTGTTGTCCCACAGGCCCTCACCACCCCTCCCCAATCCCCACGAGCTGCCCCCCCCCCCCCCCCCCCCCACAGTACCCCATCCACCCTGACCCGACCCCTGGACTCAACAACACAAGGTCAGTCTGCCCCTCCCTAATCCCAGACTCTCCGACCATCGTTCCCTGACCTGCCCCATGCCACCCCACTAAATCTCAGAGAACACGTCCCCCGCCACCCCGAATCTCAGCTCTGACCCCTCCCCACGCCCATCCCAATTCCCTCAATCTGCCTTGCGCCCCCTTTGAATACACTGCCACCCTAACCAACTCCCCGAATCCCAGCCCGTCACCCCGTCCTTTTGCCTACTTCACATTGTATGAACAAATGAGACCCTTTGGCTCATTAAGTCACGTCTCACTCACTCATTCATTATCAGTCATTGCCGTACGTGGAATGTTAAAATCAATTTTTTAAAAAATGAATTACACACTCAGGGAATTTTCATGATCAGGGGAATGTGGTTTCTTTTCCCCCTGAGCTGAATTGAGACCTGGGCATTAGGCTGCAATGGAGGCATCTGGGAATGGCCAGGCTCAGAGCTCTGGGCACCACTTGCCCCCGAATAAACACCTGGAAAGGAGAGGGGTGGGCCTATGATTGTCCCATCCTAGTCCAATTGGATGGATCCGTCCCTACATCTCCACATTCATGGGAGGCTCTGGACTGATGAGGCCCAATCCCCGGATCTAGGCCAGAGGGGAGTGATGGCAGGAGGGGGGTTACTCCATTTTGGGGTTGAGGGAAAGGTCAGGTGAGGGGAGCACGTGTGGACAAGAAAGGCCAGATGTCGTGGATCTCAGGGTCTAAAAGAGAAGAGGTGGGTACAGTTATAACATTTAAAAAGTCATTTGGACAGGTACATGAATAGGAAGGGTTTGGAGGGATATGGGCCAAACACAGGCAAATGGGACGAGTTCAGTTTCGGATACCTGGTTGGCATGGACCAGTTGGGCTGAAGAGTTTGTTTCTGTGCTGTATGCCTATGACTCTATGAACCCGATCGCTAAGGACAGATTTACCACACCACCTTTCCTTCTTGATATGAGCTTCCTCAAATCTGAAAGAGAATGATGGAGATGCCGGGGGTAAGTTAAGTTTCGGGAGGAATCTTCTGCCCCTTTGGCTGTTTGGAGGGTCCAGGGCACCTCCTGTAGGGGCTTTTTAGTTGCATTGAGGGATGAGAGACCGAGTTAGGTTTGACGGGAGGAAGAGTGAAGTTAGAATAACATCAGCTTCCGATAGCGTCGCCTCTTCCCCAGACAGCGGTGCAAGTGGGGCTTGGGGTCCTTGGATACTGTTTGAGGCAGAGGCAGACAGATTCTTGGCAAATACGGAAGGGGGGAGGCGTCAAAGGTTAGTGGGGAGGTGGAGTTGAGGCCATAGTGAGATTGGACATGATCTTATCGGATGTTCATTTTTAAAAATTGATTCATGGATGACTCAGCCAGCATTTATTGCCCATTCCAGAGGGCAGTTAAGAGTCAACCACATCACGGTGGGTCTGGAGTCACATGTAGGCCAGACCAGGTGAAGGTTCTTTCCCTAAAGGGCATTAGTAAACCAGATGGGTTTTACCAACAATGGATTCCTGGTCATCATGAGATTCTTAATTCCAGAATTTTGTTCCATCATCTGCTGTGGTGGGATTCAAACCTAGGTCCCCTAGGGTAGGCGGAACAGTGGCTCAGTGGTTAGCACTGCTGCCTCACAGCGCCAGGGACCCAGGTTCGATTCCAACCTCAGGCGACTGTCTGTGTGGAGCTTGCACATTCTCCCTGTGTCTGTGTGGGATTCCTCCAGTTCCCTCCCACAGTCACAAAGATGTGCAGGTTAGGGTGGATTGGCCGTGCTAAATTGCCCCATAGTGTTAGGTGCATTGGTCAGGGGGAAATGGGTCTGGGTGGGTTACTCTTTGGAGGGTCGGTGTGGACTGGTTGGACCGAAGGGCCTGTTTCCACACTGTAAGGGATCTAATGAACAGCCCAGCAACAATGCAACTAGACTGTTACCTCGTCCATATGCCAGAGAGGGCGGGTGCAGGACAGAGAGGGTAGATTCTCCCCTCTGCTGACAAACTGGTTTTCAGATGGTGAGAGGTTCCAAACTTTCGAGGTGAAATGGTTTCACAGGTAAAACCTGAGGTGTCCATCGCCCAGCAGACAGACAGACAGAGAGGAATACTTTTCCTAGAGATTCCGAGGTGTCTCCCAGGAGAGGACATGACTGTGTGCAAAGTTGGGGGATTGTGGGTAGGAGCACAGTAGCTACCTCTCCCATAGAGAAAGCAGTATCATTGGCAGCTGATGTGGAGGTGCCAGTGTTGGACTGGGATAGACAAAGTTAAGAATCACATGACGTCAAGTTATAGTCCGACAGGTTTAGTTGGAAGCACTAGCTTTCGGAGCGACGCTCCTTCATCAGGTGGCAACTGAGACATGTCTTCAACAACAGAGCTCCACTACCGAGGGTGGGTGTGCCCAGAACTAGAGGGTGTAGGTTTAGGGTGAAGGGGAAGGATTTAGATTAAATTACTTACAGTGTGGAAACAGGCTGTTCGGCCCAACAAGTCCACACCGACCCTCCAAAGCGCAACCCATCCAGACCCATTCCCCTACATTTACCCCTTACCTAACACTACAGGCAATTTAGCCAATTCACCTAACCTGCACATTTTTGGACTGTGGGAGGAAACCGTAGCACACGGAGGAAACCCACGCAGACACGGGGAGAATGTGCAAACTCCACACAGACAGTTGCCTGAGGTGGGAATTGAACCTGTGTCTCTGGCGCTGTGAGGCAGCAGTGCTAACCACCGTGCCGCCCAGTAAAGGACCTAAGGGACATTTTCTCACAGAGGGCGGTACGTGTATGGAATGAGCTGCCAGAGGAAGTGGTGGAGGCTGGTACAATTGCAATATTTAAAAGGCATCTGGGTGGGTGTATGAATAGGAAGGGTTTGGAGTGATACGGGCCAAGTGCTGGCAAATGGGACTAGATTAGGTTAGGATATCTGGTCGGCATGGACGAGTTGGACTGAAAGCTCTGTTTCTGTGCTGTACATCTCTATGACTCTATGAGTCAGACTAGGGTTGGGCGGCACAGTGGCTCAGTGGTTAGCACTGCTGCCTTGCAGTACCAGGGACCCAGGTTCGATTCCACCCTCGGGCAACTGTCTATGTGGAGTTTGCGCATTCTCGCTGTGTCTGCGTGGGTTTCCTCCCACAGTCCAATAGTGTGTGGGTTAAGGTGGATTGGCCAGGGGAAATTGCCCATTGTGTCTCGGATGTGGATTGAATGTGAGGAATGCAGAGATAAGGTGAGGTGGGGATGCTGTTTGGAGGGTCAGCGCAGACTTGATGGGCTGAATAGCCTCTTGCCATATTATAGTGTTGCTAAGGATGACCGTTTCACTTCTTTTAAAATAAGGATTTTTATCACAGAAGGAGAATGAGGCCATTCACCCCGTTGTGACTGCCTAGCCCGAAGCGGAGGAGGGATGGACAGAGACGCCGGCTGCTTCCCGTTTCCATGGCGCCGATTCCAGGCGGACTTTGGCAGCGGAGGCGAGAGCTCGCAGGGTAGCCCTGGGATCTCGCCGCTCGAATCGAGCGAGATCGGGATTCCGATCCCGGTGGGGGGGAGGGGAACGCTGTGTCGGAAAGCCTCGGGAGTGGGGGGGGGGGGTGGGCCGCAGCCAGCGACCGACCGCGCTCGAGATCTACTCGGGATCCGTTGCTCTACCTCGCTAGGCGTCTTGCTCAGAGTCAATCGGATGGTCAAGGCCGCTCCTGAACAACAGAGATGGCTCTGCCGAGTTAATACATTATGTCCAAAGCCTATTACAGCTGAATTATACAGCAGCCTCAGAATGTTCCGCGGTGGCATTTTCTGAAGTAATTACACATCGCCCATGCCACGTGACGCTGATTTAATCAGCAAAGACATTACTTGAACTGGGTATTTTTCAGCTTGGGCCCTGCATGCCCATTAATCACTGTCAGCCTCTGTGATTGCTTCAGACTCTGCCATCCACCGCAGTAATGGGCCTTCCTAACCACTTCCCTCCTCATGTCATTACAATTTCTTTTAATATTCATTAATTTCTTCGGGAAGAAAAGAAAGTTTCTGTCGTCTTTTTTTTCTCTCTCTGCATTAACCCCGTGGCTGCCGGTCGCGTTCTAGAGTGGGCCGTGGTGGGAGAGAGAGGGGAGGAGAGGAGGGAGGACTGTGAGGGAGAGAGAGGGGGGAGAGGAGGGAGGGCCGTGGTGGGAGAGAGAGGGGAGGAGAGGAGGGAGGGCTGTGAGGGAGAGAGAGGGGGGAGAGGAGGGAGGGTTGTGAGGGAGAGAGAGGGGGAGAGGAGGGAGGGCCGTGGTGGGAGAGAGAGGGGAGGAGAGGAGGGAGGGCTGTGAGGGAGAGAGGGGGGGAGAGGAGGGAGGGTCGTGAGGGAGAGAGAGGGGGGAGAGGAGTGGGCCGTGAGGGAGAGAGAGGGGGGAGAGGAGGGAGGGCTGTGAGGGAGAGAGAGGGGGGAGAGGAGGGAGGGTCGTGAGGGAGAGAGAGGGGGGAGAGGAGTAGGCCGTGAGGGAGAGAGAGAGGAGGAGAGGAGGGAGGGCTGTGAGGGAGAGAGAGGAGGGAGAGGAGTGGGCCATGAGGGAGAGAGAGGTGGGGGAGAAGGGAGGGCTGTGAGGGAGAGAGAGAGGGGAGAGGAGGGAGGGCTGTGAGGGAGAGAGAGGGGGAAGAGGAGAGAGGGGCGTGAGGGAGAGAGAGGGGGGAGAGGAGTGGGCCGTGAGGGAGAGAGAGAGGGGAGAGGAGGGAGGGCTGTGAGGGAGAGAGAGGGGGAAGAGGAGAGAGGGGCGTGAGGGAGAGAGAGGGGGGAGAGGAGTAGGCCATGAGGGAGAGAGAGACGAGGGAGAGGAGGAGGTTGGTAAATGGAGGAAGGAGACACTAAATGGCAGACAGTGAGGCCTCTCTCTCTCTCTCTGTCTCTCTCTCTCTCTCTCTCTCTCTCTCTCTCCCATGGGTGTGTGAGGGGTAATGGGCTCAGGAGGGTGTGGGGGTAACGGGCTCACGGAGTGTGTGTATCAGTGTAACGGACCTGAGGTGTGTGTGTGGGGATAATGGTTTCATGGGTGGGGGGGTGGTGATGGGGAACGGGCTCGGGGGCGGGGGTGTGGCAATGGGGAAGGGGCTCAGGATATGGTGAGGGTGGCGATGGGGAAGGGGCTCGGGGGTCGAGACAGTGGCAATAGGGAAGAGGCACAGGGGTGGGGAGGGTGGCGATAGGGAATGGGCTCGGGGGTGGGGAGGGTGGCAATGGGGAAGGGGCTTGGGGGCGGGGGTGTCAATGGGGAAGGGGCTCGGGGGTGGGGTGTCGATGGGGAAGGGGCTCAGAGGTGGTGAGGGTGGCGATGGGGAAGGGGCTCGGGGGCAGGGTGGTAGCGATGGGGAAGGGGCTCGGGGGCAGGGTGGTAGCGATGGGGAAGGGGCTCGGGGGTGGGGAGGGTGGCGATGGGGAAGGGACTGGGGGGCAGGGTGGTAGCGATGGGGAAGGGGCTCGGGGGTGGGGAGGGTGGCGATGGGGAAGGGGCTCGGGGGCAGGGTGGTGGCAATGGGGAAGGGGCTCGGGGGTGGGGAGGGTGGCGATGGGGAAGGGGCTCGGGGGCAGGGTGGTGGCAATGGGGAAGGGGCTCGGGGGTGGGGAGGGTGGCGATGGGGAAGGGGCTCGGGGGCAGGGTGGTGGCAATGGGGAAGGGGCTCGGGGCAGGGTGATGGCGATGGGGAAGGGACTCGGGGGCAGGGTGGTGGCGATGGGGAAGGGGCTCGGGGGCAGGGTGGTGGTGATGGGGAAGGGGCTCGGGGGCAGGGTGGTGGCGATGGGGAAGGGGCTCGGGGGCAGGGTGGTGGCGATGGGGAAGGGGCTCGGGGATGGAGACAGTGGTGATGGGGAAGGGGCTCGGGGGTGGGGAGGGTGGCGATAGGGAAGGGGCTCGGGGATGGAGACGGTGGTGATGGGGAAGGGGCTCGGGGGCAGGGTGGTGGCGATGGGGAAGGGTTCCTAACTTCCCCAGACGGAGAGAGCAATACACCCAACAGCCGAGCCACAGTGAGCGGGCACAATCCGAAACGCTCTCCAGTCTGACCCCTCCTCATCGTTTAGGGTCAGGAATGGTTCCTTGAGGTGGGAATGGTGCACGTGGAGAAAGGGGGATAGGCAGGAGACTGGCACGAGGGAAATGGGGCTAGTGTGGGAGCGGCGGGCTGAATGGCCTCCTCTGCAGTGTAAGAGTGCTGCCTGTTTCTGTTCCTGTGCCCCAGTGGGTTACCGAGAGGTTACCAGGTCAGGGAGGACCCAACAGGCTCTTTGTTCTGAGGAGGGTTGAGATTGTGAAGAGGGATTGTTAAGTTAAATGTCGGGATGGAGGGGGCAGCTTTGATACCGAAACCAGCCAGTGACCCTGTGACCACAGCAGAGGAGCTCGGATCCACTCCACGGGTCCATTTAAAGTACCAGGGGGCCAGGAGAAGAGTCCAGTAAGAAGGGGCAGGATGATGCTGGCAGGGAACTGTCGGGCTGAATGGCCTGTTGCTGAGTTGTACAGAGCTTGCAATCACAGTGTGTGAGGGATTCCCATCGGCAGCAAAGTTTTGGCTTAGGGAGAGAGAGGAAGTGAGGTGTAACTGATGTATGGCTATCTATCGATTCTCACTGGGAGCTCTGTGTTCAGGTGTGTTTGTGTGTGCACACGTGTGTGTATGTGCGTGTGGGTGTGTGTCTGTCTGTATTTGTACATGTGTATGGTTATCTGTATATTTATGTGAATGTATGTTTGTGTATCTGTGTCTAAGAGTGTGTGTTTGTGTGTGTGTGTGTGTATATCTGCAGGGGGTGGTGTCCCCATGTATCTGCTGCCCTTGTCCTTCTAGATGGAAGTGGTCGTGGGTTTGGAAGGTGCTGCCTGAGGATCTTTGGTGAGTTGCTGCAGTGCATCTTGTAGATGGTACACCCTGCTGCTACTGAGCGTCGGTGGGGGAGGGAGGGGATGTTTGTGGGTGTGGTGCCAACCAAGCGGGGGGCTGCTTTGTCCTGGATGGTGTCGAGCTTCTTGAGTGTTGTTGGAGCTGCTCCCATCCAGGGGCAAGTGGGGAGTATTCCCTCACACTCCTGACTCGTGCCTTGTAGATGGTGGACAGGCTTTGGGGGAGTCGGGAGGTGAGTTACTGGCTGCAGGATTCCCAGCCTCTGACCTGCTCTGGTAGCCCCTGTGTTTATGTGGCGAGTCCAGTTGAGTTTCTGGTCAATGGTAACCCCCAGGATGTTGACAGTGGGGGGATTCGGTGATGGTAACACCATTGAATGTCACGGGGCGGTGGTTAGATTGTCTCTTATTGGAGATGGTCATTGCCTGGCACTTGTGTGGTGAAAATGTTACTTGTCACTCGCCAGCCCAGATATTGTCCAGGTCTTGCTGCATTCGAACACCGACTGTCTCATTATCTGAGGAGTGGTGAATGGTGCTGAGCCCTGTGCAATCATCAGCAAACATCCCCATTTCTGACTCTGTGATTGAGAGGAGATTGGAGATGAAGAAGCTGAAGATGAAGATTCTGACAATCTGGTTATTACCACATTGCTATTTGCGGGATCTTCCTCTGCACAAATTGACAGCCACGTTCGCTGCATTGCCACACCTTGGAAGCGTTTTTGTTAGCTTCGAAGCAATTTTGCGATGTTGGGTGGCTGCAAAAGGCGCTATATGAATGCACGTTAGTTCCTGTGTTAAATCACTCAGGGCTCCTGTGACATCTGGTGGCGTGCGTTCCCCCAGGAGTGGGCAAACCCACAATTCTGGAGCTCTGCTTCTGCGGGGTGAGCCGTGCTGCTCCTGGGGAGCGTGCAAATGCACAAAAGAGCCTTCACTAAAACTCCTGCCAACGGCCGGGGTGGCACGGTGGCTCAGTGGTTAGCACCGCTGCCTCCCGAGCACTGGGGACCCGGGTTCGAGTCCAGCCTCGGGTGACTGTCTGTGTGGAGTTTGTGCGCTCCCCCTGTGTCTGCGTGGGTTTCCTCCCACAGTCCAGGGATGTGTAGGTTTGGTGCATCAGTCAAGGGGGAATGGCTCTGGGTGGGCTACTCTTCGGAGGGTCAGTGTGGACTCGTTGGGCTGAAGGGCCTGTTTCCACACTGTAGGAAATCTATTCTTTTTCAAAAAAGAACAGAAACAAACGCCAACTGCAAATGGATAACAGAGGTAGCTACATCGTGGTAATAGAGTGGATATGTTACTGGATGAGTAATCGGGGGAATTGGACTGGAACTATGAGATCAAATGGCAGCAAGGGAATTTAAATTCAGTTAATTAATTAAATCAGGAATACAAAAGCTCTGATCAGTAACAGTGACTGCGAAACGACTGCCTTGCTATAGGAACCTTATCTGATTTACTGATGCCCTTCCTACAATCTCTGACCCCTGCAAACAGCTCTGCTGCCCTGCCATTCACGTGGGCTCTCTGAATTAAACTCGCCGCGTTAGCAATAACTCCGCATCCCACTCACAACTGGATGTCTCGAAGTGATCCCAGCCCGTTTAAAAGCGGCGTTGTAAATTTCTCTCCGAACGTTTATGTGGGTGCTCCCAGGCCTCTAGAGCCCACGGGGATCGTTCGGAATCCCGGCCTGGCCTTCCCGACTGTGGAAGGAATTTGGCCAGGAAAGGGGTGGGCAGTCCTACTGACCGACTGCCTCCGTTGCGGGGCATCTCGTAGCGTTTCGAAAGATGCTTTTTCCTCAACTCCAACACCCCCCCTCTCCCAAGGTCTGCTTTCACTGATGCAAAACACGTGGGCTTGCTTTATTAGATTACTTACAGTGTGGAAACAGGCCCTTCAGCCCAACAAGTCCACACCGCCCCACAACCCACCCATTCGCCTACATTTACCCCTTTACCTAACACTATGGGCAATTTGGCATGGCCAATTCACTCTAACCTGCACATCTTTGGACTGTGGGAGGAAACCAGAGCAAACCCACACAGACACAGGGAGAATGTGCAAACTCCACACAGAGAGTCACCTGAGGCGGGAATTGAACCTGGGTCTCTGGCGCTGTGAAGCAGCAGTGCTAACCACTGTGCCACCGTGCCACCCTATATACACTTAACCCTCGTCAACTGAACTCTGATCTTCTAACTGATGAGACACTGAAGTCTCTGCATTCCTGTGGTTCTTGCACTTGGACAGTTCTGCCCAGCTCCCTGTTGAAGACCATACCTTCCGTTTCCCAGCGGTTAACTCTGGAATTACCTCCCTACACCTCTCTGCCTCTCCACCTTCCAGCCTTCCATCCACTGAGTCCAGGACTCGGGAAAGCAACCAACATCACCAAAGACTCCTCCCAGCCTGGTTATAATCTCTCCCACCCTCTTCCATCAGACAGAACATACAAAAGGTTTGGAACACAAACAGGTTCAAGTACAGTTTCTTCCCCCATTGTAATCAGACTATTGAAGAGACTTTAATCATGTTACATTGATGTATCTCTCTGCCCCTTCTCTGTGGCTTTAACACTGCCCTGCTACCCTAGTGCACTTTGTGTGGTATGTTCTGCTTGTATGACACATAAAACAATCACTTTCACTGTATCTCGGTACAGAGGAACTTTGATTGTCCAGCATTCAATTAATGGAATTTCTGGTTATCCAAACTAGATCACAAGGACCCAATGCGTGGCTAACTATTTTATCCAGCATCGATTATCCGGCATTCGATTAACCGAATGAAATACTCCCCGCCCGTGCCCTTCGGATAACTGAGGTTCCTCTGTACTTGGGACAGCAGTAAATCAAGCTCAAGCCTTTCCTTCATGCTTTCAGTTGCCCATTGAGGGTGGAATCTCAGCGACATGGGCTCGGCCTGGATAACAGGTGGGATCAGATGAGGCGTTCAGCGAGACTTTGAGCTCATTTCGCCGGGTCTCGTCCGCTTTTCCGAAGCAAGGTGGCGAGGTCCTCGCCAAGGTAGTGAGGGATGAGTTCCCAATGGATGCTCCTCACCGTTAGGGGGCCATCAGGACGGAGTGTGATCATCATTCCAGCTGGGGTGGATCCATCTCCCTGCTCTTCCCACTATGGAGATCACCCCCCCGCTGTGTGTCAGACCCACCCCCAGTCAGGGAATTGAAAGAGGATGAAGAAGGTGGTCTCTGTAAACTAAAGTTCAGTGGCAAAAGGGTGAGAAGTGAGTTAAGGCTTGACATGAAGATTCACCAGCAAATTGCGACTAGAAACTGGGTGAATTGTTGACCAGCAGAAATGACATTTGTCATCAGGAAACAGCAAGAGGTATGGGATTTAACCAGTGCTGGAAAAGCACAGCAGTTCAGGCAGCAGCCGGGGAGCAGGAAAATCGACATTTCAGACAAAGGCCCTTCAATCAGGAATAGAGGCAGAGTGCCTGAAGGGTGGGGAGATAAATGAGAGGAGGGTGGGGGTGGGGAGAAAGTAGCATAGAGTACAATAGGTGAGTGGGGGTGGGGATGGAGGTGATAGGTCAGAGAGGAGGGTGGAGCAGATAGGTGGGAAGGGAGATAAGCCGGTAGGAAAGGTCATGAGGACAGTGCTGAGCTGGAAGGTTGGAACTGGGGTGAGGTGGAGGGAGGGGAAATGAGGAAATTGGTGAAGTCCACATTGATGCCCTGGGGTCTTCCTTCCCACCTATCCACTCCACCGTCCTCTCTGACCTATCACCTCCATCCCCACCCCCATTCACCCATAGTCCTCTTTGCTACCTTCCCCCACCCTCCTCCCTGACCTATCACCTCCATTCCCACCCCACTCACCTATTGTACTCTATGCTACTTTCTCCCCACCCCCACCCTCCTCTCATGTATCTCTCCACCCTGCAGGCACCCTGCCTCTATTCCTGATGAAGGGCTTTTGCCCGAAACGTTGATTTTTCCTGGTCCTCGGATGCTGCCTGGCCTGCTGTGCTTTTCCAGCACCACTCTAATCCAGAATCTAGTTTCCAGCATCTGCAGTCATTGTTTTTATCGATGGGATTTAACTGGACAGCTCTTTCCAAAAGCTAGCACAGACCCTTGTTCCTTTCTGTGCCAAAGGATTCTATCACGCCCAATGGTGTTGAGGAGGTTATTACAGGTAAAGGGTATTTTGTAATTGGTATCAGAGTTCTGGATGTAGGTTTGCTCACTGAGCTGGAAGGTTCATTTCCAGACGTTTCGTCACCAAACTAGGTAACATCTTCAGTGGGCCTCAGGCGAAGCACTGCTGATAAGTCCGACTTTCTATTTATATGTATGGGTTTCTTTGGGTTGGTGATGTCATTTCCTGCGGTGATGTCATTTCCCGTGGTGAAGTCACTTCCTGTTCTTTTTCTCAGGGGGTTATAGATGGGGTCTAACTCGATGTGTTTGTTGATAGAGTTCCGGTTGGAATGCCATGCTTCTAGGAATTCTCGTGCGTGTCTCTGTTTGGCTTGTCACTTCTTACAAAATATTGAGTGGCACTTCAACTCCCTTCACCACAGTAACAGCAGTGTGTACCATCCACAAGGCTCCTTCGATAACATCTTCCAAACCCATGATCTCTACCCCCTATAAGGTCAAGGACAGAAGATACAAGGGAGCACTCCCCCCTGAAATTCCCCCCCCCTCCCCGAGTTACCATCCTGACTGGGGAATATATCATTCCTTCAGTGTCACTGGGTCAAAACCCTGGAATTCCCTCCCTGAGGGCAATGTGGGCAACTCACTTCCACTTTCTGCAGGAGCAACTAGGGACAGGCAATAAATGTTGGCCCAGCCAGTGATATGGTCATCCTGTTAATGAGTTAAAAAAGGATGTGACAAGATTAGAAATCTATTGACCACATTGGACTTGCCACTTTTCATTTTATTGAGTCACAGAGTCATACAGCACGGTAACAGACCCTTCGGTCCAACCAGTCCATGCCGACCCTAATCCCAGACTAAACTAGTCCCACCTTCCTACTACTGGCCCATATCCCTCCAAACCTTTTCCTGTTCATGTACGAATCCAAATGTCTTTCAAATTGCACCCACATCCTTCATTTTCCCTCTGTCAGTTCATTCAATAAAAAAACAATCCCTGAATAAAAATGTTGCCCCTCATGTCCTTTTATCAATCTTTCTCCTCTCACTTCAGAAATATGCCCCCTAGTCTTGAATCCCCCCACTCTAGGGAAAAGACACCTATCATTCACCTTATCCATGCCCCTCATGGTTTTATAACCCTCTAGAAGGTCACCCCTTAGCGTCCTAAGCTCTGGGGGTAAAAAAGCCCCAGCCTCTCCAGCCTCTCCTTGTTCTGTCACCTTATGTCTTGCCCCAGAAAGCCCCCCCGCTAGAGTGTTTTACGTGTGAAATCTAGTCACTGCTGCAATGTGCAGCAAGATCCCACAAACAGATATTTGGCAATAACCGATTTTCTTTTAAATGACAATGATTCTTCTTTTTCCTTGTCTGGTGACACACACTAGCAACAAAACTCATCGGTTTTCATAGCCACCTTTCTCTAGAATAATGCAACACCAGCTGTCACTCAATGGGTGTACCAAGCACATTTGCCGTTGGCGTTTTGATTTGATTTGATTTATTATCATCACATGTACCTAAGTACATCGAAAAGCTTTGTTTTGCCAGCAGTGCAGACAGATCATTCCGAACATGGACATCCAGACCATAGGGTGCTTAGACAGAGCGAGGTTCACATGGTTACGGCCGCACAGGAGGTCCACACAGCAGGCTCAACATTATTTGAAGTTAGAGAGTCCACTCAGCAGTTTAATAACGGCAGGGAAGAAGCTGTTCTTGAATCTGTTGGTACGTGTGTTCAAGCTTCTTTTGGAGAAGGTTGGACAAGAGCATTACCGAGGGTGGGAAGGGTCTTTGATGATGTTGGCAGCCTTTTCACTCTTTGGAAGTTTGCTAACAAGCACACCGTCCTCAGGTAGGAACTCAAACCCAGAGCTTCTCCTTTAGAGTCAGGGACATTACCAGCTGCATCACTCCTCCCACGACCATGATTGACAGATATATATTGAGCAGGGTCACCACCTTTCATTCAAATAGCGCCATTGGATTCTTCAGAGCCTTAAGACTGAGTAACCGAGGTGAACTGCAGCACTCCTTAATAATGTCAAATTTGCCCAGAGGGTTCAGCCCATGCTTTGAGAAGTCCTGAGGTGGGGGAGACACTGCAAAGTAAAGGGCTCCAACCCACCAAGCCATGACTGTATAGTGGTTACGTTGTTGGTAGACAATCCGAAACCCTCACATGAGTTCAAACCTTGAGAACTGCACAACCGACAAATTTAAATACAGTTAAATAAATAACATCATAGCAAAAGTCCTGAAAAGGGCCCATGAATGTGAAGTGGTGAAGAAGCAGTTTGTATCTTGTTATGGACCAGACCAGAACCTCTCTAAACCTTTTAAGAAGGTAGCCTCGATGCTAACTTTCCCTTATTTAAAGGCAGATGGGGAGTGCTGTGTTCCAGATACGATGTGACTGATCAAACTACTCAACTTTTAAGCAAAGTACAATTTATTTAAACGGTTTAGTCGAAATGCAAACAAAAGAAAGAGGAATTAACAATTGGAAAACTTAACCGAATAACAGATATAGTAAATATTACCAATTAGCTGTTCCAACACAGTCACATCCCATAAACGCAGCCCTTGGCAGAAAGGCAAATTCCAATGCAGATTCTAACATGCAGTTTTCCAATGCAGGAGGAAAGGAACATCAAGAGAAACATCAGAGAGAGTAGCAGCCAGGAGACATTCACTGAAGCTATTTGAGACCCCAAATAGCTCAGAATCCCTACAGTGTGAAAACAGGCCATTCGGCCCAACAATTCCACACCAAACCTCTGAAGAGTATCCCACCCAGACCTGCCCCGACTTACACATCACTGGACACTATGGGCAATTTAGCGTGGCCAATTCACCCTAACCTCTACATCTTTGGACCGTGGGAGGAAACCCCGCCCAGACGTGGGGAGAATGTGCAAACTCCACACAGCCTGAGGGTGGAATCGAACCCGGGTCCCTGGTGCTGTGAGGCAGCAGTGCTAACCACTGAGCCACTGTGTCTGCTGCTAAAGTTAAAAAAGGACCAGAGAGCCTGGTCTGTGAGAGCTGGCTACACCCAGGCTGCTTCTGTTGTTCCAACCTTTAATAAAAAGCACACCGAGCCCTCTCAGATGTTGTTTTCTGAAGTCATCTTCAGTCGCCAGTCCAGGCTTTGCAACCTCTCTTCAAAAAAAATACCCAGGACTAAAAAACGACCTCTTAAAGTGACAGCGCCATCACAATATCGTGTTCACTTGTAGCTGCCATACAGAGCAACACCAGTAGGTGGCGCTGGAAGAAGACGTAGGAGGAGAGCCATGGGGTAATTGTTAATGAAATAAAAATGAAATTTAAAAAAGGTTGTATTCTGACCTGTCTGCAGTCCTTTCTGTGTTGTTAGAGCCACCCAGTAAACCCAGAATCTCACAGTGAATTTGTCAAGGGTGAAATGCAAACTGGTTCATTTTACTAGCGCCCCTTTGCAAAAGGAAGTTTCCTGCCTTTATCCAATCTGCCTCACATGTGACTCCAGTCTCAGGCAAGTGGATTGGCCTCAGATAGAGGAATGGATGATGGGGTGCGGGGAGGCTTTGGAGGAATTAGATGTAGCAAGTTGCAATAGGAAGATTTGCAAAATTAAGATTTGATTAATGCGATAACCGAGAAATGGAACAGTATTAGGATCTAAATCTCCAACCTCCCCTTCAATCGGCAGAGTCTTTATGGACTGGACAAGTCCAGGAGAATCCACTGACCATATTTAATTCATTCATGGGGTGTGGGCATCGCTGGCTGGGCCCAGCAATTATTGCCTGTCCCTAGTTGCCTGTTGAGAAGGTGGGGGTGAACTGCCTTCCTGAACCGCTGTAGTTCGTGTGCTGTGGGTTGACCCACAATGCCCTGAGGGAGGGAATTCCAGGATTCTGACCCAGTGACACTGAAGGAACGGTGATATATTTCTGAGCCGGGATGGTGAGGGGCTCAGAGGAGAACTCGCAGGGGGTGGTGTTCCTGTGTATCTGCTGCCCTTGAACTTCTAGATGGAAGTGGTCGTGGGTTTGGAAGGTGCTGCCTGAGGATCTTTGGTGAATTGCTGCAGTGCATCTTGTAGATGGTACACCCTGCTGCTACTGAGCGTCGGTGGGGGAGGGAGGGGACGTTTGTGGGTGTGGTGCCAACCAAGCTGGGGGCTGCTTTGTCCTGGATGGTGTCGAGCTTCTCGAGTGTTGTTGGAGCTGCCCCCATCCAGGGGCAAGTGGGGAGTATTCCCTCACACCCCTGACTCGTGCCTCACAGATGGTGGACAGGGTTTGCGGGAGTCAGGAGGGGAGTTACTCGCTGCAGGGTTCATAGCCTCTGACTGGCTCAGGTAGCAGCTGCATTGAAATGGTCAGTCCAGTTGAGTTTCTGGTCAATATTAAGTTTGGAAAAATGGAATAATATTCATGTTGGATTAAGCTCCACCCATTCTGTCGATGTCATACAAAGACTGCAGGGAGAAGCTGATAGAATTCCATATGAACCTCTGGAGGGAGCAGTTGTATTCTGCACAACTCCAGAGAGTACAGGAGATAATTCCTGATGAATTATTGATTATACTTAAAGTTGTCTTACAATGGGCCACTTCATTATCTGAGGGCAGTGCCTGTCTGTGAACGCTCTGCATTGGTGTATCCTCTATTGCTAAACGCCAGACAGGCCCTAAAGAAAACTTAGAGAAAGGAGGAGTGGTGATAGTAACAACCTTAAACAACTCTAACTCAATACTGTACAGAAGGGAAAATATGCCGGAGGTCACAGCAGGTCAGGCAGCATCCGTGGAGTGAGAGCAAGCTAACGTTTCCAGTCTCGATGACTCCTCATTGTTGTACTAGAACATGAACCGCTTCAGAATCAAGGGGCATTTAAGGATGGGCACCCCCTGGTGCCCACTTTCCCATCAATGCCTGCCTCAGGAGCGTAAACCCATGAAGAAACATTCAAACTGATATCGAGGCAGGGGGATACAACTGGCCATGATAGACCGTGGATCTATCATTGGTGAGCTCTCAGTTAGCTGTGTTGGCCGTCTCTCCAGCAGTGCTGCACAGCCTGTCACTGTGACAGTGAAATCAAAGTTGGGCCTCACTGTCAATTAATACCCAATCCTGGGGAGTCTGTCAAGGTCCAGGACCCTGAGCTTTGTGCATTGACTGACAGGAGCAGCCATTCTCCGGAACTGGGTCCACGTGCAGCAATGAAGTGCTCACATCTCACTGGGAAAACATCACGAGCGTATTGCTTCCTGATGTCATGATTATCTACTTGAGTCCTTTAATGGCCATTCTGCAGATTTGTACCCCACCTTCGAGATGGCAGGGTTTATTAAAGTTCCCCAGAGGTGCACCGTTAACACAAGGCACTGAAGGGATTGGATTTTCTCTTTGTGCTCAGTCACCTTTAACAGAGGGCCCTTTGCTCCATTTACCTCATCGGGTGCAGCCCTGTCAATGGGCCAAGTGGCCAGGCAGGCTCTCCCCTTATTGCCCCCGGGGATGATGGGTGGCCTCCTGGAGGTGCAGCACCTCCTTGTGGCTCCCCCCCCCACTCTGATTTTCCACGGTGGGCCGCTCCAATCTGCATGGTGGGATCTTCCTTCTTCTCGTTCCCAACACACCCAGCTCCATTTCCTGACTCCACTCGAGGTATTTTGAGGCAAGGTACTTTGAGGGGACTGTTCCCTCTCCCACTTGCTGAGGGGCTGGGGGGCGGGGTGGCTGGGTGGGGCCTGGGCATGTGATGCACTCGACGTTTTCATTTATAGAGCGCCTGAGTACCACAACCCTCAGGATATCCCCAAAGTGCTTCCCAGCCAATGACGTGCCGCTGAATTCTGGTTGCTGTTGGAAACGAAGGGGAGCCGGTGGTGTCATGGCAACGTCACGAGATGGGCATTCCCATAATCCTTCAGGCCAATATTCTAGGAGGTGTGGGGCGGGGTAGTGGGTGGGGCCTGGGTTCAAATCCCACCCTAGCCAATGGTGGAATTTGAACCCAATTTGTCAAAAAATGTTCAAGTAGGTGAACATAGAGATGTACAGACCCTTCGGTCCAGCTTGGCCATACTAACCAGATATCCTAACTTAATCTAGTCCCATTTGCCAGCACTTGGCCCATATCCCTCCAAACCCTTCCTATTCATACACCCATCCAGATGCCTTTTAAAAGCTGTAATTGTACCAGCCTCCATCACTTCCTCTGGCTGCCGGTTCCCACCACATAACCAGTGGTAACCACCTGCTTCACACATGTTCCTCAGTGATGGAAATCTGCAGTACTTAGCCCGTCTGGCCTACATGTGACTCCTGACCCACAGAATTGTGGTTGGCCCTTCAATCCCCTGGAGGTGACGCTTAAATGCTGGTCAACAACTCAACTTATCCACCTCATGTTTAAATTAAGGAGAATTGTTGCCTCGCGGAGGGTAATGAGATGTGGAGTCATCTGCTCCTGGGAAATTGGTGGGAACAGAGTCATAGTGATGTACAGCACGGAAACAGACCCTTCGGCCCAACCCGTCCATGCCGACCAGAAATCATAAATTAATCTAGTCCCATTTGCCAGCACCCGGCCCATATCCTTCCAAACCCTTCCTATTCATATACCCATCCAAAAGCCTGTTAAATGCTATAATTGTACCAGCCTCCACCACTTCCTCTGGCAGCTCATTCCATACACGTACCACCCTCTGTGTGAAAATGTTGCCCCTTAGGATCCTTTTAAATCTTTCCTGTCTCGCCTTAAATCTATGCCCTCGAGTTTTGGATTCCCCCATCCTGGGGAAAAGATCTTGTCTATTTACCCTATCCATGCCCCTCATGATTTTATAAACATCTATAAAGGTCACCCCTCAGCCTCTGACGCTCCAGGGAAAGCAGCCCCAGCCTCTTCAGCCTCTCCCTGTAGCTCAAATCCTCCAACCCTGGCAACATCCTTGTCAATCTTGTCTGTACCCTTTCAAGTTTCACAACATCTTTCCGATAGGAAGGAGACCAGAATTGCACGCAATATTCCAACAGTGGCCGAACCAATGTCCTGTACAGCTGCAACATGACCTCCAACTCCTGTACTCAATACTCTGACCAATAAAGGAAAGCATACCAAACACCTCCTTCACTATCCTATCTACCTGCGACTCCACTTTCAAGCACTCCAACGTCTCTTGGTTTAGCAACACTCCCCAGGACCTTACCATTAGGTGTATAAGCCCTGCCCTGATTTGCCTTTCCAAAATGCAGCACCTCGCATTTATCTAAATTAAACTCCATCTGCCAATCTTCAGCCCATTGGCCCATCTGATCAAGGTCTCATTGTACTCTGAGGTAACATTTTTCACTGTCCACTACATCAACAATTTTAGTGTCTACAAACTTACTAACTATCCCTCCTGTGTTCACATCCAAATCATTTATATAAATGACGAAAAGCAGTGGACCCAGCACCAAACACTAAGTCGATAGATTCCTGATTATCGGGGGGGGGGGGGGTGAGTAAAAGGCTATCAAGGGATAGACTTAGCATTAGGGATAGCATTAGGGTTAGGGTTAGGGATAGGGTTAGGGTTAGGGTTAGGGTTAGGGATAGAGTTAACGTTAGGGATAGCAGTGGGTTAGGGTTAGGGTTAGGTTTAGCATTAGGGTTAGGGTTAACATTAGGGATAGCATTAGGGTTAGTATTAGGGTTAGCATTAGGGTTAGGGTTAGGTTTAGCATTAGGGTTAGGGTTAATATTAGGGATAGCATTAGGGTTAGTATTAAGGTTAGCATTAGGGTTAGGGTTAACATTAGGGATAGCATTAGGGTTAGTATTAGGGTTAGCATTAGGGTTAGGGTTAGGTTTAGCATTAGGGTTAGGGTTAACATTAGGGATAGCATTAGGGTTAGTATTAAGGTTAGCATTAGGGTTAGCATTAGGGTTAGCATTAGGGTTAGTATTAGGGTTAGCATTAGGGTTAGTATTAGGGTTAGCATTAGGGTTAGCATTAGGGTTAGTCTTAGGGTTAGCATTAGGGTTAGTATTAGGGTTAGCATTAGGGTTAGGGTTAGGATTAACATTAGGGTTCGGGTCAGGTTTAAGGTTGGGTAGGGGTTAAGGTTATGGCTTTGGTTAAGGTTAGGGTAAATATTAGGGTTAGGATAAGGGTAACAGTCAGGGTTAGGTTCAGGGGAGAATGTGCTTATTGGATCAGATGGGATGTTGTGAAATGACAGTACAGACTAGAGGGACCAAGTGGCCTTCTGCGACCGGAGCTGATGAAGGATTAGGGTATAGTGGTCTTCATAGTGAGAGGATTCGAGTCCAGGAGCAGGGATGTCTCACTGCAGTATTACAGCTGTCTTAGAGAGACCACTCCTGGAGTATTGCGTGCAGTGTTGGTCGGCTTATCTGAGGAAGGATGCTCTGGGGATGGAGGGAGAGTAAAAAAATGATCTACTAAACTCAAGAGAAACAGATAATTATGTCTAGAGGAGACTAATATCAGTGTTCTGAAGAGAGTATTCCCAGTGCTGAGGGGAGTGTGTTCCCAGTATCTGGAGGAGAGTGTGTTCCCAGTCCCTGGGGGAGTGCGTTCCCAGTCTCTGGGTGAGTGTGTTCCCAGTATCTGGAGGAGAGTGTGTTCCCAGTCCCTGGGGGAGTGCGTTCCCAGGCTCTGGGTGAGTGTGTTACCAGTATCTGGAGGAGAGTGTGTTCCCAGTCCCTGGGGGAGAGTGTGTTCCCACTGTCTGGGGAGAGTGTTCCCAGTGCATAGGGGAGTGTGTTCCCAGTCCCTGGGGGAAAGTGTTCCCAGTGTCTGGGGAGAGTGTTCCCAGTGCATAGGGGAGTGTGTTCCCAGTCCCTGGGGGAGAGCGTGTTCCCAGTGCCTGGGGGAGTGCGTTCCCAGTCTCTGGGTGAGTGTGTTACCAGTGTCAGGGGGAGTGTGTTCCCAGTGCCTGGGGGAGAGTGTGTTCCCACTGTCTGGGGGAGAGTGTTCCCAGTGCATAGGGGAGTGTGTTCCCAGTCCCTGGGGGACAGTGTTCCCAGTGTCTGGGGGAGAGTGTGCTCCCAGTCCCTGGGGGACAGTGTTCCGAGTTCCTTCGAGAGTGCGTTCCCAGTGTCTGGGGGAGTGTGTTCCCAGTGTCTGGGGAGAGTGCACTCCCACTCTCTGGGGGAGTGTGCTCCCAGTCCCTGGGGAAGTATATTCCCAATCCCTGGGGGAGAATGTGCTCCCAGTCCCTGGAGGAGTCTGTTCCCAGTCCCTAGGGGAGTGTATTCCCAGTGTCTGGGTGAGAGTGTGTTCCCAGTGTCTGGGGAGTGTGTTCCCAGTCCCAGGGGGGGGGTGTTCCCAGTCACTGGGGGGAGTGTGTTCCCAGTCTCTAGAGGACTGTGTTCCCAGTCCCAGGGGGAGTGTGTTCCCAGCCCCTGGGCGAGAGTGTGTTCCCAGTCTCTGGGGGAGAGTGTGTTCCCAATCCCTGTGAGAGTGTGTTCCCATGTCTGCGGGAGCGTATTCACAGTGTCTGGGGGAGTGTGTTCCCAGTGTCTGGGGGAGTTTCTTCCTAGCCCCTGGGGGAGTGTGTTCCCAGTCGCTGGGGGATTGTATTCCCAGTCTCTGGGGAGTGTGTTCCCAGTGTCTGCGGGAGTGTGTGCTCAGTGTCTGGGGGAGTGTGTTCCCAGTGTCTGGGGGAGTTTCTTCCTAGTCCCTGGGGGAGTGTGTTCCCAGTCTCTGGGGGATTGTATTCCCTGTCTCTGGGGGAGTGTGCTCCCAGTTCCTGGGGGAGTATGTTCCCAGTCCCTGGGGGAGAGTGTGCTCCCAGCCCCTGGAGGAGTCTGTTCCCAGTCCCTAGGGGAGCATATTCCCATTGTCTGGGTGAGAGTGTGTTCCCAGTCCCTGGGGGCGTGTGTTCCCAGTCCCTGGGGGTGTGTGTTCCCAGTCTTTGGGGGAGAGTGTGTTCCCAGTGCTCGGGGGAGTGTGTTCCTAGTGTATGGGGGAGAGTGTGTTCCCAGTCTCTGGGGGAGTGCATTCCCAGTGTATGGGGGAGTGTGTTCCCAGTCCCTGGGGGAGAGTATGTTCCCAATCTACAGGGGAGTATGTTCCCAGTGTCTGGTGGAGATTGTGTTCCCAGTGTCTGGGGGAGAGTGTGTTCCCAGTCCCTGGGGGAGTGTGTTCCCAGTGTCTGGGGGAGAGTGTGTTCCCAGTCCCTGGGGGAGTGTGTTCCCAGTGTCTGGTGTAGATTGTGTTCCCAGTGTCTGGGGGAGAGTGTGTTCCCAGTCCCTGGGGGAGTGTGTTCCCAGTGTCTGGGGGAGAGTGTGTTCCCAATCTCTGGGGGAGTGTGTGCCCAGTCCCTGGGGGGAGTGTGTTCCCAGTGTCTGGGGGAGTGTGTTCCCAGTCCCTGGGGGAGAGTGTGTTCCCAGTGACTGGGGGAGTGTGTTCCCAGTCCTTGGGGGCGAGTGTTCCCAGTTCCTTGGAGAGTGTGTTCCCAGTGTCTGGGGGAGTGTGTTCCCAGTCCCTGCAGGAGATTGTGTTCCCAGTATCTGGGGGAGTGTGTTTCCAGTCTCTGGGGGAGTGTGTTCCCAGTCCCCGGGGGAGAGTGTTCCCAGTGTCTGGGGGAGAGTGCATTCCCAGTTCCTTGGGAATTGTGTTCCCAGTCCCTGGGGGAGTATGTTCCCAGTCCCTCGGGAAGTGTGTTCCCAGTGACTGGTGGAGTATGTTCCCAGTCCCTGCAGGAATCTGTGTTCAGTGTCTGGGGGATTGTATTCCCAGTCTCTGGGGGGCTGTGTTCCCAGTGACTGGGGGAGCGAGTGTTCCCAGTTCCTTGGAGAGTGTGTTCCCAGTGTCTGCAGGGGTGTGTTCCCAGTCCCTGGGGGAGTATGTTCCCATCATCTGGGGGAGTGTGTTCCCATCCCTGGGAGCGAGTGTTTCCAGTTCCTTGGAGATTGTGTTCCCAGTGTCTGGGGGCGAGTGTTCCCTGTTCCTTGGAGAGTGTGTTCCCAGTGTCTGGGGGAGTGAGTTCCCAGTCCCTGGGGGCATGTTTTCCCAGTCTCTGTGGGAGTGTGTTCCCAGTCCCTGGGGGAGTGTGTTCCCAGTTCCTGGGGGAGTGTGTTCCCAGTACCTGGGGGAGTGTGTTCCCAGTGTCTGGGGGAGTGTGTTCCCAGTGTCTGCGGGAGTGTGTTCCCAGTCCCTGGGGGAGTCTGTTCCCAGTGTCTGGAAGAGATTGTGTTCCCAATCCCTGTGGGAGATTGTGTTCCCAGTCTCTGGGGGAGTGTGTTCCCAGTCCCTGGGGGAGTGAGTTCCCAGTATCTGGGGGAGTGTGTTCCCAGTGTCTGGGGGAGAATGTTCCCTGTCCCTGGGGGAGTGTATTCCCAGTCCCTGGGGGAGATTGTGTTCCCAGTCCCTGGGGGAGTGTGTTCCCAGTCCCTGGGGGAGAGTGTTCCCAGTCCCTGGGGGAGAGTGTGTTCCCAGTGTCTGTGGGAGAGTGTGTTCCCAGTCCCTGGTGGAGTGAGTTCCCAGTGTTTGGGGGACTGTGTTCCCAGTCCGTGGGGAGAGTGTGTTCCCAGTGCCTGGGGGAGTGTTTTCCCAGTCCCTGGAGGAGAGTGATCCCAGTCCCTGGGGGAGTGTGTTCCCAGTGTCTGGGGGAGTGTGTTCCCAGTGTCTGGGGGAGCGTGTTCCCAGTCCGTGGGGAGAGTGTGTTCCCAATGTCTGGGGGAGTGTGTTCCCAATGTCTGAGGGAGAGTGTGTTCCCAGTCCCTGGGGGAGTGTGTTCCCACTGTCAGGGGGAGTGTGTTCCCAGACCCTGGGGGAGTGTGTTCGCAATACCTGGGAGCGAGTGTGTTCCCAGTATCTGGGGGTGTGTGTTCCGACTGTCAGGGGGAGTGTGTTCCCAGTCCCTGGGGGAAAGTGTGTTCCCAATTCCTGGGAGAGAGTGTGTTCCCAGTGTCTGGGGGAGTGTGTTCCCAGTCCGTGGGCCAGTGTGTTCCCAGTATCGGGGGGAGTGTGTTCCCAGTCCGTGGGCCAGTGTGTTCCCAGTGTCGGGGGGAGTGTGTTCCCAGTCCGTGAGCCAGTGTGTTCCCAGTGTCGGGGGGAGTGTGTTCCCAGTGTCTGGGGGAGTGTGTTCCCAGTGTCTGGGGGAGTGTGTTCCCAGTCCGTGGGCCAATGTGTTCCCAGTGTCGGGGGGAGTGTGTTCCCAGTCCCTGGGGGAGTGTGTCCCCAGTCCCTGGAGGAGTATGTTCCCAGTCCCTGGGGGAGTGTGTTCCCAGTCCCTGGGGGAGTGTGTCCCCAGTCCCTGGGGGAGTGTGTTCCCAGTCCCTGGGGGAGTGTGTTCCCAGTGAGGTAAAAACAATGACTGCAGATGCTGGAAACCAGATTCTGGATCAGTGGTGCTGGAAGAGCACAGCAATTCAGGCAGCATCCGAGGACAGGCAAAATCGACGTTTCGGGCAAAAGCCCTTCATCAGGAATAAAGGATGAAGGGCTAATGCCCGAAACGTCGATTTTGCCTGTCCTCGGATGCTGCCTGAATTGCTGTGCTCTTCCAGCACCACTGATCTAGAGTGTGTTCCCAGTGTCTTGGAGAGTGTGTTCCCAGTCCTTGGGGGAGAGTGTTCCCAGTGTCTGCGGGAGTGTGTTCCAAGTATCTGGGGGAGTGTGTTCCCAGTGTCTGGGGGAGAATGTTCCCTGTCCCTGGGGGAGTGTATTCCCAGTCCCTGGGGGAGAGTGTGTTCCCAGTGTCTGGGGGAGTGTGTTCCCAGTGTCTGGGTAAAAGTGTGTTCCCAGTCCCTGGGGGAGATTGTGTTCCCAGTCCCTGGGGGAGTGTGTTCCCAGTCCCTGGGGGAGAGTGTTCCCAGTCCCTGGGGGAGAGTGTGTTCCCAGTGTCTGTGGGAGAGTGTGTTCCCAGTCCCTGGTGGAGTGAGCTCCCAGTGTTTGGGGGACTGTGTTCCCAGTCCGTGGGGAGAGTGTGTTCCCAGTGCCTGGGGGAGTGTTTTCCCAGTCCCTGGAGGAGAGTGATCCCAGTCCCTGGGGGAGTGTGTTCCCAGTGTCTGGGGGAGTGTGTTCCCAGTGTCTGGGGGAGCGTGTTCCCAGTCCGTGGGGAGAGTGTGTTCCCAATGTCTGGGGGAGTGTGTTCCCAATGTCTGAGGGAGAGTGTGTTCCCAGTCCCTGGGGGAGTGTGTTCCCAGCCCCTGGGGGAGTGTGTTCCCACTCCCTGGAGGAGAGTGTTCCCAGAATCTGGGGGAGGGTGGGGTGATCCCAGTCCCTGGGGGAGATTGTGTTCCCAGTGTCTGGGGGACAGTATTCCCAGTGCATAGGGGAGTGTGTTCCCAGTCTCTGTGGGAGTGTGTTCCCAGTGTCTGGGAGAGAGTCTGTTCACCGTGCCTGGAGGAGACTTTGTTCCCAATCCCTGTGGGAGATTGTGTTCCCAGTCCTTGGGGGAAAGTGTGTTCCCAGTCCCTGTGGGAGATTGTGTTCCGAGTCCCTGGGGGAGTGTGTTCCCAGTGTCTGGGGGAGAGTGCGTTCCCAGTGTCTGGGGGAGAGTGTGTTCCCAGTCCCTGGCGGAGTGTGTTCCCAGTCCCTGAGGGAGTGTGTTCCCAGTGTCTGGGGGAGTGTGTTCCCAGTCCGTGGGGAGAGTGTGTTCCCAGTGTCTGGGGCAGTGTGTTCCCAGTCCCTGGGGGCGTGTGTTCCCAGTCCCTGAGGGAGAGTGTTCCCAGTGTCTGGGGGAGTGTGTTCCCAGTCCCTGGGGGAGTGTGTTCCCAGTCCGTGGGGAGAGTGTGTTCCCAGTGTCTGGGGGAGTGTGTTCCCAGTCCCTGGGGGAGTGTGTTCCCAGTGTCTGGGGGAGAGTGGTCCCAGTCCCTGGGGGAGTGTGTTCCCAGTCCCTGGGAGATTGTGTTCCCAGTCCCTGGGGGAGAATGTTCCCAGTGTCTGGGGGAGTGTGTTCCCAGTGACTGGGTGAGAGAGTGTTCCCAATCCCTGTGGGAGATTGTGTTCCCAGTCCCTGGGGGAGTGTGTTCCCAGTGTGTGGGGGAGAGTGTTCCCAGTTTCTGGGTGAAACTGTGTTCCCAGTGTCTGGGGGAGTGTGTTCTGTGTCCCTGGGGGAGAGTGTGTTCCCAGTGTCTGGGGGAGTGTGTTTCCAATGTCTGGGGGAGAGTGTGTTCCCAGTCTCTGGGGGACTGTTTTCCCAGTGTCTGAGGGAGAGTGGGTTCCCATTCTCTGGGGGACTGTTTTCCCAGTGTCTGGGGGAGAGTGGGTTCCCAGTCCCTGGGGGAGAGTGTTCCCAGTGTCTGCGGGAGAGTGTGTTCCCAGTGTGAGGGGGAGAGGGTGTTCCCAGTGTCTGGGGAAAAGTGTGTTCCATGTCCCTGGGGAAAAGTGTGTTCCCAGTCCCTGGGGGAGATTTTGTTCCCAGTCCGTGGGGAAGTGTGTTACCAGTCCC
Organism: Chiloscyllium plagiosum; assembly: GCF_037043375.1. Taxonomy (NCBI): domain Eukaryota; kingdom Metazoa; phylum Chordata; class Chondrichthyes; order Orectolobiformes; family Hemiscylliidae; genus Chiloscyllium; species Chiloscyllium plagiosum. Next base: position 16,087,787 of record NW_028270185.1, on the reverse strand, counting down.
TGGGGGAGAGTGTTCCCACTGTCTGGGGGAGGGTGTGTTCCCAGTGTCTGGGGGAGAGTGTGTTCCCAGTCCCTGGTGGAGTGAGTTCCCAGTGTCTGGTGGAGTGAGTTCCCAGTCCCTGGGGGAGTGTGTTCCCAGTCCCTAGTGGAGTGAGTTCCCAGTGTCTGGGGAAGTGTGTTCCCAGTCCGTGGGGAGAGTGTGTTCCCAGTGTCTGGGGGACTGTTTCGATTAGATTAGATTAGATTACTAACAGTGTGGAAACTGGCCCTTCGGTCCAACAAGTCCACACCGACCCGCCGAAGCGCAACCCACCCATACCCCTACATTTACCCCTTACCTAACACTATGGACAATTTAGCATGGCCAATTCACCTGACCTGCACATCTTTGGACTGTGGGAGGAAACCGGAGCACCCGGAGGAAACTGTGTTCCCAGTCTCTTGAGAGAGTGTGTTCCCAATCCCTGTGGGAGATTGTGTTCCCAGTCCCTGGGGGAGAGTGTTCCCAGTATCTGGGAGAGAGTGTTCCCAGTGTCTGGGGAAGATTGTGTTCCCAGTGTCTGGGGGTGTGTGTTCCCAGTCTCTGGGAGAGAGTGTGTTCCCAATCCCTGTGGGAGATTGTGTTCCCAGTCCCTGGGGGAGTGTATTCCCAGTCCCTGGGGGAGAGTGTTCCCAGTGTCTGGGGGAGATTGTGTTCCCAGTGTCTGGGGGAGAGTGTGTTCCCAGTCCCTGGTGGAGTGTGTTCACAGTGTCTGGGGGAGTGAGTTCCCAGTCCCTCAGGGAGTGTGTTCCCAGTGTCTGGGGGAGTGTGTTCCCAGTCCGCTTTGAGAGTGTGTTCACAGGGTCTGGTAGAGAGTGTTCCCAGTGCATAGGGGAGTGTGTTCCCTGTCTCTGGGGGAGTGTGTTCCCAGTGTTTGGGTGAGAGTGTGTTCCCAGTCCCTGGGTGTGTGTGTTCCCAGTCCCTGGGACAGAGTGTGTTCCCAATCCCTGTGGGAGATTGTGTTCCCAGTCCCTGCGGATGTGTGTTCCCAATCCCTGGGAGAGAGTGTGTTCCCAATCCCTGTGGGAGATTGTGTTCCCAGTCCCTGGGGGAGAGTGTTCCCAGTGTCTGGGGGAGTGTGTTCCCAGTCCGTGGGGAGAGTGTGTTCCCAGTGTCTGGGGGAGTGTGTTCCCAGTGTCTGCGGGAGTGTGTTCCTAGTCTCTGGGGGAGAGTGTGTTGCCAGTGTCTGGGGGAGTGTGTTCCCAGTGTCTGCGGGAGTGTGTTCCGAGTCTCTGGGGGAGAGTGTGTTCCCAGTGTCTGGGGGAGAGTGTTCCTAGTGTCTGGGAGAGTGTGTTCCCAGTGTCTGGGGGACAGTGTCCCCAGTGCATAGGGGAGTGTGTTCACAGTCTCTGGAGAAGACTGTGTTCCCAGTGTCTGGGAGAGAGTGTGTTCCCAATCCCTGTGGGAGATTGTGTTCCCAGTCCCTGGGGAGAGTGTTCCCAGTGTCTGGGGGAGATTGTGTTCCCAGTGTCTGGGGGAGAGTGTGTTCCCAGTCCCTGGTGGAGTGAGTGCCCAGTGTCTGGGGGAGTGTGTTCCCAGTCCGTGCGGAGAGTGTGTTCCCAGTGTCTGGGGGAGTGTGTTCCCAGTCCGTGGGGAGAGTATGTTCCCAGTGTCTGGGGGAGTGTGTTCCCAGTGTCTGTGGGAGTGTGTTCCGAGTCTCTGGGGGAGAGTGTGTTGCCAGTGTCTGGGGGAGTGTGTTCCCAGTGTCTGCGGGAGTGTGTTCCGAGTCTCTGGGGAGAGTGTGTTCCCAGTGTCAGGGGGAGAGTGTTCCTAGTGTCTGGGAGAGTGTGTTCCCAGTGTCTGGGGGACATTGTCCCAAGTGCATAGAGGAGTGTGTTCACAGTCTCTGGAGAAGACTGTGTTCCCAGTGTCTGGGAGAGAGTGTGTTCCCAATCCCTGTGGGAGATTGTGTTCCCAGTCCCTGGGGAGAGTGTTCCCAGTGTCTGGGGGAGATTGTGTTCCCAGTTTCTGGGGGAGAGTGTGTTCCCAGTCCCTGGTGGAGGGAGTGCCCAGTGTCTGGGGGAGTGTGTTCCCAGTCCGTGCGGAGAGTGTGTTCCCAGTGTCTGGGGGAGTGTGTTCCCAGTCCGTGGGGAGAGTATGTTCCCAGTGTCTGGGGGAGTGTGTTCCCAGTGTCTGCGGGAGTGTGTTCCGAGTCTCTGGGGGAGAGTGTGTTGCCAGTGTCTGGGGGAGTGTGTTCCCAGTGTCTGCGGGAGTGTGTTCCGAGTCTCTGGGGAGAGTGTGTTCCCAGTGTCAGGGGGAGAGTGTTCCTAGTGTCTGGGAGAGTGTGTTCCCAGTGTCTGGGGGACAGTGTCCCCAGTGCATAGAGGAGTGTGTTCACAGTCTCTGGAGAAGACTGTGTTCCCAGTGTCTGGGAGAGAGTGTGTTCCCAATCCCTGTGGGAGATTGTGTTCCCAGTCCCTGGGGAGAGTGTTCCCAGTGTCTGGGGGAGATTGTGTTCCCAGTTTCTGGGGGAGAGTGTGTTCCCAGTCCCTGGTGGAGGGAGTGCCCAGTGTCTGGGGGAGTGTGTTCCCAGTCTGTGGGGAGAGTGTGTTCCCAGTGTCTGGGGGAGTGTGTTCCCAGTCCCTGGGGGAGTGTGTTCCCAGTGTCTGGGGGAGATTGTGTTCCCAGTGTCTGGGGGAGAGTGTTCCCAGTGTTTGGAGGAGTGTGTTCCCAGTGTCTGGGCGAGTGTGTTACCAGTCCGTTTGGAGAGTGTGTTCACAGGGTCTGGTGGAGAGTGTTCCCACTGCATAGGGGAGTGTGTTCCCTGTCTCTGGGGGAGTGTGTTCCTAGTGTCTGGGTGAGAGTGTGTTCCCAGTCCCTGGGACAGAGTGTGTTCCCAATCCCTGTGGGAGATTGTGTTCCCAGCCCCTGGGGGAGAGTGTTCTCAGTCCCTGGGGATGTGTGTTCCCAGTCCCTGGGAGAGAATGTGTTCCCAATCCCTGTGGGAGATTGTGTTCCCAGCCCCTGGGGGAGAGTGTTCCCAGTGTCTGGGGGAGTGTGTTCCAAATCCGTGGGGAGAGTGTGTTCCCAGTGTCTGGGGAAGATTGTGTTCCCAGTGTCTGCGGGAGTGTGTTCCGAGTCTCTGGGGGAGAGTGTGTTCCCAGTGTCTGGGGGAGAGTGTATTCCCACCGTCTGGGGGAGTGTGTTCCCAGTGTCTGGGGGAGATTGTGTTCCCAGAGTCTAGGGGAGTGTGTTCCCAATGTCTGGGGGAGAGTGGTCACAGTGTCTGGGGGAGTGTGTTCCCAGTGTCTGGGGGAGTGTGTTCCCAGTCCGTTTGGAGAGTATGTTCACAGGGTCTGGTGGAGAGTGTTCCCAGTGCATAGGGGAGTGTGTTCCCTGTCTCTGGGGGAGTGTGTTCCCAGTGCCTGGGTGAGAGTGTGTTCCCTGTCCCTGGGTGTGTGTGTTCCCAGTCCCTGGGACAGAGTGTGTTCCCAATCCCTGTGGGAGATTGTGTTCCCAGTCCCTGGGGATGTGTGTTCCCAGTCCCTGGGAGACAGTGTGTTCCCAATCCCTGTGGGAGATTGTGTTCCCAGTCTCTGGGGGAGAGTGTGTTCCCAGTGTCTGGGGGTGTGTGTTCCCAGTCTCTGGGAGAGAGTGTGTTCCCAATCCCTGTGGGAGATTGTGTTCCCAGTCCCTGGGGGAGTGTATTCCCAGTCCCTGGGGGAGAGTGTTCCCAGTGTCTGGGGGAGATTGTGTTCCCAGAGTCTAGGAGAGTGTGTTCCCAATGTCTGGGGGAGAGTGGTCACAGTGTCTGGGGGAGTGTGTTCCCAGTGTCTGCGGGAGTGTGTTCCGAGTCTCTGGGGGAGAGTGTGTTCCCAGTGTCTGGGGGAGAGTGTATTCCCACCGTCTGGGGGAGTGTGTTCCCAGTGTCTGGGGGAGATTGTGTTCCCAGAGTCTAGGGGAGTGTGTTCCCAATGTCTGGGGGAGAGTGGTCACAGTGTCTGGGGGAGTGTGTTCCCAGTGTCTGGGGGAGTGTGTTCCCAGTCCGTTTGGAGAGTATGTTCACAGGGTCTGGTGGAGAGTGTTCCCAGTGCATAGGGGAGTGTGTTCCCTGTCTCTGGGGGAGTGTGTTCCCAGTGCCTGGGTGAGAGTGTGTTCCCTGTCCCTGGGTGTGTGTGTTCCCAGTCCCTGGGACAGAGTGTGTTCCCAATCCCTGTGGGAGATTGTGTTCCCAGTCCCTGGGGATGTGTGTTCCCAGTCCCTGGGAGACAGTGTGTTCCCAATCCCTGTGGGAGATTGTGTTCCCAGTCTCTGGGGGAGAGTGTGTTCCCAGTGTCTGGGGGTGTGTGTTCCCAGTCTCTGGGAGAGAGTGTGTTCCCAATCCCTGTGGGAGATTGTGTTCCCAGTCCCTGGGGGAGTGTATTCCCAGTCCCTGGGGGAGAGTGTTCCCAGTGTCTGGGGGAGATTGTGTTCCCAGTGTCTGGGGGAGAGTGTGTTCCCAGTCCCTGGTGGAGTGTGTTCACAGTGTCTGGGGGAGTGAGTTCCCAGTCCCTCAGGGAGTGTGTTCCCAGTGTCTGGGGGAGTGTGTTCCCAGTCCGCTTGGAGAGTGTGTTCACAGGGTCTGGTGGAGAGTGTTCCCAGTGCATAGGGGAGTGTGTTCCCTGTCTCTGGGGGAGTGTGTTCCCAGTGTTTGGGTGAGAGTGTGTTCCCAGTCCCTGGGTGTGTGTGTTCCCAGTCCCTGGGACAGAGTGTGTTCCCAATCCCTGTGGGAGATTGTGTTCCCAGTCCCTGCGGATGTGTGTTCCCAATCCCTGGGAGAGAGTGTGTTCCCAATCCCTGTGGGAGATTGTGTTCCCAGTCCCTGGGGGAGAGTGTTCCCAGTGTCTGGGGGAGTGTGTTCCCAGTCCGTGGGGAGAGTGTGTTCCCAGTGTCTGGGGGAGTGTGTTCCCAGTGTCTGCGGGAGTGTGTTCCTAGTCTCTGGGGGAGAGTGTGTTGCCAGTGTCTGGGGGAGTGTGTTCCCAGTGTCTGCGGGAGTGTGTTCCGAGTCTCTGGGGGAGAGTGTGTTCCCAGTGTCTGGGGGAGAGTGTTCCTAGTGTCTGGGAGAGTGTGTTCCCAGTGTCTGGGGGACAGTGTCCCCAGTGCATAGTGGAGTGTGTTCACAGTCTCTGGAGAAGACTGTGTTCCCAGTGTCTGGGAGAGAGTGTGTTCCCAATCCCTGTGGGAGATTGTGTTCCCAGTCCCTGGGGAGAGTGTTCCCAGTGTCTGGGGGAGATTGTGTTCCCAGTGTCTGGGGGAGAGTGTGTTCCCAGTCCCTGGTGGAGTGAGTGCCCAGTGTCTGGGGGAGTGTGTTCCCAGTCCGTGCGGAGAGTGTGTTCCCAGTGTCTGGGGGAGTGTGTTCCCAGTCCGTGGGGAGAGTATGTTCCCAGTGTCTGGGGGAGTGTGTTCCCAGTGTCTGTGGGAGTGTGTTCCGAGTCTCTGGGGGAGAGTGTGTTGCCAGTGTCTGGGGGAGTGTGTTCCCAGTGTCTGCGGGAGTGTGTTCCGAGTCTCTGGGGAGAGTGTGTTCCCAGTGTCAGGGGGAGAGTGTTCCTAGTGTCTGGGAGAGTGTGTTCCCAGTCCGTGGGGAGAATGTGTTCCCAGTGTCTGGAGGAGTGTTTTCCCAGTGTCTGCGGGAGTGTGTTCCGAGTCTCTGGGGGAGAGTGTGTTGCCAATGTCTGGGGGAGTGTGTTCCCAGTGTCTGGGGGAGAATGTTCCTAGTGTCTGGGAGAGTATGTTCCCAGTGTCTGGGGGACAGTGTCCCCAGTGCATAGGGGAGTGTGTTCACAGTCTCTGGAGAAGACTGTGTTCCCAGTGTCTGGGAGAGAGTGTGTTCCCAATCCCTGTGGGAGATTGTGTTCCCAGTCCCTGGGGAGAGTGTTCCCAGTGTCTGGGGGAGATTGTGTTCCCAGTTTCTGGGGGAGAGTGTGTTCCCAGTCCCTGGTGGAGGGAGTGCCCAGTGTCTGGGGGAGTGTGTTCCCAGTCCGTGCGGAGAGTGTGTTCCCAGTGTCTGGGGGAGTGTGTTCCCAGTCCGTGGGGAGAGTATGTTCCCAGTGTCTGGGGGAGTGTGTTCCCAGTGTCTGCGGGAGTGTGTTCCGAGTCTCTGGGGGAGAGTGTGTTGCCAGTGTCTGGGGGAGTGTGTTCCCAGTGTCTGCGGGAGTGTGTTCCGAGTCTCTGGGGGAGAGTGTGTTCCCAGTGTCAGGGGGAGAGTGTTCCTAGTGTCTGGGAGAGTGTGTTCCCAGTGTCTGGGGGACAGTGACCCCAGTGCATAGAGGAGTGTGTTCACAGTCTCTGGAGAAGACTGTGTTCCCAGTGTCTGGGAGAGAGTGTGTTCCCAATCCCTGTGGGAGATTGTGTTCCCAGTCCCTGGGGAGAGTGTTCCCAGTGTCTGGGGGAGATTGTGTTCCCAGTTTCTGGGGGAGAGTGTGTTCCCAGTCCCTGGTGGAGGGAGTGCCCAGTGTCTGGGGGAGTGTGTTCCCAGTCTGTGGGGAGAGTGTGTTCCCAGTGTCTGGGGGAGTGTGTTCCCAGTCCCTGGGGGAGTGTGTTCCCAGTGTCTGGGGGAGATTGTGTTCCCAGTGTCTGGGGGAGAGTGTTCCCAGTGTTTGGAGGAGTGTGTTCCCAGTGTCTGGGCGAGTGTGTTACCAGTCCGTTTGGAGAGTGTGTTCACAGGGTCTGGTGGAGAGTGTTCCCACTGCATAGGGGAGTGTGTTCCCTGTCTCTGGGGGAGTGTGTTCCTAGTGTCTGGGTGAGAGTGTGTTCCCAGTCCCTGGGACAGAGTGTGTTCCCAATCCCTGTGGGAGATTGTGTTCCCAGCCCCTGGGGGAGAGTGTTCTCAGTCCCTGGGGATGTGTGTTCCCAGTCCCTGGGAGAGAATGTGTTCCCAATCCCTGTGGGAGATTGTGTTCCCAGCCCCTGGGGGAGAGTGTTCCCAGTGTCTGGGGGAGTGTGTTCCAAATCCGTGGGGAGAGTGTGTTCCCAGTGTCTGGGGAAGATTGTGTTCCCAGTGTCTGCGGGAGTGTGTTCCGAGTCTCTGGGGGAGAGTGTGTTCCCAGTGTCTGGGGGAGAGTGTATTCCCACCGTCTGGGGGAGTGTGTTCCCAGTGTCTGGGGGAGATTGTGTTCCCAGAGTCTAGGGGAGTGTGTTCCCAATGTCTGGGGGAGAGTGGTCACAGTGTCTGGGGGAGTGTGTTCCCAGTGTCTGGGGGAGTGTGTTCCCAGTCCGTTTGGAGAGTATGTTCACAGGGTCTGGTGGAGAGTGTTCCCAGTGCATAGGGGAGTGTGTTCCCTGTCTCTGGGGGAGTGTGTTCCCAGTGCCTGGGTGAGAGTGTGTTCCCTGTCCCTGGGTGTGTGTGTTCCCAGTCCCTGGGACAGAGTGTGTTCCCAATCCCTGTGGGAGATTGTGTTCCCAGTCCCTGGGGATGTGTGTTCCCAGTCCCTGGGAGACAGTGTGTTCCCAATCCCTGTGGGAGATTGTGTTCCCAGTCTCTGGGGGAGAGTGTGTTCCCAGTGTCTGGGGGAGAGTGTGTTCCCAGTGTCTGGGGGAGAGTGTTCCCAGTTTCTGTGTGAAACTGTGTTCCCAGTGTCTGGGGGAGTGTGTTCTGAGTCTCTGGGGGAGAGTGTGTTGCCAGTGTCTGGGGGAGTGTGTTCCCAATGTCTGGGGGAGAGTGTGTTCCCAGTCTCTGGGGGACTGTTTTCCCAGTGTCTGTGGGAGAGTGTGTTCCCACTGTGAGAGGGAGAGTGTGTTCCCAGTGTCTGGGGAAAAGTGTGTTCCATGTCCCTGGGGAAAAGTGTGTTCCCAGTCCCTGGGGGAGATTTTGTTCGCAGTCCGTGGGGAAGTGTGTTACCAGTCCCTGGGGGAGAGTGTGTTCCCAATCCCTGTGGGAGATTATGTTCCCAGTCCCTGCGGATGTGTGTTCCCAATCCCTGGGAGAGAGTGTGTTCCCAATCCCTGTGGGAGATTGTGTTCCCAGTCCCTGGGGGAGAGTGTTCCCAGTGTCTGGGGGAGTGTGTTCCCAGTCCGTGGGGAGAATGTGTTCCCAGTGTCTGGAGGAGTGTTTTCCCAGTGTCTGCGGGAGTGTGTTCCGAGTCTCTGGGGGAGAGTGTGTTGCCAGTGTCTGGGGGAGTGTGTTCCCAGTGTCTGGGGGAGAATGTTCCTAGTGTCTGGGAGAGTATGTTCCCAGTGTCTGGGGGACAGTGTCCCCAGTGCATAGGGGAGTGTGTTCACAGTCTCTGGAGAAGACTGTGTTCCCAGTGTCTGGGAGAGAGTGTGTTCCCAATCCCTGTGGGAGATTGTGTTCCCAGTCCCTGGGGAGAGTGTTCCCAGTGTCTGGGGGAGATTGTGTTCCCAGTTTCTGGGGGAGAGTGTGTTCCCAGTCCCTGGTGGAGGGAGTGCCCAGTGTCTGGGGGAGTGTGTTCCCAGTCCGTGCGGAGAGTGTGTTCCCAGTGTCTGGGGGATTGTGTTCCCAGTCCGTGGGGAGAGTATGTTCCCAGTGTCTGGGGGAGTGTGTTCCCAGTGTCTGCGGGAGTGTGTTCCGAGTCTCTGGGGGAGAGTGTGTTGCCAGTGTCTGGGGGAGTGTGTTCCCAGTGTCTGCGGGAGTGTGTTCCGAGTCTCTGGGGGAGAGTGTGTTCCCAGTGTCAGGGGGAGAGTGTTCCTAGTGTCTGGGAGAGTGTGTTCCCAGTGTCTGGGGGACAGTGTCCCCAGTGCATAGAGGAGTGTGTTCACAGTCTCTGGAGAAGACTGTGTTCCCAGTGTCTGGGAGAGAGTGTGTTCCCAATCCCTGTGGGAGATTGTGTTCCCAGTCCCTGGGGAGAGTGTTCCCAGTGTCTGGGGGAGATTGTGTTCCCAGTTTCTGGGGGAGAGTGTGTTCCCAGTCCCTGGTGGAGGGAGTGCCCAGTGTCTGGGGGAGTGTGTTCCCAGTCTGTGGGGAGAGTGTGTTCCCAGTGTCTGCGGGAGTGTGTTCCCAGTCCCTGGGGGAGTGTGTTCCCAGTGTCTGGGGGAGATTGTGTTCCCAGTGTCTGGGGGAGAGTGTTCCCAGTGTTTGGAGGAGTGTGTTCCCAGTGTCTGGGGGAGTGTGTTACCAGTCCGTTTGGAGAGTGTGTTCACAGGGTCTGGTGGAGAGTGTTCCCACTGCATAGAGGAGTGTGTTCCCTGTCTCTGGGGGAGTGTGTTCCTAGTGTCTGGGTGAGAGTGTGTTCCCAGTCCCTGGGACAGAGTGTGTTCCCAATCCCTGTGGGAGATTGTGTTCCCAGCCCCTGGGGGAGAGTGTTCTCAGTCCCCGGGGATGTGTGTTCCCAGTCCCTGGGAGAGAATGTGTTCCCAATCCCTGTGGGAGATTGTGTTCCCAGCCCCTTGGGGGAGAGTGTTCCCAGTGTCTGGGGGAGTGTGTTCCAAATCCGTGGGGAGAGTGTGTTCCCAGTGTCTGGGGAAGATTGTGTTCCCAGTGTCTGCGGGAGTGTGTTCCGAGTGTCTGGGGGAGTGTGTTCCCAGTGTCTGGGGGAGAGTGTGTTCCCAGTGTCTGGGGGAGATTGTGTTCCCAGTGTCTGGGGTAAAGAGTTCCCAGTCCCTGGGGGTGTGTGTTCCCAGTCCCTGGGAGAGAGTGTGTTCCCAATCCCTGTGGGAGATTGTGTTCCCAGTCCCTGGGGGAGAGTGTTCCCACTGTCTGGGGGAGGGTGTGTTCCCAGTGTCTGGGGGAGAGTGTGTTCCCAGTCCCTGGTGGAGTGAGTTCCCAGTGTCTGGGGGAGTGTGTTCCCAGTCCCTGGTGGAGTGAGTTCCCAGTGTCTGGGGGAGTGTGTTCCCAGTGCATAGGGGAGTGTGTTCCCAGTCTTTGGGGGAGTGTGTTCACAGTGTCTGGTAGAGAGTGTGTTCACAGTGCCTGGAGGAGACTGTGTTCCAAGTCCCTCGGGGGCTGTGTTCCCAGTCCCTGGGAGAGAGTGTGTTCCCAATTCCTGTGGGAGATTGTGTTCCCAGTCCATGGGGGAGAGTGTGTTCCCAGTCCCTGGGGTAGTGTGTTCCCAGTCCATGGGGGAGTGTGTTCCCAGACCCTGGGTTAGTGTGTTCCCAGTCACTGGGGTAGTGTGTTCCCAGTGTCTGGGGGAGATTGTGTTCCCAGTGTCTGGGGGAGAGTGTTCCCAGTGCATAGGAGAGTGTGTTCCCAGTCTCTGGGGGAGAGAGTTCCCAGTGTCTGGAGGAGAGTGTTCCCAGTGTCTGGGGGAGTGTTTTCCCAGTCCGTGGGGAGAGTGCGTCCCCAGCGTCTGGAGGAGTGTGTTCCCAGTTCGTGGGGGAGAGTGTTCCCAGTCCCTGGGGGAGTGTGTTCCCAGTGTCTGGGGGAAGTGTGTTCACAGTCCGTGAGGAGAGTGTGTTCCCAGTGTCTGGGGGAGTGTGTTCCCAATGTCTGTGGGAGAGTGTGCTCCCAGTCCGTGGGGGAGGATGTTCCCAGTCCCTGGGGGAGTGTGTTCCCAGTCCCTGGGGGAGAGTGTTCCCAGAGTCTGGGGGAGTGTGTTCCTAGCGTCTGGGGGAGATTGTGTTCCCAGTGTCTGGGGGAGAGTGTGTTCCCAATCCCTGTGGGAGATTGTGTTCCCAGTCCCTGGGGGAAAGTGTGTTCCCAGTCTCTGGGGGTGTGTGTTCCCAATCCCTGTGGGAGATTGTGTTCCCAGTGTCTGGGGGAGAGTGTTCCCAGTCTCTGGGGAAGTGTGTTCCCAGTGTCTGGGGGAGAGTGTGTTCCCAGTCCCTGGGAGAGAGTGTGTTCCCAATCCCTGTGGGAGATTGTGTTCCCAGTCCCTGGGGGAGAGTGTGTTCCCAGTCCCTGGTGTAGTGTGCTGCCAGTCCCTGGGGGAGTGTGTTCCCAGTCCCTTGGGGAGTGTGTTCCCACTGTCTGGGGGAGTGTGTTCCCCGCCCCTGGGGGATTGTGTTCCAAGTGTCTGGGGGAATGTGTTCCCAGTGTCTAGGGGAGTGTGTACCCAATGTCTGGGGGAGTGTGTTCTAAGTGTATGGGGGAGAGTGTGTTCCCAGTCCCTTGGGGAGTGTGTTCCCAATGTCTGGGGGAGAGTGTTCCCAGTGTATGGGGGTGTGTGTTCCCAGTGTCTGGGGGAGTGTGTTCCCAGTGTCTGGGGGAGAGTGTTCCCACTGTCTGGGGGAGTGTGTTCCAAGTGTATGGGGGAGAGTGTGTTCCCAGGGTCTGGTGGAGAGTGTATTCCCACCGTCTGGGGGAGTGTGTTCCCCGCCCCTGGGGGATTGTGTTCCAAGTGTCTGGGGGAGTGTGTTCCCAGTGTCTAGGGGAGTGTGTACCCAATGTCTGGGGGAGTGTGTTCTAAGTGTATGGGGGAGAGTGTGTTCCCAGTCCCGGGGGGGGGGGGGGTTTGTTCCCAGTCCCTGTGGGAGATTGTGTTCCCTGTGCCTGGGAGAGAGTGTGTTCCCAATCCCTGTGGGAGATTGTGTTCCCAGTCCCTGGGGTAATGTGTTCCCAGTCCCTGGGGGAGTGTGTTCCCAGTGTCTGTGGGAGGGTGTTCCCAGTCCGTGGGGAGAGTGTGTTCCCAGTGTTTGGAGGAGGGTGTTCCCAGTGTCTGGGGGAGAGTGTGTTCCCAGTGCCTGGGAGAGAGTGTGTTCCCAATCCCTGTGGGAGATTGTGTTCCCAGTCCCTGGGGTAATGTGTTCCCAGTCCCTGGGGGAGTGTGTTCCCAGTGTCTGTGGGAGGGTGTTCCCAGTCCGTGGGGAGAGTGTGTTCCCAGTGTTTGGAGGTGTGTGTTCCCAGTGTCTGTGGGAGCGTTTTCCCAGTCCCTGAGGGAGAGTGTTCCCAGGCTCTGGGGGAAGATTGTGTTCCCAGTCTCTGGGGGAGTGTGTTCCCAGTGTCTGGTAGCGAGTCTGTTCACAGTGTCTGGAGGAGAGTGTGTTCCCAATCCCTGGGGGAGTGTGTTCCCAGTGTCTGGGGGAAAGCGTTCCCAGTGCATAGGGGAGTGTGTTCCCAGTCTCTGGGGGTTTGTGTTCCCAGTCACTGGGAGAGACTGTGTTCCCAAACCCTGTGGGGGATTGAGTTCCCAGTCCCTGGGGAAGTGTATTCCCAGTCCCTGGGGGAGAGTGTTCCCAGTGTCTGGGGGAGATTGTGTTCCCAGTGTCTGGGGGAGAGTGTGTTCCCAGTCCCTGGTGGAGTGAGTTCCCAGTGTCTGGGGGAGTGTGTTCCCAATCTGTGGTGAGAGTGTGTTCCCAGTGTCTCGGGAGAGTGTTCCCAGTCCGTGGGGAGAGTGTGTTCACAGTCCCTGGGGCAGTGTGTTCTCAGTCCCTGGGGGAAGAGTGTGTTCCCAGTCCCTGGCGGAGTGTGTTCCCAGTGTCTGGGGAAGATTGTGTTCCCAGTGTCTGGGGGAGAGTGTTCCCAGTCTCTGGGGAAGTGTGTTCCCAGTGTCTGTAGGAGAGTGTGTTCCCAGTGTCTGGGGGAGAGTGTTCCCAGTGTTTGGAGGAGGGTGTTCCCAGTGTCTGGGGAAGTGTGTTCCCAGTGTCTGGGGAAGATTGTGTTCCCAGTGTCTGGGGGAGAGTGTTCCCAGTCTCTGGGGAAGTGTGTTCCCAGTGTCTGTAGGAGAGTGTGTTCCCAGTGCCTGGGAGAGTGTGTGTTCCCAATCCCTTTGGGAGATTGTGTTCCCAGTCTCTGGGTGAGAGTGTGTTCCCAGTCCCTGGGGTAATGTTTTCCCAGTCCCTGGGGGAGTGTGTTCCCGGTGTCTGTGGGAGGGTGTTCCCAGTCCATGGGGAGAGTGTGTTCCCAGTGTTTGGAGGTGTGTGTTCCCAGTGTCTGTGGGAGCGTTTTCCCAGTCCCTGCGGGAGAGTGTTCCCAGACTCTGGGGGAGATTGTGTTCCCAGTCTCTGGGGGAGTGTGTTCCCAGTGTCTGGTAGTGAGTCTGTTCACAGTGTCTGGAGGAGACTGTGTTCCCAGTCCCTGGGGGAGAGTGTGTTTCCAGTCCCTGGGAGAGAGTGTGTTCCCAATCCCTGTGGGAGATTGTGTTCCCAGTCCCTGGGGGAAGAGTGTGTTCCCAGTCCCTGGGGGAGTGTGTTCCCAGTGTCTGGGGAAGATTGTGTTCCCAGTGTCTGGGGGAGAGCGTTCCCAGTGCATAGGGGAGTGTGTTCCCAGTCTCTGGGGGTTTGTGTTCCCAGTGTCTGGGGGAGTGTGTTCCCAATCTGTGGAGAGAGTGTGTTCCCAGTGTCTGGGGGAGAGTGTTCCCAGTCCGTGGCGAGAGTGTGTTCCCAGTCCCTGGGGGAATGTGTTCCCAGTGTCTTGGGGAGAGTGTTCCCAGTCCCTGGAGAAGTGTGTTCCCAGTGTCTGGGGCAGAGTGTTCCCAGTCTCTTGGGGAGCGTGTTCCCAGTGTCTGCGGGAGAGGGTGTTCCCAGTCCATGGGGAGTGTGTTCCCAGTGTCTGGGGGACTGTATTCCCAGTCCGTGGGGAGAATGTGTTCCCAGTGTCTGGGGGCGAGTGTTCCCAGTCTCTGGGGGAGTGTATTCCCAGTCCCTGAGGGAGTGTGTTACCAGTGTCTGGGGGAGTATGTTCCCAGTGTCTGGGGCCGAGTGTTCCCAGTCTCTGGGGGAGTGTGTTCCCAGTCCCTGAGGGAGTGTGTTACCAGTGTCTGGGGGGAAAGTGTGTTCCCAGTCCCTGGGAGAGAGTGTGTTCCCAATCCCTGTGGGAGATTGTGTTCCCAGTCCCTGGGGGAGAGTGTGTTCCCAGTCCCTGGTGTAGTGTGCTGCCAGTCCCTGGGGGAGTGTGTTCCCAGTCCCTTGGGGAGTGTGTTCCCACTGTCTGGGGGAGTGTGTTCCCCGCCCCTGGGGGATTGTGTTCCAAGTGTCTGGGGGAATGTGTTCCCAGTGTCTAGGGGAGTGTGTACCCAATGTCTGGGGGAGTGTGTTCTAAGTGTATGGGGGAGAGTGTGTTCCCAGTCCCTTGGGGAGTGTGTTCCCAATGTCTGGGGGAGAGTGTTCCCAGTGTATGGGGGTGTGTGTTCCCAGTGTCTGGGGGAGTGTGTTCCCAGTGTCTGGGGGAGAGTGTTCCCACTGTCTGGGGGAGTGTGTTCCAAGTGTATGGGGGAGAGTGTGTTCCCAGGGTCTGGTGGAGAGTGTATTCCCACCGTCTGGGGGAGTGTGTTCCCCGCCCCTGGGGGATTGTGTTCCAAGTGTCTGGGGGAGTGTGTTCCCAGTGTCTAGGGGAGTGTGTACCCACTGTCTGGGGGAGTGTGTTCAAAGTGTATGGGGGAGAGTGTGTTCCCAGTCCCGGGGGGGGGGGGGGGGGGGGGGGGGGGTTTGTTCCCAGTCCCTGTGGGAGATTGTGTTCCCTGTGCCTGGGAGAGAGTGTGTTCCCAATCCCTGTGGGAGATTGTGTTCCCAGTCCCTGGGGTAATGTGTTCCCAGTCCCTGGGGGAGTGTGTTCCCAGTGTCTGTGGGAGGGTGTTCCCAGTCCGTGGGGAGAGTGTGTTCCCAGTGTTTGGAGGAGGGTGTTCCCAGAGTCTGGGGGAGAGTGTGTTCCCAGTGCCTGGGAGAGAGTGTGTTCCCAATCCCTGTGGGAGATTGTGTTCCCAGTCCCTGGGGTAATGTGTTCCCAGTCCCTGGGGGAGTGTGTTCCCAGTGTCTGTGGGAGGGTGTTCCCAGTCCGTGGGGAGAGTGTGTTCCCAGTGTTTGGAGGTGTGTGTTCCCAGTGTCTGCGGGAGCGTTTTCCCAGTCCCTGAGGGAGAGTGTTCCCAGGCTCTGGGGGAGATTGTGTTCCCAGTCTCTGGGGGAGTGTGTTCCCAGTGTCTGGTAGCGAGTCTGTTCACAGTGTCTGGAGGAGAGTGTGTTCCCAATCCCTGGGGGAGTGTGTTCCCAGTGTCTGGGGGAAAGCGTTCCCAGTGCATAGGGGAGTGTGTTCCCAGTCTCTGGGGGTTTGTGTTCCCAGTCACTGGGAGAGACTGTGTTCCCAAACCCTGTGGGGGATTGAGTTCCCAGTCCCTGGGGAAGTGTATTCCCAGTCCCTGGGGGAGAGTGTTCCCAGTGTCTGGGGGAGATTGTGTTCCCAGTGTCTGGGGGAGAGTGTGTTCCCAGTCCCTGGTGGAGTGAGTTCCCAGTGTCTGGGGGAGTGTGTTCCCAATCTGTGGTGAGAGTGTGTTCCCAGTGTCTCGGGGAGAGTGTTCCCAGTCCGTGGGGAGAGTGTGTTCACAGTCCCTGGGGCAGTGTGTTCCCAGTCCCTGGGGGAAGAGTGTGTTCCCAGTCCCTGGGGGAGTGTGTTCCCAGTGTCTGGGGAAGATTGTGTTCCCAGTGCCTGGGGGAGAGTGTTCCCAGTCTCTGGGGAAGTGTGTTCCCAGTGTCTGTAGGAGAGTGTGTTCCCAGTCCCTGGGAGAGAGTGTGTTCCCAATCCCTGTGGGAGATTGTGTTCCCAGTCCCTGGGGGAAAGTGTGTTCCCAGTCTCTGGGGGTGTGTGTTCCCAGTGTCTGGGGGAGATTGTGTTCCCAGTGTCTGGGGAGATTTTGTTCCCAGTCCCTTGTGGAGTGAGTTCCCAGTGTCTGGGGGAGAGTGTTCCCAATCTGTGGGTGATTGTGTTCCCAGTCCCTGGGGGAGTGTGTTCCCAGTCCCTGGGGGAGAGTGTTCCCAGTCCCTGGGGAAGTGTGTTCCCAGTGCCTGGGGCAGAGAGTTCCCAGTGTCTGGGAGAGACTGTTCCCAGTCCGTGGGGAGAGTGTGTTCCCAGTGTCAGGGGGAGAGTGTTCCCAGTCTCTGGGGGAGCGTGTTCCCAGTGTCTGCGGGAGAGTGTTCCCAGTGTCTGGGGGGGAGTGTGTTCCCAGCCCCTGGTGGAGTGAGTTCCCAGTGTCTGGGGGACTGTATTCCCAGTCCTGGGGAGAGTGTGTCCCCAGTGTCTGGAGGAGTGTGTTCCCAGTCTCTGGGGGAGTGTGTTCCCAGTCCCTGAGGGAGTGTGTTACCAGTGTCTGGGGGAGTGTGTTCCCAGTGTCTGGGGGAGTGTGTTCCCAGTCCGTGGGGAGAGTGTGTTCACAGTGTCTGGGGAGAGTGTGTTCCCAGTCCGTGGGGGAGTGTGTTCCCAGTCCCTGGGGGAGTGTGTTCTCAGTCCCTGGGGGAGAGTGTTCCCAGAGTCTGGGGGAGTGTGTTCCTAGCGTGTGGGGGTAATTGTGTTCCCAGTGTCTGGGGGAGAGTGTGTTCCCAGTCCGTGGGGGAGTGTGTTCCCAGTCCCTGGGGGAGTGTGTTCCCAGTGTCTGGGGGAGAGTGTTCCCAGTCCCTGGGGAAGTGTATTCCCAGTCCCTGGGGGAGAGTGTTCCCAGTGTCTGGGGGAGATTGTGTTCCCAGTGTCTGGGGGAGAGTGTGTTCCCAGTCCCTGGTGGAGTGAGTTCCCAGTGTCTGGGGGAGTGTGTTCCCAATCTGTGGTGAGAGTGTGTTCCCAGTGTCTCGGGGAGAGTGTTCCCAGTCCGTGGTTAGAGTGTGTTCACAGTCCATGGGGCAGTGTGTTCCCAGTCCCTGGGGGAAGAGTGTGTTCCCAGTCCCTGGGGGAGTGTGTTCCCAGTGTCTGGGGAAGATTGTGTTCCCAGTGTCTGGGGGAGAGTGTTCCCAGTCTCTGGGGGAGTGTGTTCCCAGTGTCTGGGGGAGAGTGTTCCCAGAGTCTGGGGGAGTGTGTTCCTAGTGTCTGGGAGAGATTGTGTTCCCAGTGTCTGTGGGAGGGTGTTCCCAGTCCATGGGGAGAGTGTGTTCCCTGTGTCAGGGGGAGAGTGTTCCCAGTGTCTGGGGGAGCGTGTTCCCAGTGTCTGCGGGAGAGTGTTCCCAGTGTCTGGGGGGGGAGTGTGTTCCCAGCCCCTGGTGGAGTGAGTTCCCAGTGTCTGGGGGACTGTATTCCCAGTCCTGGGGAGAGTGTGTTCCCAGTGTCTGGAGGAGTGTGTTCCCAGTCTCTGGGGGAGTGTGTTCCCAGTCCCTGAGGGTGTGTGTTACCAGTGTCTGGGGGAGTGTGTTCCCAGTGTCTGGGGGAGTGTGTTCCCAGTCCGTGGGGAGAGTGTGTTCACAGTGTCTGGGGGAGAGTGTGTTCACAGTCCGTGGGGGAGGGTGTTCCCAGTCCCTGGGGGAGTGTGTTTTAAGTCCCTGGGGGAGAGTGTTCCCAGAGTCTGGGGGAGTGTGTTCCTAGCGTGTGGGGGAGATTGTGTTCCCAGTGTCTGGGGGAGCGTGTTCCCAGTCTCTGGGAAGTGTGTTCCCAGTGTCTGTAGGAGAGTGTGTTCCCAGTCCCTGGGAGAGAGTGTGTTCCCAATCCCTGTGGGAGATTGTGTTCCCAGTCCCTGGGGGAGAGTGTGTTCCCAGTCCCTGGTGTAGACTATGTTCCCAGTCCCTGGTGTTGTGTGTTCCCAGTCCCTGGGGGAGTGTGTTCCCAGTGTCTGGGGGAGAGTGTACCCAGAGTCTGGGGGAGTGTGTTCCTAGTGTCTGGGAGAGATTGTGTTCCCAGTGTCTGTGGGAGGGTGTTCCCAGTCCGTGGGGAGAGTGTGTTCCCAGTGTTTGGAGGGGTGTGTTCCCAGTGTCTGCGGGAGCGTTTTCCCAGTCCCTGAGGGAGAGTGTTCCCAGACTCTGGGGGAGATTGTGTTCCCAGTCTCTGGGGGAGTGTGTTCCCAGTGTCTGGTAGCGAGTCTGTTCACAGTGTCTGGATGAGACTGTGTTCCCAGTCCCTGGGGGAGAGTGTGTTCCCAGTGTCTATAGGAGAGTGTGTTCCCAGTCCCTGGGAGAGAGTGTGTTCCCAATCCCTGTGGGAGATTGTGTTCCCAGTCCCTGGGGGAAAGTGTGTTCCCAGTCTCTGGGGGTGTGTGTTCCCAGTGTCTGGGGGAGATTGTGTTCCCAGTGTCTGGGGAGATTTTGTTCCCAGTCCCTTGTGGAGTGAGTTCCCAGTGTCTGGGGGAGAGTGTTCCCAATCTGTGGGTGATTGTGTTCCCAGTCCCTAGGGGAGTGTGTTCCCAGTCCCTGGGGGAGAGTGTTCCCAGTCCCTGGGGAAGTGTGTTCCCAGTGCCTGGGGCAGAGAGTTCCCAGTGTCTGGGAGAGACTGTTCCCAGTCCGTGGGGAGAGTGTGTTCCCAGTGTCAGGGGGAGAGTGTTCCCAGTCTCTGGGGGAGCGTGTTCCCAGTGTCTGCGGGAGAGTGTTCCCAGTGTCTGGGGGGGAGTGTGTTCCCAGCCCCTGGTGGAGTGAGTTCCCAGTGTCTGGGGGACTGTATTCCCAGTCCTGGGGAGAGTGTGTTCCCAGTGTCTGGAGGAGTGTGTTCCCAGTCTCTGGGGGAGTGTGTTCCCAGTCCCTGAGGGAGTGTGTTACCAGTGTCTGGGGGAGTGTGTTCCCAGTGTCTGGGGGAGTGTGTTCCCAGTCCGTGGGGAGAGTGTGTTCACAGTGTCTGGGGGAGAGTGTGTTCCCAGTCCGTGGGGGAGTGTGTTCCCAGTCCCTGGGGGAGTGTGTTCTCAGTCCCTGGGGGAGAGTGTTCCCAGAGTCTGGGGGAGTGTGTTCCTAGCGTGTGGGGGAAATTGTGTTCCCAGTGTCTGGGGGAGAGTGTGTTCCCAGTCCGTGGGGGAGTGTGTTCCCAGTCCCTGGGGGAGTGTGTTCCCAGTGTCTGGGGGAGAGTGTTCCCAGTCCCTGGGGAAGTGTATTCCCAGTCCCTGGGGGAGAGTGTTCCCAGTGTCTGGGGGAGATTGTGTTCCCAGTGTCTGGGGGAAAGTGTGTTCCCAGTCCCTGGTGGAGTGAGTTCCCAGTGTCTGGGGGAGTGTGTTCCCAATCTGTGGTGAGAGTGTGTTCCCAGTGTCTCGGGGAGAGTGTTCCCAGTCCGTGGTTAGAGTGTGTTCACAGTCCCTGGGGCAGTGTGTTCCCAGTCCCTGGGGGAAGAGTGTGTTCCCAGTCCCTGGGGGAGTGTGTTCCCAGTGTCTGGGGAAGATTGTGTTCCCAGTGTCTGGGGGAGAGTGTTCCCAGTCTCTGGGGAAGTGTGTTCCCAGTGTCTGTAGGAGAGTGTGTTCCCAGTCCCTGGGAGAGAGTGTGTTCCCAATCCCTGTGGGAGATTGTGTTCCCAGTCCCTGGGGGAAAGTGTGTTCCCAGTCTCTGGGGGTGTGTGTTCCCAGTGTCTGGGGGAGATTGTGTTCCCAGTGTCTGGGGAGATTTTGTTCCCAGTCCCTTGTGGAGTGAGTTCCCAGTGTCTGGGGGAGAGTGTTCCCAATCTGTGGGTGATTGTGTTCCCAGTCCCTGGGGGAGTGTGTTCCCAGTCCCTGGGGGAGAGTGTTCCCAGTCCCTGGGGAAGTGTGTTCCCAGTGTCTGGGGCAGAGAGTTCCCAGTGTCTGGGAGAGACTGTTCCCAGTCCGTGGGGAGAGTGTGTTCCCAGTGTCAGGGGGAGAGTGTTCCCAGTCTCTGGGGGAGCGTGTTCCCAGTGTCTGCGGGAGAGTGTTCCCAGTGTCTGGGGGGGAGTGTGTTCCCAGCCCCTGGTGGAGTGAGTTCCCAGTGTCTGGGGGACTGTATTCCCAGTCCTGGGGAGAGTGTGTTCCCAGTGTCTGGAGGAGTGTGTTCCCAGTCTCTGGGGGAGTGTGTTCCCAGTCCCTGAGGGAGTGTGTTACCAGTGTCTGGGGGAGTGTGTTCCCAGTCCCTGGTGTTGTGTGTTCCCAGTCCGTGGGGAGAGTGTGTTCACAGTGTCTGGGGGAGAGTGTGTTCCCAGTCCGTGGGGGAGTGTGTTCCCAGTCCCTGGGGGAGTGTGTTCTCAGTCCCTGGGGGAGAGTGTTCCCAGAGTCTGGGGGAGTGTGTTCCTAGCGTGTGGGGGAGATTGTGTTCCCAGTGTCTGGGGGAGAGTGTTCCCAGTCTCTGGGAAGTGTGTTCCCAGTGTCTGTAGGAGAGTGTGTTCCCAGTCCCTGAGAGAGAGTGTGTTCCCAATCCCTGTGGGAGATTCTGTTCCCAGTCCCTGGGGGAGAGTGTGTTCCCAGTCCCTGGTGTAGACTATGTTCCCAGTCCCTGGTGTTGTGTGTTCCCAGTCCCTGGGGGAGTGTGTTCCCAGTGTCTGGGGGAGAGTGTTCCCAGAGTCTGGGGGAGTGTGTTCCTAGTGTCTGGGAGAGATTGTGTTCCCAGTGTCTGTGGGAGGGTGTTCCCAGTCCATGGGGAGAGTGTGTTCCCCGTGTCAGGGGGAGAGTGTTCCCAGTGTCTGGGGGAGCGTGTTCCCAGTGTCTGCGGGAGAGTGTTCCCAGTGTCTGGGGGGGGGAGTGTGTTCCCAGCCCCTGGTGGAGTGAGTTCCCAGTGTCTGGGGGACTGTATTCCCAGTCCTGGGGAGAGTGTGTTCCCAGTGTCTGGAGGAGTGTGTTCCCAGTCTCTGGGGGAGTGTGTTCCCAGTCCCTGAGGGAGTGTGTTACCAGTGTCTGGGGGAGTGTGTTCCCAGTGTCTGGGGGAGTGTGTTCCCAGTCCGTGGGGAGAGTGTGTTCACAGTGTCTGGGGGAGAGTGTGTTCCCAGTCCGTGGGGGAGGGTGTTCCCAGTCCCTGGGGGAGTGTGTTCTCAGTCCCTGGGGGAGAGTGTTCCCAGAGTCTGGGGGAGTGTGTTCCTAGCGTGTGGGGGAGATTGTGTTCCCAGTGTCTGGGGGAGCGTGTTCCCAGTCTCTGGGAAGTGTGTTCCCAGTGTCTGTAGGAGAGTGTGTTCCCAGTCCCTGGGAGAGAGTGTGTTCCCAATCCCTGTGGGAGATTGTGTTCCCAGTCCCTGGGGGAGAGTGTGTTCCCAGTCCCTGGTGTAGACTATGTTCCCAGTCCCTGGTGTTGTGTGTTCCCAGTCCCTGGGGGAGTGTGTTCCCAGTGTCTGGGGGAGAGTGTACCCAGAGTCTGGGGGAGTGTGCTCCTAGTGTCTGGGAGAGATTGTGTTCCCAGTGTCTGTGGGAGGGTGTTCCCAGTCCGTGGGGAGAGTGTGTTCCCAGTGTTTGGAGGGGTGTGTTCCCAGTGTCTGCGGGAGCGTTTTCCCAGTCCCTGAGGGAGAGTGTTCCCAGACTCTGGGGGAGATTGTGTTCCCAGTCTCTGGGGGAGTGTGTTCCCAGTGTCTGGTAGCGAATCTGTTCACAGTGTCTGGATGAGACTGTGTTCCCAGTCCCTGGGGGAGAGTGTGTTCCCAGTCCCTGGGAGAGAGTGTGTTCCCAATCCCTGTGGGAGATTGTGTTCCCAGTCCCTGGGGGAAGAGTGTGTTCCCAGTCCCTGGGGGAGTGTGTTCCCAGTGTCTGGGGAAGATTGTGTTCCCAGTGTCTGGGGGAGAGCGTTCCCAGTGCATAGGGGAGTGTGTTCCCAGTCTCTGGGGGTTTGTGTTCCCAGTCACTGGGAGAGACTGTGTTCCCAATCCCTGTGGGAGATTGTGTTCCCAGTCCCTGGGGGAGTGTATTCCCAGTCCCTGGGCGAGAGTGTTCCCAGTGTCTGGGGGAGATTGTGTTCCCAGTGTCTGGGAGAGAGTGTGTTCCCAGTCCCTGGTGGAGTGAGTTCCCAGTGTCTGGGGGAGTGTGTTCCCAATCTTTTGGGAGAGTGTGTTCCCAGTGTCTGGGGGAGAGTGTTCCCAGTCCGTGGCGAGAGTGTGTTCCCAGTCCCTGGGGGAGTGTGTTCCCAGTGTCTTGGGGAGAGTGTTCCCAGTCCCTGGAGAAGTGTGTTCCCAGTGTCTGGGGCAGAGTGTTCCCAGTCTCTGGGGGAGCGTGTTCCCAGTGTCTGTGGGAGAGTGTGTTCCCAGTGTCTGGGGGAGAGTGTTCCCAGTCTCTGGGGGAGTGTGTTCCCAGTCCCTGAGGGAGTGTGTTACCAGTCCCTGAGGGAGTGCGTTCCCAGTGTCTGGGGGAAGTGTGTTCCCAGTCAGTGGGGGAGTGTGTTCCTAGTGTCGGGGGGAGAGTGTTCCCAGTGCATAGGGGAGTGTGTTCCCAGTCTCTGGGGGAGTATGTTCACAGTGTCTGGAGGAGTGTGTTCCCAGTCCCTGGGGGAGTGTATTCCCAGTCTCTGGGGGTGTGTGTTCCCAGTGTCTGGGGGAGATTGTGCTCCCAGTGTCTTGGGGAGAGTGTGTTCCCAGTCCCTGGTGGAGTGAGTTCCCAGTGTCTGGGGGAGTGTGTTCCCAATCTGTGGGGAGTGTGTGTTCCCAGTGTCTGGGGGAGAGTGTTCCCAGTCCGTGGCGAGAGTGTGTTCCCAGTGTCTGGGGCAGAGAGTTCCCAGTGTCTGGGGGAGTGTGTTCCCAATCTTTTGGGAGAGTGTGTTCCCAGTGTCTGGGGGAGAGTGTTCCCAGTCCGTGGCGAGAGTGTGTTCCCAGTCCCTGGGGGAGTGTGTTCCCAGTGTCTTGGGGAGAGTGTTCCCAGTCCCTGGAGAAGTGTGTTCCCAGTGTCTGGGGCAGAGTGTTCCCAGTCTCTGGGGGAGCGTGTTCCCAGTGTCTGCGGGAGAGTGTGTTCCCAGTGTCTGGGGGAGAGTGTTCCCAGTCTCTGGGGGAGTGTGTTCCCAGTCCCTGAGGGAGTGTGTTACCAGTCCCTGAGGGAGTGCGTTCCCAGTGTCTGGGGGAAGTGTGTTCCCAGTCAGTGGGGGAGTGTGTTCCTAGTGTCGGGGGGAGAGTGTTCCCAGTGCATAGGGGAGTGTGTTCCCAGTCTCTGGGGGAGTATGTTCACAGTGTCTGGAGGAGTGTGTTCCCAGTCCCTGGGGGAGTGTATTCCCAGTCTCTGGGGGTGTGTGTTCCCAGTGTCTGGGGGAGATTGTGCTCCCAGTGTCTTGGGGAGAGTGTGTTCCCAGTCCCTGGTGGAGTGAGTTCCCAGTGTCTGGGGGAGTGTGTTCCCAATCTGTGGGGAGTGTGTGTTCCCAGTGTCTGGGGGAGAGTGTTCCCAGTCCGTGGCGAGAGTGTGTTCCCAGTGTCTGGGGCAGAGAGTTCCCAGTGTCTGGGGGAGACTGTTCCCAGTCCGTGGGGAGAGTGTGTTCCCAGTGTCTGGGGGAGAGTGTTCCCAGTGTCTGCGGGAGAGTGTGTTCCCAGTCCATGGGGAGTGTGTTCCCAGCCCCTGGTGGAGTGAGTTCCCAGTGTCTGGGGGACTGTATTCCCAGTCCGTGGGGAGAGTGTGTTCCCAGTGTCTGGAGGAGTGTGTTCCCAGTCTCTGGGGAAGCGTGTTCCCACTCCCTGAGGGAGTGTGTTAACGGTGTCTGGGGGAGTGTGTTCCCAGTCTCTGGGGGAGTGTGTTCCCAGTCCCTGAGGGAGTGTGTTACCGGTGTCTGGGGGAGTGTGTTCCCAGTCTCTGGGTGAGTGTGTTCCCAGTCCCTGAGGGAGTGTGTTACCGGTGTCTGGGGGAGTGTGTTCCCAGTGTCTGGGGGAAGTGTGTTCCCAGTCCGTGGGGAGAGTGTGTTCCCAGTGTCTGGGGGAGTGAGTTCCCAATGTCTGTGGGAGAGTGTGTTCCCTGTCCGTGGGGGATGGTGTTCCCAGACCCTGGGGGAGTGTGTTCCCAGTCCCTGGAGGAGAGTGTTCCCAGAGTCTGGGGGAGTGTGTTCCCAGTCCCTGGGGGTGTCTGGGGGAGATTGTTTTCCCAGTGTCTGGGGGAGAGTGTTCCCAGTCTCTGGGGAAGTGTGTTCCCAGTGTCTGTAGGAGAGTGTGTTCCCAGTCCCTGGGAGAGAGTGTGTTCCCAGTCCCTGGTGTAGACTATGTTCCCAGTCCCTGGTGTTGTGTGTTCCCAGTCCCTGGGGGAGTGTGTTCCCAGTGTCTGGGGGAGTGTGTTCCCAGTGTCGGGGGGAGAGTGTTCCCAGTCCCTGGGAGAGAGTGTGTTCCCAATCCCTGTGGGAGATTGTGTTCCCAGTCCCTGGGGGAGAGTGTGTTCCCAGTCCCTGGTGTAGTGTGTTCCCAGTCCCTGGTGTTGTGTGTTCCCAGTCCCTGGGGGAGTGTGTTCCCAGTGTCTGGGGGAGAGTGTTCCCAGAGTCTGGGGGAGTGTGTTCCTAGTGTCTGGGAGAGATTGTGTTCCCAGTGTCTGGGGGAGAGTGTTCCCAGTGTTTGGAGGAGGGTGTTCCCAGTGTCTGGGGGAGTGTGTTCCCAGTGTCTGGGGAAGATTGTGTTCCCAGTGTCTGGGGGAGAGTGTTCCCAGTCTCTGGGGAAGTGTGTTCCCAGTGTCTGTAGGAGAGTGTGTTCCCAGTGCCTGGGAGAGAGTGTGTTCCCAATCCCTTTGGGAGATTGTGTTCCCAGTCTCTGGGTGAGAGTGTGTTCCCAGTCCCTGGGGTAATGTTTTCCCAGTCCCTGGGGGAGTGTGTTCCCGGTGTCTGTGGGAGGGTGTTCCCAGTCCATGGGGAGAGTGTGTTCCCAGTGTTTGGAGGTGTGTGTTCCCAGTGTCTGTGGGAGCGTTTTCCCAGTCCCTGCGGGAGAGTGTTCCCAGACTCTGGGGGAGATTGTGTTCCCAGTCTCTGGGGGAGTGTGTTCCCAGTGTCTGGTAGTGAGTCTGTTCACAGTGTCTGGAGGAGACTGTGTTCCCAGTCCCTGGGGGAGAGTGTGTTTCCAGTCCCTGGGAGAGAGTGTGTTCCCAATCCCTGTGGGAGATTGTGTTCCCAGTCCCTGGGGGAAGAGTGTGTTCCCAGTCCCTGGGGGAGTGTGTTCCCAGTGTCTGGGGAAGATTGTGTTCCCAGTGTCTGGGGGAGAGCGTTCCCAGTGCATAGGGGAGTGTGTTCCCAGTCTCTGGGGGTTTGTGTTCCCAGTCACTGGGAGAGACTGTGTTCCCAATCCCTGTGGGAGATTGTGTTCCCAGTCCCTGGGGGAGTATATTCCCAGTCCCTGGGGGAGAATGTTCCCAGTGTCTGGGGGAGATTGTTTTCCCAGTGTCTGGGGGAGAGTGTGTTCCCAGTCCCTGGTGGAGTGAGTTCCCAGTGTCTGGGGGAGTGTGTTCCCAATCTGTGGAGAGAGTGTGTTCCCAGTGTCTGGGGGAGAGTGTTCCCAGTCCGTGGCGAGAGTGTGTTCCCAGTCCCTGGGGGAATGTGTTCCCAGTGTCTTGGGGAGAGTGTTCCCAGTCCCTGGAGAAGTGTGTTCCCAGTGTCTGGGGCAGAGTGTTCCCAGTCTCTTGGGGAGCGTGTTCCCAGTGTCTGCGGGAGAGTGTGTTCCCAGTCCATGGGGAGTGTGTTCCCAGTGTCTGGGGGACTGTATTCCCAGTCCGTGGGGAGAATGTGTTCCCAGTGTCTGGGGGTGAGTGTTCCCAGTCTCTGGGGGAGTGTGTTCCCAGTCCCTGAGGGAGTGTGTTACCAGTGTCTGGGGGAGTATGTTCCCAGTGTCTGGGGCCGAGTGTTCCCAGTCTCTGGGGGAGTGTGTTCCCAGTCCCTGAGGGAGTGTGTTACCAGTCTCTGGGGGAGTGTGTTCCCAGTCTCTGAGGGAGTGTGTTACCAGTGTCTGGGGGAGTGTGTTACCAGTGTCTGGGGGAGTGTGTTCCCAGTGTATGGGGGAGTGAGTTCCCAATGTCTGTGGGAGAGTGTGTTCCCAGTCCGTGGGGGAGGGTGTTCCCAGTCCCTGGGGGAGTGTGTTCCCAGTCCCTGGGGGAGAGTGTTCCCAGAGTCTGGGGGAGTGTGTTCCTAGCGTCTGGGGGAGATTGTGTTCCCAGTGTCTGGGGGAGAGTGTTCCCAGTCTCTGGGGAGTGTGTTCCCAGTGTTTGGGGGAGAGTGTGTTCCCAGTCCCTGGGAGAGAGTGTGTCCCCAATCCCTGTGGGAGATTGTGTTCCCTGTCCCTGGGGGAGAGTGTGTTCCCAGTCCCTGGTGTAGTGTGTTCCCAGTCCCTGGGGGAGTGTGTTCCCAGTGTCGGGGGGAGAGTGTTCCCAGTGCATAGAGGAGTGTGTTCCCAGTCTCTGGGGGAGTATGTTCACAGTGTCTGGAGGAGAGTGTGTTCCCAGTCCCTGGGGGAGAGTGTTCCCAGTGTCTGGGGGAGAGTATGTTCCCAGTCCCTCTGAGTGAGTGTGTTCCCAATCCCTTTGGAAGATTGTGTTCCCAGTCCCTGGGGGAGTGTGTTCCAGGTCCCTGGGGGAGAGTGCTCCCAGTGTCTGGGGGAGATGGTGTTCCCAGTGTCTGGGGGAGAGTGTGTTCCCAGTCCCTGGTGTAGTGTGTTGCCAGTCCCTGGGGGATTGTGTTCCCATTGTCGGGAGGAGTATGTTCCCAGTGTCTGGGGCACTGTGTTCCAAGTGTATGGGGTGTGTGTTCCCAGTGTTTGGAGGAGTGTGTTCCCAGTCCCTGGGGGAGTGTGTTCCCAGTGTCTGGGTGAGTGTGTTCCCAATGTCTGGGGGAGAGTGTTCCCAGTGTCTGGGGGATTGTGTTCCCAGTGTATGGGGGAAAGTGTTCCCAGTGTCTGGGGGAGAGTGTTCCCAATCCCTGGAGGAGATTGTGTTCCCTGTCCCTGGGGGAGAGTGTGTTCCCAGTCCCTGGTGTAGTGTGTTCCCAGTCCCTGGGGGAGTGTGTTCCCAGTGTCGGGGGGAGAGTGTTCCCAGTGCATAGGGGAGTGTGTTCCCAGTCTCTGGGGGAGTATGTTCACAGTGTCTGGAGGAGAGTGTGTTCCCAGTCCCTGGGGGAGAGTGTTCCCAGTGTCTGGGGGAGAGTATGTTCCCAGTCCCTCTGAGTGAGTGTGTTCCCAATCCCTTTGGAAGATTGTGTTCCCAGTCCCTGGGGGAGTGTGTTCCAGGTCCCTGGGGGAGAGTGCTCCCAGTGTCTGGGGGAGATGGTGTTCCCAGTGTCTGGGGGAGAGGGTGTCCCCAGTGTCAGGAGGAGTGAGTTCCAGTGTCTGGGGGAGTGTGTTCCCAGTCTGTGGGGAGAGTGTGTCCCCAGTGTCTGGGGGAGTGTGTTCCCAGTCCGTGGGGAGAGTGTGTCCCCAGTGTCTGGGGGAGTGTGTTCCCAGTCCCTGGGAGAGAGTGTGTTCCCAATCCCTGTGGGAGATTGTGTTCCCAGTCCCTGGGGGAGAGTGTGTTCCCAGTCCCTGGTGTAGTGTGTTGCCAGTCCCTGGGGGATTGTGTTCCCATTGTCGGGAGGAGTATGTTCCCAGTGTCTGGGGCACTGTGTTCCAAGTGTATGGGGTGTGTGTCCCCAGTGTTTGGAGGAGTGTGTTCCCAGTCCCTGGGGGAGTGTGTTCCCAGTGTCTGGGTGAGTGTGTTCCCAATGTCTGGGGGAGAGTGTTCCCAGTGTCTGGGGGATTGTGTTCCCAGTGTATGGGGGAAAGTGTTCCCAGTGTCTGGGGGAGAGTGTTCCCAATCCCTGGAGGAGTGTGTTCCAAGGGTATGGGGGAGAGTGTGTTCTCAGTGTCTGGGGGACAGTATTCCCAGTGTCTGGAGGAGTGAGTTCCCAGTGTCTGGGGGAGTGTGTTCCCAGTCCGTGGGGAGAGTGTGCCCCCAGTGTCTGGGGGAGTGTGTTCCCAGTCCGTGTGGAGAGTGTGTTCCCAGTCCCTGGGGCAGGGTGTTCCCAGTCCCTGGGGGAGTGTGTTCCCAGCCCATGGGGGAGAGTGTTCCCTGAGTCTGGGGGAGTGTGTTCCTAGTGTCTGGGAGAGATTGTGTTCCCAGTGTCTGGGGAGAGTGTTCCCAGTGTTTGGAGGAGTGTGTTCCCAGTGTATGGGGGAGATTGTGTTCCCTGTCCCTGGGGGTGTGTGTTCCCAGTGTCTGGGAGAGTGTGTTCCCAATGTCTGGGGGAGAGTGTTCCCAGTGTCTGGGGGAGTGTGTTCCAAGTGTTTGGACGAGTGTGTTCCTAGTGTCTGGGGGACTGTGTTCCCAGTGTCTGGGGGAGTGTGTTCCCAGTGTTTGGAGGAGTGTGTTCCCAGTCCGTTTGGAGGAGTGTGTTCCCAGTCCGTTTGGAGAGTGTATTCCCACGGTCTGGGGGAGGGTGTTCCCAGTCCCTGGGGGAGAGTGTGTTTCCAGCGACTGGGGGAGTGTGTTCCCAGTCCCTGGGGGAGAGTGTTTTCCCGGTGTCTGGGGGAGTGTGTTCCCAGTGTCTGGGGGAAGAGTGTGTTCCCAGCGACTGGGGGAGTGTGTTCCCAGTGTCTGGGGGAGTGTGTTCCCAGTCCATTTGGAGAGTGTTCCCAGTGCATAGGGGAGTGTGTTCCCCGTGTCTGGGAGAGATTGTGTTCCCATTGTCTGGGGGAGAGCGTTCCCAGTGCATAGGGGAGTGTGTTCCCAGTCTCTGGGAGAGACTGTGTTCCCAATCCCTGTGGGAGATTGTGTTCCCAGTCCCTGTGGGAGTGTATTCCCAGTCCCTGGGGGAGAGTGTTTCCCAGTGTCTGGGGGAGAGTGTGTTCCCAGTCCATGGTGGAGTGAGTTCCCAGTGTCTGTAGGAGTGTGTTCCCAATCTGTGGGGAGAGTGTGTTCCCAGTATCTGGGAGAGAGTGTTCCCATTCCGTGGGGAGAGTGTGTTCACAGTCCCTGGGGGAGTGTGTTCCCAGTCCCTGGGGGAGAGTGTTCCCAGTCCCTGGGGAAGTGTGTTCTCAGTGTCTGGGGCAGAGTGTTCCCAGTGTCTGGGGGAGACTGTTCCCAGTCCGTGGGGAGAGTGTGTTCCCAGTGTCTGGGGGAGTGTTCCCAGTCCGTGGGGAGAGTGTGTTCCCAGTGTCTGGAGGAGTGTTCCCAGTCCGTGGGGAGAGTGTGTTCCCAGTCTCTGGGGGAGTGTGTTGCCAGTCTCTGGGGGAGCGTGTTCCCAGTGTCTACGGGAGAGTGTGTTCCCAGTCCCTGGTGGAGTGTGTTCCCAGTGTCTGGTGGACTGTGTTCCCAGTCCGTGGGGAGAGTGTGTTCCCAGTGTCTGGAGGAGTGTGTTCCCAGTCTCTGGGGGAGCGTTTTCCCAGACCCTGAGGGAGTGTGTTCCCAGTGTCTGGGGGAGTGTGTTCCCAGTGTCTGGGGGAAGTGTGTTCCCAGTCCGTGGGGAGAGTGTGTTCCCAGTGTCTGGGGGAATGAGTTCCCAATGTCTGTGGGAGAGTGTGTTCACAGTCCCTGGGGCAGGGTGTTCCCAGTCCCTGGGGGAGTGTGTTCCCAATCCCTTTGGAAGATTGTGTTCCCAGTCCCTGAGGGAGTGTGTTACCAGTCTCTGGGGGAGTGTGTTCCCAGTCTCTGAGGGAGTGTGTTACCAGTGTCTGGGGGAGTGTGTTACCAGTGTCTGGGGGAGTGTGTTCCCAGTGTATGGGGGAGTGAGTTCCCAATGTCTGTGGGAGAGTGTGTTCCCAGTCCGTGGGGGAGGGTGTTCCCAGTCCCTGGGGGAGTGTGTTCCCAGTCCCTGGGGGAGAGTGTTCCCAGAGTCTGGGGGAGTGTGTTCCTAGCGTCTGGGGGAGATTGTGTTCCCAGTGTCTGGGGGAGAGTGTTCCCAGTCTCTGGGGAGTGTGTTCCCAGTGTTTGGGGGAGAGTGTGTTCCCAGTCCCTGGGAGAGAGTGTGTCCCCAATCCCTGTGGGAGATTGTGTTCCCTGTCCCTGGGGGAGAGTGTGTTCCCAGTCCCTGGTGTAGTGTGTTCCCAGTCCCTGGGGGAGTGTGTTCCCAGTGTCGGGGGGAGAGTGTTCCCAGTGCATAGAGGAGTGTGTTCCCAGTCTCTGGGGGAGTATGTTCACAGTGTCTGGAGGAGAGTGTGTTCCCAGTCCCTGGGGGAGAGTGTTCCCAGTGTCTGGGGGAGAGTATGTTCCCAGTCCCTCTGAGTGAGTGTGTTCCCAATCCCTTTGGAAGATTGTGTTCCCAGTCCCTGGGGGAGTGTGTTCCAGGTCCCTGGGGGAGAGTGCTCCCAGTGTCTGGGGGAGATGGTGTTCCCAGTGTCTGGGGGAGAGTGTGTTCCCAGTCCCTGGTGTAGTGTGTTGCCAGTCCCTGGGGGATTGTGTTCCCATTGTCGGGAGGAGTATGTTCCCAGTGTCTGGGGCACTGTGTTCCAAGTGTATGGGGTGTGTGTTCCCAGTGTTTGGAGGAGTGTGTTCCCAGTCCCTGGGGGAGTGTGTTCCCAGTGTCTGGGTGAGTGTGTTCCCAATGTCTGGGGGAGAGTGTTCCCAGTGTCTGGGGGATTGTGTTCCCAGTGTATGGGGGAAAGTGTTCCCAGTGTCTGGGGGAGAGTGTTCCCAATCCCTGGAGGAGATTGTGTTCCCTGTCCCTGGGGGAGAGTGTGTTCCCAGTCCCTGGTGTAGTGTGTTCCCAGTCCCTGGGGGAGTGTGTTCCCAGTGTCGGGGGGAGAGTGTTCCCAGTGCATAGGGGAGTGTGTTCCCAGTCTCTGGGGGAGTATGTTCACAGTGTCTGGAGGAGAGTGTGTTCCCAGTCCCTGGGGGAGAGTGTTCCCAGTGTCTGGGGGAGAGTATGTTCCCAGTCCCTCTGAGTGAGTGTGTTCCCAATCCCTTTGGAAGATTGTGTTCCCAGTCCCTGGGGGAGTGTGTACCAGGTCCCTGGGGGAGAGTGCTCCCAGTGTCTGGGGGAGATGGTGTTCCCAGTGTCTGGGGGAGAGGGTGTCCCCAGTGTCAGGAGGAGTGAGTTCCAGTGTCTGGGGGAGTGTGTTCCCAGTCTGTGGGGAGAGTGTGTCCCCAGTGTCTGGGGGAGTGTGTTCCCAGTCCGTGGGGAGAGTGTGTCCCCAGTGTCTGGGGGAGTGTGTTCCCAGTCCCTGGGAGAGAGTGTGTTCCCAATCCCTGTGGGAGATTGTGTTCCCAGTCCCTGGGGGAGAGTGTGTTCCCAGTCCCTGGTGTAGTGTGTTGCCAGTCCCTGGGGGATTGTGTTCCCATTGTCGGGAGGAGTATGTTCCCAGTGTCTGGGGCACTGTGTTCCAAGTGTATGGGGTGTGTGTCCCCAGTGTTTGGAGGAGTGTGTTCCCAGTCCCTGGGGGAGTGTGTTCCCAGTGTCTGGGTGAGTGTGTTCCCAGTGTCTGGGTGAGTGTGTTCCCAATGTCTGGGGGAGAGTGTTCCCAGTGTCTGGGGGATTGTGTTCCCAGTGTATGGGGGAAAGTGTTCCCAGTGTCTGGGGGAGAGTGTTCCCAATCCCTGGAGGAGTGTGTTCCAAGGGTATGGGGGAGAGTGTGTTCTCAGTGTCTGGGGGACAGTATTCCCAGTGTCTGGAGGAGTGAGTTCCCAGTGTCTGGGGGAGTGTGTTCCCAGTCCGTGGGGAGAGTGTGCCCCCAGTGTCTGGGGGAGTGTGTTCCCAGTCCGTGTGGAGAGTGTGTTCCCAGTCCCTGGGGCAGGGTGTTCCCAGTCCCTGGGGGAGTGTGTTCCCAGCCCATGGGGGAGAGTGTTCCCTGAGTCTGGGGGAGTGTGTTCCTAGTGTCTGGGAGAGATTGTGTTCCCAGTGTCTGGGGAGAGTGTTCCCAGTGTTTGGAGGAGTGTGTTCCCAGTGTATGGGGGAGATTGTGTTCCCTGTCCCTGGGGGTGTGTGTTCCCAGTGTCTGGGAGAGTGTGTTCCCAATGTCTGGGGGAGAGTGTTCCCAGTGTCTGGGGGAGTGTGTTCCAAGTGTTTGGACGAGTGTGTTCCTAGTGTCTGGGGGACTGTGTTCCCAGTGTCTGGGGGAGTGTGTTCCCAGTGTTTGGAGGAGTGTGTTCCCAGTCCGTTTGGAGGAGTGTGTTCCCAGTCCGTTTGGAGAGTGTATTCCCACGGTCTGGGGGAGGGTGTTCCCAGTCCCTGGGGGAGAGTGTGTTTCCAGCGACTGGGGGAGTGTGTTCCCAGTCCCTGGGGGAGAGTGTTTTCCCGGTGTCTGGGGGAGTGTGTTCCCAGTGTCTGGGGGAAGAGTGTGTTCCCAGCGACTGGGGGAGTGTGTTCCCAGTGTCTGGTGGAGTGTGTTCCCAGTCCATTTGGAGAGTGTTCCCAGTGCATAGGGGAGTGTGTTCCCCGTGTCTGGGAGAGATTGTGTTCCCATTGTCTGGGGGAGAGCGTTCCCAGTGCATAGGGGAGTGTGTTCCCAGTCTCTGGGAGAGACTGTGTTCCCAATCCCTGTGGGAGATTGTGTTCCCAGTCCCTGTGGGAGTGTATTCCCAGTCCCTGGGGGAGAGTGTTTCCCAGTGTCTGGGGGAGAGTGTGTTCCCAGTCCATGGTG
Organism: Chiloscyllium plagiosum; assembly: GCF_037043375.1. NCBI lineage: Eukaryota > Metazoa > Chordata > Chondrichthyes > Orectolobiformes > Hemiscylliidae > Chiloscyllium > Chiloscyllium plagiosum. The sequence goes on along the minus strand of NW_028270185.1, from coordinate 16,055,884 downwards.
GAGTGAGTTCCCAGTGTCTGTAGGAGTGTGTTCCCAATCTGTGGGGAGAGTGTGTTCCCAGTATCTGGGAGAGAGTGTTCCCATTCCGTGGGGAGAGTGTGTTCACAGTCCCTGGGGGAGTGTGTTCCCAGTCCCTGGGGGAGAGTGTTCCCAGTCCCTGGGGAAGTGTGTTCTCAGTGTCTGGGGCAGAGTGTTCCCAGTGTCTGGGGGAGACTGTTCCCAGTCCGTGGGGAGAGTGTGTTCCCAGTGTCTGGGGGAGTGTTCCCAGTCCGTGGGGAGAGTGTGTTCCCAGTGTCTGGAGGAGTGTTCCCAGTCCGTGGGGAGAGTGTGTTCCCAGTCTCTGGGGGAGTGTGTTGCCAGTCTCTGGGGGAGCGTGTTCCCAGTGTCTACGGGAGAGTGTGTTCCCAGTCCCTGGTGGAGTGTGTTCCCAGTGTCTGGTGGACTGTGTTCCCAGTCCGTGGGGAGAGTGTGTTCCCAGTGTCTGGAGGAGTGTGTTCCCAGTCTCTGGGGGAGCGTTTTCCCAGTCCCTGAGGGAGTGTGTTCCCAGTGTCTGGGGGAGTGTGTTCCCAGTGTCTGGGGGAAGTGTGTTCCCAGTCCGTGGGGAGAGTGTGTTCCCAGTGTCTGGGGGAATGAGTTCCCAATGTCTGTGGGAGAGTGTGTTCACAGTCCCTGGGGCAGGGTGTTCCCAGTCCCTGGGGGAGTGTGTTCCCAGCCCATGGGGGAGAGTGTTCCCTGAGTCTGGGGGAGTGTGTTCCAAGTGTCTGGGAGAGATTGTGTTCCCAGTGTCTGGGGGAGAGTGTTCCCAGTGTTTGGAGGAGTGTGTTCTCAGTGTATGGGGGTGATTGTGTTCCCAGTCCCTGGTGTAGTGTGTTCCCAGTCCCTGGGGGAGTGTGTTCCCAGTGTCGGGGGGAGAGTGTTCCCAGTCCCTGGGAGAGAGTGTGTTCCCAATCCCTGTGGGAGATTGTGTTCCCAGTCCCTGGGGGAGAGTGTGTTCCCAGTCCCTGGTGTAGTGTGTTCCCAGTCCCTGGTGTTGTGTGTTCCCAGTCCCTGGGGGAGTGTGTTCCCAGTCCCTGAGGGAGTGTGTTACCAGTGTCTGGGGGAGTGTGTTCCCAGTGTCTGGGGGAAGTGTGTTACCAGTCCCTGGGGGAGAGTGTTCCCTGAGTCTGGGGGAGTGTGTTCCTAGTGTCTGGGAGAGATTGTGTTCCCAGTGTCTGGGGGAGTGTGTTCCCAGTAGGTGGGGAGAGTGTGTTCCCAGTCTCTGGGGGAGTGTGTTCCCAGCCGCTGGGGGAGTGTGTTCCCAGCCGCTGGGGGAGTGTGTTCCCAGCCGCTGGGGGAGAGTGTGTTTCCAGCGACTGGGGGAGTGTGTTCCCAGTCCCTGGGGGTGAGTGTGTTTCCAGCGACTGGGGGAGTGTGTTCCCAGTCCCTGGGGGTGAGTGTGTTCCCAGCGACTGGGGGAGTGTGTTCCCAGTCTCTGGGGGAGTGTGTTCCCATTGTCTGGGGGAGTGTGTTCCCAGTGTCTGGGGGAGTGTGTTCCCAGCTGCTGGGGGAGTGTGTTCCCAGTGTCTGGGGGAGAGTGTGTTTCCAGCGACTGGGGGAGTGTGTTCCCAGTCCCTGGGGGAGAGTGTGTTCCCAGTCCCTGGGGAATGTGTTGCCAGTCCCTGGGGGAGAGTATGTTCCCAGCGACTGGGGGAGTGTGTTCCCAGTGTCTGGGGGAGTGTGTTCCCAGTGTCTGGGGGAGAGTGTGTTTCCAGCACCTGGGGGATTGTGTTCCCAGTCTCTGGGAGTGAGTGTGTTCCCAATCCCTGTGGGAGATTGTGTTCCCAGTCCCTGGGGGAGTGTGTTCCAGGTCCCTGGGAGAGAGTGCTCCCAGTGTCTGGGGAAGGTGGTGTTCCCAGTGTCTGGGGGAGAGGGTTTTCCCAGTCCCTGGAGGAGTGAGTTCACAGTGTCTGGGGGAGTGTGTTCCCAGTCCGTGGGGAGAGTGTGTCCCCAGTGTCTGGGGGAGTGTGTTCCCAGTCCATGGGGAGAGTGTGTCCCCAGTGTCTGGGGGAGTGTGTTCCCAGTCCCTGGGAGTGAGTGTGTTCCAGGTCCCTGGGGGAGTGTGTTCACAGTGTCTGGAGGAGAGTGTGTTCCCAGTCCCTGGGGGAGAGTGTTCCCAATGTCTGGGGGAGTGTGTTCCCAATCCCTGTGGGGGATTGTGTTCCCAGTCCCTGGGGGAGAGTGTGTTCCCAGTGTCTGGGAGTGAGTGTGTTCCCAATCCCTGTGTTGGATTGTGTTCCCAGTCCCTGGGGGAGTGTGTTCCAGGTCCCTGGGAGAGAGTGCTCCCAGTGTCTGGGGGAGATGGTGTTCCCAGTGTCTGGGGGAGAGGGTGTTCCCAGTCCCTGGAGGAGTGTGTTCCCAGTCTGTGGGGAGAGTGTTCCCAGTCCGTGGGGAGAGTGTGTTCCCAGTCCCTGGGGGAGTGTGTTCCCAGTCCGCGGGGAGAGTGTGTCCCCAGTGTCTGGGGGAGTGTGTTCCCAGTCCCTGGGAGAGAGTGTGTTCCCAGTCCCTGGTGTAGTGTGTTGCCAGTGTCTGGGCGACTGTGTTCCCAGTGTCTGGGGGAGTGTGTTCCCAGTCCCTGGGGGTGTGTGTTCCCAGTCCCTCAGAGAGTGTATTCCCAGGGTCTGGTGGAGAGTGTGTTCCCAGTCCCTGGAGGAGTGTGTCCCCAGTGTCTGGGGGAGTGTGTTCCCAGTGTCTGGGGGAGTATGTTCCCAGTCCATTTGGAGAGTGTGTTCCCAGAGTCTGGTGGAGAGTGTTTTCCCACGGTCTGGCGGAGTGTGTTCCCAGCCCCTGGGGAGGTGTGTTCCCAGAGTCTGGTGGAGAGTGTATTCCCACGGTCTGGCGGAGTGTGTTCCCAGCCCCTGGGGAGGTGTGTTCCCAGTCCCTGGGGGAGAGTGTGTTCCCAGAGTCTGGGGGAATGTGTTCCCAGTCCCTGGTGTAGTGTGTTCCCAGTCCCTGGGGGAGTGTGTTCCCAGTGTCGGGGGGAGAGTGTTCCCAGTGCATAGGGGAGTGTGTTCCCAGTCTCTGGGGGAGTATGTTCACAGTGTCTGGAGGAGAGTGTGTTCCCAGTCCCTGGGGGAGAGTGTTCCCAGTGTCTGGGGGAGAGTATGTTCCCAGTCCCTCTGAGTGAGTGTGTTCCCAATCCCTTTGGAAGATTGTGTTCCCAGTCCCTGGGGGAGTGTGTTCCAGGTCCCTGGGGGAGAGTGCTCCCAGTGTCTGGGGGAGATGGTGTTCCCAGTGTCTGGGGGAGAGGGTGTCCCCAGTGTCAGGAGGAGTGAGTTCCAGTGTCTGGGGGAGTGTGTTCCCAGTCTGTGGGGAGAGTGTGTCCCCAGTGTCTGGGGGAGTGTGTTCCCAGTCCGTGGGGAGAGTGTGTCCCCAGTGTCTGTGGGAGGGTGTTCCCAGTCCATGGGGAGAGTGTGTTCCCAGTGTTTGGAGGTGTGTGTTCCCAGTGTCTGTGGGAGCGTTTTCCCAGTCCCTGCGGGAGAGTGTTCCCAGACTCTGGGGGAGATTGTGTTCCCAGTCTCTGGGGGAGTGTGTTCCCAGTGTCTGGTAGTGAGTCTGTTCACAGTGTCTGGAGGAGACTGTGTTCCCAGTCCCTGGGGGAGAGTGTGTTTCCAGTCCCTGGGAGAGAGTGTGTTCCCAATCCCTGTGGGAGATTGTGTTCCCAGTCCCTGGGGGAAGAGTGTGTTCCCAGTCCCTGGGGGAGTGTGTTCCCAGTGTCTGGGGAAGATTGTGTTCCCAGTGTCTGGGGGAGAGCGTTCCCAGTGCATAGGGGAGTGTGTTCCCAGTCTCTGGGGGTTTGTGTTCCCAGTCACTGGGAGAGACTGTGTTCCCAATCCCTGTGGGAGATTGTGTTCCCAGTCCCTGGGGGAGTATATTCCCAGTCCCTGGGGGAGAGTGTTCCCAGTGTCTGGGGGAGATTGTTTTCCCAGTGTCTGGGGGAGAGTGTGTTCCCAGTCCCTGGTGGAGTGAGTTCCCAGTGTCTGGGGGAGTGTGTTCCCAATCTGTGGAGAGAGTGTGTTCCCAGTGTCTGGGGGAGAGTGTTCCCAGTCCGTGGCGAGAGTGTGTTCCCAGTCCCTGGGGGAATGTGTTCCCAGTGTCTTGGGGAGAGTGTTCCCAGTCCCTGGAGAAGTGTGTTCCCAGTGTCTGGGGCAGAGTGTTCCCAGTCTCTTGGGGAGCGTGTTCCCAGTGTCTGCGGGAGAGTGTGTTCCCAGTCCATGGGGAGTGTGTTCCCAGTGTCTGGGGGACTGTATTCCCAGTCCGTGGGGAGAATGTGTTCCCAGTGTCTGGGGGTGAGTGTTCCCAGTCTCTGGGGGAGTGTGTTCCCAGTCCCTGAGGGAGTGTGTTACCAGTGTCTGGGGGAGTATGTTCCCAGTGTCTGGGGCCGAGTGTTCCCAGTCTCTGGGGGAGTGTGTTCCCAGTCCCTGAGGGAGTGTGTTACCAGTCTCTGGGGGAGTGTGTTCCCAGTCTCTGAGGGAGTGTGTTACCAGTGTCTGGGGGAGTGTGTTACCAGTGTCTGGGGGAGTGTGTTCCCAGTGTATGGGGGAGTGAGTTCCCAATGTCTGTGGGAGAGTGTGTTCCCAGTCCGTGGGGGAGGGTGTTCCCAGTCCCTGGGGGAGTGTGTTCCCAGTCCCTGGGGGAGAGTGTTCCCAGAGTCTGGGGGAGTGTGTTCCTAGCGTCTGGGGGAGATTGTGTTCCCAGTGTCTGGGGGAGAGTGTTCCCAGTCTCTGGGGAGTGTGTTCCCAGTGTTTGGGGGAGAGTGTGTTCCCAGTCCCTGGGAGAGAGTGTGTCCCCAATCCCTGTGGGAGATTGTGTTCCCTGTCCCTGGGGGAGAGTGTGTTCCCAGTCCCTGGTGTAGTGTGTTCCCAGTCCCTGGGGGAGTGTGTTCCCAGTGTCGGGGGGAGAGTGTTCCCAGTGCATAGAGGAGTGTGTTCCCAGTCTCTGGGGGAGTATGTTCACAGTGTCTGGAGGAGAGTGTGTTCCCAGTCCCTGGGGGAGAGTGTTCCCAGTGTCTGGGGGAGAGTATGTTCCCAGTCCCTCTGAGTGAGTGTGTTCCCAATCCCTTTGGAAGATTGTGTTCCCAGTCCCTGGGGGAGTGTGTTCCAGGTCCCTGGGGGAGAGTGCTCCCAGTGTCTGGGGGAGATGGTGTTCCCAGTGTCTGGGGGAGAGTGTGTTCCCAGTCCCTGGTGTAGTGTGTTGCCAGTCCCTGGGGGATTGTGTTCCCATTGTCGGGAGGAGTATGTTCCCAGTGTCTGGGGCACTGTGTTCCAAGTGTATGGGGTGTGTGTTCCCAGTGTTTGGAGGAGTGTGTTCCCAGTCCCTGGGGGAGTGTGTTCCCAGTGTCTGGGTGAGTGTGTTCCCAATGTCTGGGGGAGAGTGTTCCCAGTGTCTGGGGGATTGTGTTCCCAGTGTATGGGGGAAAGTGTTCCCAGTGTCTGGGGGAGAGTGTTCCCAATCCCTGGAGGAGATTGTGTTCCCTGTCCCTGGGGGAGAGTGTGTTCCCAGTCCCTGGTGTAGTGTGTTCCCAGTCCCTGGGGGAGTGTGTTCCCAGTGTCGGGGGGAGAGTGTTCCCAGTGCATAGGGGAGTGTGTTCCCAGTCTCTGGGGGAGTATGTTCACAGTGTCTGGAGGAGAGTGTGTTCCCAGTCCCTGGGGGAGAGTGTTCCCAGTGTCTGGGGGAGAGTATGTTCCCAGTCCCTCTGAGTGAGTGTGTTCCCAATCCCTTTGGAAGATTGTGTTCCCAGTCCCTGGGGGAGTGTGTACCAGGTCCCTGGGGGAGAGTGCTCCCAGTGTCTGGGGGAGATGGTGTTCCCAGTGTCTGGGGGAGAGGGTGTCCCCAGTGTCAGGAGGAGTGAGTTCCAGTGTCTGGGGGAGTGTGTTCCCAGTCTGTGGGGAGAGTGTGTCCCCAGTGTCTGGGGGAGTGTGTTCCCAGTCCGTGGGGAGAGTGTGTCCCCAGTGTCTGGGGGAGTGTGTTCCCAGTCCCTGGGAGAGAGTGTGTTCCCAATCCCTGTGGGAGATTGTGTTCCCAGTCCCTGGGGGAGAGTGTGTTCCCAGTCCCTGGTGTAGTGTGTTGCCAGTCCCTGGGGGATTGTGTTCCCATTGTCGGGAGGAGTATGTTCCCAGTGTCTGGGGCACTGTGTTCCAAGTGTATGGGGTGTGTGTCCCCAGTGTTTGGAGGAGTGTGTTCCCAGTCCCTGGGGGAGTGTGTTCCCAGTGTCTGGGTGAGTGTGTTCCCAATGTCTGGGGGAGAGTGTTCCCAGTGTCTGGGGGATTGTGTTCCCAGTGTATGGGGGAAAGTGTTCCCAGTGTCTGGGGGAGAGTGTTCCCAATCCCTGGAGGAGTGTGTTCCAAGGGTATGGGGGAGAGTGTGTTCTCAGTGTCTGGGGGACAGTATTCCCAGTGTCTGGAGGAGTGAGTTCCCAGTGTCTGGGGGAGTGTGTTCCCAGTCCGTGGGGAGAGTGTGCCCCCAGTGTCTGGGGGAGTGTGTTCCCAGTCCGTGTGGAGAGTGTGTTCCCAGTCCCTGGGGCAGGGTGTTCCCAGTCCCGGGGGGAGTGTGTTCCCAGCCCATGGGGGAGAGTGTTCCCTGAGTCTGGGGGAGTGTGTTCCTAGTGTCTGGGAGAGATTGTGTTCCCAGTGTCTGGGGAGAGTGTTCCCAGTGTTTGGAGGAGTGTGTTCCCAGTGTATGGGGGAGATTGTGTTCCCTGTCCCTGGGGGGGTGTGTTCCCAGTGTCTGGGAGAGTGTGTTCCCAATGTCTGGGGGAGAGTGTTCCCAGTGTCTGGGGGAGTGTGTTCCAAGTGTTTGGACGAGTGTGTTCCTAGTGTCTGGGGGACTGTGTTCCCAGTGTCTGGGGGAGTGTGTTCCCAGTGTTTGGAGGAGTGTGTTCCCAGTCCGTTTGGAGGAGTGTGTTCCCAGTCCGTTTGGAGAGTGTATTCCCACGGTCTGGGGGAGGGTGTTCCCAGTCCCTGGGGGAGAGTGTGTTTCCAGCGACTGGGGGAGTGTGTTCCCAGTCCCTGGGGGAGAGTGTTTTCCCGGTGTCTGGGGGAGTGTGTTCCCAGTGTCTGGGGGAAGAGTGTGTTCCCAGCGACTGGGGGAGTGTGTTCCCAGTGTCTGGTGGAGTGTGTTCCCAGTCCATTTGGAGAGTGTTCCCAGTGCATAGGGGAGTGTGTTCCCCGTGTCTGGGAGAGATTGTGTTCCCATTGTCTGGGGGAGAGCGTTCCCAGTGCATAGGGGAGTGTGTTCCCAGTCTCTGGGAGAGACTGTGTTCCCAATCCCTGTGGGAGATTGTGTTCCCAGTCCCTGTGGGAGTGTATTCCCAGTCCCTGGGGGAGAGTGTTTCCCAGTGTCTGGGGGAGAGTGTGTTCCCAGTCCATGGTGGAGTGAGTTCCCAGTGTCTGTAGGAGTGTGTTCCCAATCTGTGGGGAGAGTGTGTTCCCAGTATCTGGGAGAGAGTGTTCCCATTCCGTGGGGAGAGTGTGTTCACAGTCCCTGGGGGAGTGTGTTCCCAGTCCCTGGGGGAGAGTGTTCCCAGTCCCTGGGGAAGTGTGTTCTCAGTGTCTGGGGCAGAGTGTTCCCAGTGTCTGGGGGAGACTGTTCCCAGTCCGTGGGGAGAGTGTGTTCCCAGTGTCTGGGGGAGTGTTCCCAGTCCGTGGGGAGAGTGTGTTCCCAGTGTCTGGAGGAGTGTTCCCAGTCCGTGGGGAGAGTGTGTTCCCAGTCTCTGGGGGAGTGTGTTGCCAGTCTCTGGGGGAGCGTGTTCCCAGTGTCTACGGGAGAGTGTGTTCCCAGTCCCTGGTGGAGTGTGTTCCCAGTGTCTGGTGGACTGTGTTCCCAGTCCGTGGGGAGAGTGTGTTCCCAGTGTCTGGAGGAGTGTGTTCCCAGTCTCTGGGGGAGCGTTTTCCCAGTCCCTGAGGGAGTGTGTTCCCAGTGTCTGGGGGAGTGTGTTCCCAGTGTCTGGGGGAAGTGTGTTCCCAGTCCGTGGGGAGAGTGTGTTCCCAGTGTCTGGGGGAATGAGTTCCCAATGTCTGTGGGAGAGTGTGTTCACAGTCCCTGGGGCAGGGTGTTCCCAGTCCCTGGGGGAGTGTGTTCCCAGCCCATGGGGGAGAGTGTTCCCTGAGTCTGGGGGAGTGTGTTCCAAGTGTCTGGGAGAGATTGTGTTCCCAGTGTCTGGGGGAGAGTGTTCCCAGTGTTTGGAGGAGTGTGTTCTCAGTGTATGGGGGTGATTGTGTTCCCAGTCCCTGGTGTAGTGTGTTCCCAGTCCCTGGGGGAGTGTGTTCCCAGTGTCGGGGGGAGAGTGTTCCCAGTCCCTGGGAGAGAGTGTGTTCCCAATCCCTGTGGGAGATTGTGTTCCCAGTCCCTGGGGGAGAGTGTGTTCCCAGTCCCTGGTGTAGTGTGTTCCCAGTCCCTGGTGTTGTGTGTTCCCAGTCCCTGGGGGAGTGTGTTCCCAGTCCCTGAGGGAGTGTGTTACCAGTGTCTGGGGGAGTGTGTTCCCAGTGTCTGGGGGAAGTGTGTTACCAGTCCCTGGGGGAGAGTGTTCCCTGAGTCTGGGGGAGTGTGTTCCTAGTGTCTGGGAGAGATTGTGTTCCCAGTGTCTGGGGGAGTGTGTTCCCAGTAGGTGGGGAGAGTGTGTTCCCAGTCTCTGGGGGAGTGTGTTCCCAGCCGCTGGGGGAGTGTGTTCCCAGCCGCTGGGGGAGTGTGTTCCCAGCCGCTGGGGGAGAGTGTGTTTCCAGCGACTGGGGGAGTGTGTTCCCAGTCCCTGGGGGTGAGTGTGTTTCCAGCGACTGGGGGAGTGTGTTCCCAGTCCCTGGGGGTGAGTGTGTTCCCAGCGACTGGGGGAGTGTGTTCCCAGTCTCTGGGGGAGTGTGTTCCCATTGTCTGGGGGAGTGTGTTCCCAGTGTCTGGGGGAGTGTGTTCCCAGCTGCTGGGGGAGTGTGTTCCCAGTGTCTGGGGGAGAGTGTGTTTCCAGCGACTGGGGGAGTGTGTTCCCAGTCCCTGGGGGAGAGTGTGTTCCCAGTCCCTGGGGAATGTGTTGCCAGTCCCTGGGGGAGAGTATGTTCCCAGCGACTGGGGGAGTGTGTTCCCAGTGTCTGGGGGAGTGTGTTCCCAGTGTCTGGGGGAGAGTGTGTTTCCAGCACCTGGGGGATTGTGTTCCCAGTCTCTGGGAGTGAGTGTGTTCCCAATCCCTGTGGGAGATTGTGTTCCCAGTCCCTGGGGGAGTGTGTTCCAGGTCCCTGGGAGAGAGTGCTCCCAGTGTCTGGGGAAGGTGGTGTTCCCAGTGTCTGGGGGAGAGGGTTTTCCCAGTCCCTGGAGGAGTGAGTTCACAGTGTCTGGGGGAGTGTGTTCCCAGTCCGTGGGGAGAGTGTGTCCCCAGTGTCTGGGGGAGTGTGTTCCCAGTCCATGGGGAGAGTGTGTCCCCAGTGTCTGGGGGAGTGTGTTCCCAGTCCCTGGGAGTGAGTGTGTTCCAGGTCCCTGGGGGAGTGTGTTCACAGTGTCTGGAGGAGAGTGTGTTCCCAGTCCCTGGGGGAGAGTGTTCCCAATGTCTGGGGGAGTGTGTTCCCAATCCCTGTGGGGGATTGTGTTCCCAGTCCCTGGGGGAGAGTGTGTTCCCAGTGTCTGGGAGTGAGTGTGTTCCCAATCCCTGTGTTGGATTGTGTTCCCAGTCCCTGGGGGAGTGTGTTCCAGGTCCCTGGGAGAGAGTGCTCCCAGTGTCTGGGGGAGATGGTGTTCCCAGTGTCTGGGGGAGAGGGTGTTCCCAGTCCCTGGAGGAGTGTGTTCCCAGTCCGTGGGGAGAGTGTTCCCAGTCCGTGGGGAGAGTGTGTTCCCAGTCCCTGGGGGAGTGTGTTCCCAGTCCGCGGGGAGAGTGTGTCCCCAGTGTCTGGGGGAGTGTGTTCCCAGTCCCTGGGAGAGAGTGTGTTCCCAGTCCCTGGTGTAGTGTGTTGCCAGTGTCTGGGCGACTGTGTTCCCAGTGTCTGGGGGAGTGTGTTCCCAGTCCCTGGGGGTGTGTGTTCCCAGTCCCTCAGAGAGTGTATTCCCAGGGTCTGGTGGAGAGTGTGTTCCCAGTCCCTGGAGGAGTGTGTCCCCAGTGTCTGGGGGAGTGTGTTCCCAGTGTCTGGGGGAGTATGTTCCCAGTCCATTTGGAGAGTGTGTTCCCAGAGTCTGGTGGAGAGTGTTTTCCCACGGTCTGGCGGAGTGTGTTCCCAGCCCCTGGGGAGGTGTGTTCCCAGAGTCTGGTGGAGAGTGTATTCCCACGGTCTGGCGGAGTGTGTTCCCAGCCCCTGGGGAGGTGTGTTCCCAGTCCCTGGGGGAGAGTGTGTTCCCAGAGTCTGGGGGAATGTGTTCCCAGTCCCTGGTGTAGTGTGTTCCCAGTCCCTGGGGGAGTGTGTTCCCAGTGTCGGGGGGAGAGTGTTCCCAGTGCATAGGGGAGTGTGTTCCCAGTCTCTGGGGGAGTATGTTCACAGTGTCTGGAGGAGAGTGTGTTCCCAGTCCCTGGGGGAGAGTGTTCCCAGTGTCTGGGGGAGAGTATGTTCCCAGTCCCTCTGAGTGAGTGTGTTCCCAATCCCTTTGGAAGATTGTGTTCCCAGTCCCTGGGGGAGTGTGTTCCAGGTCCCTGGGGGAGAGTGCTCCCAGTGTCTGGGGGAGATGGTGTTCCCAGTGTCTGGGGGAGAGGGTGTCCCCAGTGTCAGGAGGAGTGAGTTCCAGTGTCTGGGGGAGTGTGTTCCCAGTCTGTGGGGAGAGTGTGTCCCCAGTGTCTGGGGGAGTGTGTTCCCAGTCCGTGGGGAGAGTGTGTCCCCAGTGTCTGGGGGAGTGTGTTCCCAGTCCCTGGGAGAGAGTGTGTTCCCAATCCCTGTGGGAGATTGTGTTCCCAGTCCCTGGGGGAGAGTGTGTTCCCAGTCCCTGGTGTAGTGTGTTGCCAGTCCCTGGGGGATTGTGTTCCCATTGTCGGGAGGAGTATGTTCCCAGTGTCTGGGGCACTGTGTTCCAAGTGTATGGGGTGTGTGTCCCCAGTGTTTGGAGGAGTGTGTTCCCAGTCCCTGGGGGAGTGTGTTCCCAGTGTCTGGGTGAGTGTGTTCCCAATGTCTGGGGGAGAGTGTTCCCAGTGTCTGGGGGATTGTGTTCCCAGTGTATGGGGGAAAGTGTTCCCAGTGTCTGGGGGAGAGTGTTCCCAATCCCTGGAGGAGTGTGTTCCAAGGGTATGGGGGAGAGTGTGTTCTCAGTGTCTGGGGGACAGTATTCCCAGTGTCTGGAGGAGTGAGTTCCCAGTGTCTGGGGGAGTGTGTTCCCAGTCCGTGGGGAGAGTGTGCCCCCAGTGTCTGGGGGAGTGTGTTCCCAGTCCGTGTGGAGAGTGTGTTCCCAGTCCCTGGGGCAGGGTGTTCCCAGTCCCTGGGGGAGTGTGTTCCCAGCCCATGGGGGAGAGTGTTCCCTGAGTCTGGGGGAGTGTGTTCCTAGTGTCTGGGAGAGATTGTGTTCCCAGTGTCTGGGGAGAGTGTTCCCAGTGTTTGGAGGAGTGTGTTCCCAGTGTATGGGGGAGATTGTGTTCCCTGTCCCTGGGGGTGTGTGTTCCCAGTGTCTGGGAGAGTGTGTTCCCAATGTCTGGGGGAGAGTGTTCCCAGTGTCTGGGGGAGTGTGTTCCAAGTGTTTGGACGAGTGTGTTCCTAGTGTCTGGGGGACTGTGTTCCCAGTGTCTGGGGGAGTGTGTTCCCAGTGTTTGGAGGAGTGTGTTCCCAGTCCGTTTGGAGGAGTGTGTTCCCAGTCCGTTTGGAGAGTGTATTCCCACGGTCTGGGGGAGGGTGTTCCCAGTCCCTGGGGGAGAGTGTGTTTCCAGCGACTGGGGGAGTGTGTTCCCAGTCCCTGGGGGAGAGTGTTTTCCCGGTGTCTGGGGGAGTGTGTTCCCAGTGTCTGGGGGAAGAGTGTGTTCCCAGCGACTGGGGGAGTGTGTTCCCAGTGTCTGGGGGAGTGTGTTCCCAGTCCATTTGGAGAGTGTTCCCAGTGCATAGGGGAGTGTGTTCCCCGTGTCTGGGAGAGATTGTGTTCCCATTGTCTGGGGGAGAGCGTTCCCAGTGCATAGGGGAGTGTGTTCCCAGTCTCTGGGAGAGACTGTGTTCCCAATCCCTGTGGGAGATTGTGTTCCCAGTCCCTGTGGGAGTGTATTCCCAGTCCCTGGGGGAGAGTGTTTCCCAGTGTCTGGGGGAGATTGTGTTCCCAGTGTCTGGGGGAGAGTGTGTTCCCAGTCCATGGTGGAGTGAGTTCCCAGTGTCTGTAGGAGTGTGTTCCCAATCTGTGGGGAGAGTGTGTTCCCAGTATCTGGGAGAGAGTGTTCCAATTCCGTGGGGAGAGTGTGTTCACAGTCCCTGGGGGAGTGTGTTCCCAGTCCCTGGGGGAGAGTGTTCCCAGTCCCTGGGGAAGTGTGTTCTCAGTGTCTGGGGCAGAGTGTTCCCAGTGTCTGGGGGAGACTGTTCCCAGTCCGTGGGGAGAGTGTGTTCCCAGTGTCTGGGGGAGTGTTCCCAGTCCGTGGGGAGAGTGTGTTCCCAGTGTCTGGAGGAGTGTTCCCAGTCCGTGGGGAGAGTGTGTTCCCAGTGTCTGGGGGAGTGTTCCCAGTCCCTGGGGAAGTGTGTTCTCAGTGTCTGGGGCAGAGTGTTCCCAGTGTCTGGGGGAGACTGTTCCCAGTCCGTGGGGAGAGTGTGTTCCCAGTGTCTGGGGGAGTGTTCCCAGTCCGTGGGGAGAGTGTGTTCCCAGTCTCTGGGGGAGTGTGTTGCCAGTCTCTGGGGGAGCGTGTTCCCAGTGTCTACGGGAGAGTGTGTTCCCAGTCCCTGGTGGAGTGTGTTCCCAGTGTCTGGTGGACTGTGTTCCCAGTCCGTGGGGAGAGTGTGTTCCCAGTGTCTGGAGGAGTGTGTTCCCAGTCTCTGGGGGAGCGTTTTCCCAGTCCCTGAGGGAGTGTGTTCCCAGTGTCTGGGGGAGTGTGTTCCCAGTGTCTGGGGGAAGTGTGTTCCCAGTCCGTGGGGAGAGTGTGTTCCCAGTGTCTGGGGGAATGAGTTCCCAATGTCTGTGGGAGAGTGTGTTCACAGTCCCTGGGGCAGGGTGTTCCCAGTCCCTGGGGGAGTGTGTTCCCAGCCCATGGGGGAGAGTGTTCCCTGAGTCTGGGGGAGTGTGTTCCAAGTGTCTGGGAGAGATTGTGTTCCCAGTGTCTGGGGGAGAGTGTTCCCAGTGTTTGGAGGAGTGTGTTCTCAGTGTATGGGGGTGATTGTGTTCCCAGTCCCTGGTGTAGTGTGTTCCCAGTCCCTGGGGGAGTGTGTTCCCAGTGTCGGGGGGAGAGTGTTCCCAGTCCCTGGGAGAGAGTGTGTTCCCAATCCCTGTGGGAGATTGTGTTCCCAGTCCCTGGGGGAGAGTGTGTTCCCAGTCCCTGGTGTAGTGTGTTCCCAGTCCCTGGTGTTGTGTGTTCCCAGTCCCTGGGGGAGTGTGTTCCCAGTCCCTGAGGGAGTGTGTTACCAGTGTCTGGGGGAGTGTGTTCCCAGTGTCTGGGGGAAGTGTGTTACCAGTCCCTGGGGGAGAGTGTTCCCTGAGTCTGGGGGAGTGTGTTCCTAGTGTCTGGGAGAGATTGTGTTCCCAGTGTCTGGGGGAGTGTGTTCCCAGTAGGTGGGGAGAGTGTGTTCCCAGTCTCTGGGGGAGTGTGTTCCCAGCCGCTGGGGGAGTGTGTTCCCAGCCGCTGGGGGAGAGTGTGTTTCCAGCGACTGGGGGAGTGTGTTCCCAGTCCCTGGGGGTGAGTGTGTTTCCAGCGACTGGGGGAGTGTGTTCCCAGTCCCTGGGGGTGAGTGTGTTCCCAGCGACTGGGGGAGTGTGTTCCCAGTCTCTGGGGGAGTTTGTTCCCATTATCTGGGGGAGTGTGTTCCCAGTGTCTGGGGGAGTGTGTTCCCAGCTGCTGGGGGAGTGTGTTCCCAGTGTCTGGGGGAGAGTGTGTTTCCAGCGACTGGGGGAGTGTGTTCCCAGTCCCTGGGGGAGAGTGTGTTCCCAGTCTCTGGGGAATGTGTTGCCAGTCCCTGGGGGAGAGTATGTTCCCAGCGACTGGGGGAGTGTGTTCCCAGTGTCTGGGGGAGTGTGTTCCCAGTGTCTGGGGGAGAGTGTGTTTCCAGCACCTGGGGGATTGTGTTCCCAGTCTCTGGGAGTGAGTGTGTTCCCAATCCCTGTGGGAGATTGTGTTCCCAGTCCCTGGGGGAGTGTGTTCCAGGTCCCTGGGAGAGAGTGCTCCCAGTGTCTGGGGAAGGTGGTGTTCCCAGTGTCTGGGGGAGAGGGTTTTCCCAGTCCCTGGAGGAGTGAATTCACAGTGTCTGGGGGAGTGTGTTCCCAGTCCGTGGGGAGAGTGTGTCCCCAGTGTCTGGGGGAGTGTGTTCCCAGTCCATGGGGAGAGTGTGTCCCCAGTGTCTGGGGGAGTGTGTTCCCAGTCCATGGGGAGAGTGTGTCCCCAGTGTCTGGGGGAGTGTGTTCCCAGTCCCTGGGAGTGAGTGTGTTCCAGGTCCCTGGGGGAGTGTGTTCACAGTGTCTGGAGGAGAGTGTGTTCCCAGTCCCTGGGGGAGAGTGTTCCCAATGTCTGGGGGAGTGTGTTCCCAATCCCTGTGGGGGATTGTGTTCCCAGTCCCTGGGGGAGAGTGTGTTCCCAGTGTCTGGGAGTGAGTGTGTTCCCAATCCCTGTGTTGGATTGTGTTCCCAGTCCCTGGGGGAGTGTGTTCCAGGTCCCTGGGAGAGAGTGCTCCCAGTGCCTGGGGGAGATGGTGTTCCCAGTGTCTGGGGGAGAGGGTGTTCCCAGTCCCTGGAGGAGTGTGTTCCCAGTCCGTGGGGAGAGTGTTCCCAGTCCGTGGGGAGAGTGTGTTCCCAGTCCCTGGGGGAGTGTGTTCCCAGTCCGCGGGGAGAGTGTGTCCCCAGTGTCTGGGGGAGTGTGTTCCCAGTCCCTGGGAGAGAGTGTGTTCCCAGTCCCTGGTGTAGTGTGTTGCCAGTGTCTGGGCGACTGTGTTCCCAGTGTCTGGGGGAGTGTGTTCCCAGTCCCTGGGGGCGTGTGTTCCCAGTCCCTCAGAGAGTGTATTCCCAGGGTCTGGTGGAGAGTGTGTTCCCAGTCCCTGGAGGAGTGTGTCCCCAGTGTCTGGGGGAGTGTGTTCCCAGTGTCTGGGGGAGTATGTTCCCAGTCCATTTGGAGAGTGTGTTCCCAGAGTCTGGTGGAGAGTGTTTTCCCACGGTCTGGCGGAGTGTGTTCCCAGCCCCTGGGGAGGTGTGTTCCCAGAGTCTGGTGGAGAGTGTATTCCCACGGTCTGGCGGAGTGTGTTCCCAGCCCCTGGGGAGGTGTGTTCCCAGTCCCTGGGGGAGAGTGTGTTCCCAGAGTCTGGGGGAATGTGTTCCCAGTCCCTGGTGTAGTGTGTTCCCAGTCCCTGGGGGAGTGTGTTCCCAGTGTCGGGGGGAGAGTGTTCCCAGTGCATAGGGGAGTGTGTTCCCAGTCTCTGGGGGAGTATGTTCACAGTGTCTGGAGGAGAGTGTGTTCCCAGTCCCTGGGGGAGAGTGTTCCCAGTGTCTGGGGGAGAGTATGTTCCCAGTCCCTCTGAGTGAGTGTGTTCCCAATCCCTTTGGAAGATTGTGTTCCCAGTCCCTGGGGGAGTGTGTTCCAGGTCCCTGGGGGAGAGTGCTCCCAGTGTCTGGGGGAGATGGTGTTCCCAGTGTCTGGGGGAGAGGGTGTCCCCAGTGTCAGGAGGAGTGAGTTCCAGTGTCTGGGGGAGTGTGTTCCCAGTCTGTGGGGAGAGTGTGTCCCCAGTGTCTGGGGGAGTGTGTTCCCAGTCCGTGGGGAGAGTGTGTCCCCAGTGTCTGGGGGAGTGTGTTCCCAGTCCCTGGGAGAGAGTGTGTTCCCAATCCCTGTGGGAGATTGTGTTCCCAGTCCCTGGGGGAGAGTGTGTTCCCAGTCCCTGGTGTAGTGTGTTGCCAGTCCCTGGGGGATTGTGTTCCCATTGTCGGGAGGAGTATGTTCCCAGTGTCTGGGGCACTGTGTTCCAAGTGTATGGGGTGTGTGTTCCCAGTGTTTGGAGGAGTGTGTTCCCAGTCCCTGGGGGAGTGTGTTCCCAGTGTCTGGGTGAGTGTGTTCCCAATGTCTGGGGGAGAGTGTTCCCAGTGTCTGGGGGATTGTGTTCCCAGTGTATGGGGGAAAGTGTTCCCAGTGTCTGGGGGAGAGTGTTCCCAATCCCTGGAGGAGTGTGTTCCAAGGGTATGGGGGAGAGTGTGTTCTCAGTGTCTGGGGGACAGTATTCCCAGTGTCTGGAGGAGTGAGTTCCCAGTGTCTGGGGGAGTGTGTTCCCAGTCCGTGGGGAGAGTGTGCCCCCAGTGTCTGGGGGAGTGTGTTCCCAGTCCGTGTGGAGAGTGTGTTCCCAGTCCCTGGGGCAGGGTGTTCCCAGTCCCTGGGGGAGTGTGTTCCCAGCCCATGGGGGAGAGTGTTCCCTGAGTCTGGGGGAGTGTGTTCCTAGTGTCTGGGAGAGATTGTGTTCCCAGTGTCTGGGGAGAGTGTTCCCAGTGTTTGGAGGAGTGTGTTCCCAGTGTATGGGGGAGATTGTGTTCCCTGTCCCTGGGGGTGTGTGTTCCCAGTGTCTGGGAGAGTGTGTTCCCAATGTCTGGGGGAGAGTGTTCCCAGTCCCTGGGGGAGTGTGTTCCAAGTGTTTGGACGAGTGTGTTCCTAGTGTCTGGGGGACTGTGTTCCCAGCCCCTGGGGTAGTGTGTTCCCAGTGTCTGGGGGAGTGTGTTCCCAGTGTTTGGAGGAGTGTGTTCCCAGTCCGTTTGGAGAGTGTATTCCCACGGTCTGGGGGAGGGTGTTCCCAGTCCCTGGGGGAGAGTGTGTTTCCAGCGACTGGGGGAGTGTGTTCCCAGTCCCTGGGGGAGAGTGTTTTCCCGGTGTCTGGGGGAGTGTGTTCCCAGTGTCTGGGGGAAGAGTGTGTTCCCAGCGACTGGGGGAGTGTGTTCCCAGTGTCTGGGGGAGTGTGTTCCCAGTCCATTTGGAGAGTGTTCCCAGTGCATAGGGGAGTGTGTTCCCCGTGTCTGGGAGAGATTGTGTTCCCATTGTCTGGGGGAGAGCGTTCCCAGTGCATAGGGGAGTGTGTTCCCAGTCTCTGGGAGAGACTGTGTTCCCAATCCCTGTGGGAGATTGTGTTCCCAGTCCCTGTGGGAGTGTATTCCCAGTCCCTGGGGGAGAGTGTTTCCCAGTGTCTGGGGGAGATTGTGTTCCCAGTGTCTGGGGGAGAGTGTGTTCCCAGTCCATGGTGGAGTGAGTTCCCAGTGTCTGTAGGAGTGTGTTCCCAATCTGTGGGGAGAGTGTGTTCCCAGTATCTGGGAGAGAGTGTTCCCATTCCGTGGGGAGAGTGTGTTCACAGTCCCTGGGGGAGTGTGTTCCCAGTCCCTGGGGGAGAGTGTTCCCAGTCCCTGGGGAAGTGTGTTCTCAGTGTCTGGGGCAGAGTGTTCCCAGTGTCTGGGGGAGACTGTTCCCAGTCCGTGGGGAGAGTGTGTTCCCAGTGTCTGGGGGAGTGTTCCCAGTCCGTGGGGAGAGTGTGTTCCCAGTCTCTGGGGGAGTGTGTTGCCAGTCTCTGGGGGAGCGTGTTCCCAGTGTCTACGGGAGAGTGTGTTCCCAGTCCCTGGTGGAGTGTGTTCCCAGTGTCTGGTGGACTGTGTTCCCAGTCCGTGGGGAGAGTGTGTTCCCAGTGTCTGGAGGAGTGTGTTCCCAGTCTCTGGGGGAGCGTTTTCCCAGTCCCTGAGGGAGTGTGTTCCCAGTGTCTGGGGGAGTGTGTTCCCAGTGTCTGGGGGAAGTGTGTTCCCAGTCCGTGGGGAGAGTGTGTTCCCAGTGTCTGGGGGAATGAGTTCCCAATGTCTGTGGGAGAGTGTGTTCACAGTCCCTGGGGCAGGGTGTTCCCAGTCCCTGGGGGAGTGTGTTCCCAGCCCATGGGGGAGAGTGTTCCCTGAGTCTGGGGGAGTGTGTTCCAAGTGTCTGGGAGAGATTGTGTTCCCAGTGTCTGGGGGAGAGTGTTCCCAGTGTTTGGAGGAGTGTGTTCTCAGTGTATGGGGGTGATTGTGTTCCCAGTCCCTGGTGTAGTGTGTTCCCAGTCCCTGGGGGAGTGTGTTCCCAGTGTCGGGGGGAGAGTGTTCCCAGTCCCTGGGAGAGAGTGTGTTCCCAATCCCTGTGGGAGATTGTGTTCCCAGTCCCTGGGGGAGAGTGTGTTCCCAGTCCCTGGGGGAGTGTGTTCCCAGTCCCTGAGGGAGTGTGTTACCAGTGTCTGGGGGAGTGTGTTCCCAGTGTCTGGGGGAAGTGTGTTACCACTCCCTGGGGGAGAGTGTTCCCTGAGTCTGGGGAAGTGTGTTCCTAGTGTCTGGGAGAGATTGTGTTCCCAGTGTCTGGGGGAGTGTGTTCCCAGTAGGTGGGGAGAGTGTGTTCCCAGTCTCTGGGGGAGTGTGTTCCCAGCCGCTGGGAGAGTGTGTTCTCAGCCGCTGGGGGAGTGTGTTCCCAGTCCCTGGGGGTGAGTGTGTTTCCAGCGACTGGGGGAGTGTGTTCCCAGTCCCTGGGGGTGAGTGTGTTCCCAGCGACTGGGGGAGTGTGTTCCCAGTCTCTGGGGGAGTGTGTTCCCATTGTCTGGGGGAGTGTGTTCCCAGTGTCTGGGGGAGTGTGTTCCCAGCTGCTGGGGGAGTGTGTTCCCAGTGTCTGGGGGAGAGTGTGTTTCCAGCGACTGGGGGAGTGTGTTCCCAGTCCCTGGGGGAGAGTGTGTTCCCAGTCCCTGGGGAATGTGTTGCCAGTCCCTGGGGGAGAGTATGTTCCCAGTGACTGGGGGAGTGTGTTCCCAGTGTCTGGGGGAGTGTGTTCCCAGTGTCTGGGGGAGAGTGTGTTTCCAGCACCTGGGGGATTGTGTTCCCAGTCTCTGGGAGTGAGTGTGTTCCCAATCCCTGTGGGAGATTGTGTTCCCAGTCCCTGGGGGAGTGTGTTCCAGGTCCCTGGGAGAGAGTGCTCCCAGTGTCTGGGGAAGGTGGTGTTCCCAGTGTCTGGGGGAGAGGGTTTTCCCAGTCCCTGGAGGAGTGAGTTCACAGTGTCTGGGGGAGTGTGTTCCCAGTCCGTGGGGAGAGTGTGTCCCCAGTGTCTGGGGGAGTGTGTTCCCAGTCCATGGGGAGAGTGTGTCCCCAGTGTCTGGGGGAGTGTGTTCCCAGTCCCTGGGAGTGAGTGTGTTCCAGGTCCCTGGGGGAGTGTGTTCACAGTGTCTGGAGGAGAGTGTGTTCCCAGTCCCTGGGGGAGAGTGTTCCCAATGTCTGGGGGAGTGTGTTCCCAATCCCTGTGGGGGATTGTGTTCCCAGTCCCTGGGGGAGAGTGTGTTCCCAGTGTCTGGGAGTGAGTGTGTTCCCAATCCCTGTGTTGGATTGTGTTCCCAGTCCCTGGGGGAGTGTGTTCCAGGTCCCTGGGAGAGAGTGCTCCCAGTGTCTGGGGGAGATGGTGTTCCCAGTGTCTGGGGGAGAGGGTGTTCCCAGTCCCTGGAGGAGTGTGTTCCCAGTCCGTGGGGAGAGTGTTCCCAGTCCGTGGGGAGAGTGTGTTCCCAGTCCCTGGGGGAGTGTGTTCCCAGTCCGCGGGGAGAGTGTGTCCCCAGTGTCTGGGGGAGTGTGTTCCCAGTCCCTGGGAGAGAGTGTGTTCCCAGTCCCTGGTGTAGTGTGTTGCCAGTGTCTGGGCGACTGTGTTCCCAGTGTCTGGGGGAGTGTGTTCCCAGTCCCTGGGGGCGTGTGTTCCCAGTCCCTCAGAGAGTGTATTCCCAGGGTCTGGTGGAGAGTGTGTTCCCTGTCCCTGGGGGTGTGTGTTCCCAGTGTCTGGGAGAGTGTGTTCCCAATGTCTGGGGGAGAGTGTTCCCAGTGTCTGGGGGAGTGTGTTCCAAGTGTTTGGACGAGTGTGTTCCTAGTGTCTGGGGGACTGTGTTCCCAGCCCCTGGGGTAGTGTAATCCAAGTGTATGGGGGAGAGTGTGTTCCCAGTGTCTGGGGGAGTGTGTTCCCAGTGTCTGGGGGAGTGTGTTCCCAGTCCCTGGGGGTGTGTGTGTTCCCAGTGCCTCGGGGAGAGTGTTCCCAGTGTCTGGGGGAATGTGTTCCCAGTGCGTGGGGAGAGTGTGTTGCCAGTGTCTGGGGGAGTATGTTCCCAATGTCTGGGGGAGTGTGTTCCCAGTCCGTTTGGAGAGTGTGTTCCCAGGGTCACGTGGAGAGTGTATTCCCACGTTCTGGGGGAGTGTGTTCCCAGCCCCGGGGGAAAGTGTTCCCTGTCCCTGGGGGAGAGTGTGTTCCCAGAGTTGGGGGAGTGTGTTCCCAGTCCCTGAGGGAGAGTGTCACCAGTGTCTTGGGGAGATTGTGTTCCCAGTGTCTGGGGGAGAGGGTGTTCCCAGTCCCTGGGGGAGTGTGTTCCCAGTGTCTTGGGGACAGTGTGTTCCCAGTGTCTTGGGGAGAGTGTTCCCAGTCCCTGTGGGAGAGTGTTCCCAGTCCCTGGGGGAGTGTGTTCCCAGTCCGTGGGGAGAGTGTGTTCCCAATGTCTGGGGGAGAGTGTGTTCCCAGTCCCTGGGGGAGTGTGTTCCCAGTGTCTGGGGGAGTGTGTTCCCAGTCCGTTTGGAGAATGTGTTTCCAGTGTCTGGTGGAGAGTGTATTCCCGCGGTCTGGGAGAGTGTCTTCCCAGCCACTGGGGAAGTGTGTTCTCAGTCCCTGGGAGATAGTGTTTTCCCAATCCCTGTGGGAGGTTGTGTTCCCTGTCCCTGGGAGATTGTGTTCACAGTGTCTGGGGGAGCCTGTTCCCAGTCCCTGGGGGAGTGTGTTCCCAGTGTCTGGGGGAGTGTGTTCCCAGTCCGTGGGGATAGAGTGTTCCCAGGGTCTGGGGGAGTGTTCCCAGTCCTTGGGGGAGTATGTTCCCAGCCCCTGGGGAGGTGTGTTCCCAGTGTCTGGGGGAGTGTGTTCCCAGTCCATTTGGAGAGTGTGTTCCCAGAGTCTGGTGGGGAGTGTATTCCCACGGTCTGGCGGAGTGTGTTCCCAGCCCCTGAGGGAGAGTGTGTTCCCAGAGTCTGGGGGAATATGTTCCCAGTCCCTGGGAGAGAGTGTGTTCCCAATCCCTGGGATAGTGTGTTCCCAGTCCCTCGGGGAGTGTGTCCCAGTGTCTGGGGGAGAGTGTTCCCAGTGCATAGGGGAGCGTGTTCCCAGTCTCTGGGGGAGTGTGTTCACAGTGTCTGGGGGAGATTGTGTTCCCAGTGTCTGGAGGAGAGTGTGTTCCCAGTCCCTGGGGGAGAGTGTTCCCAGTGTCTGGGGGAGTGTGTTCCCAGTCTGTGGGGAGAGTGTGTTCCCAGTGTCTGGGGGAGTGTGTTCCCAGTCCCTGGGGTAGTGTGTTCCCAGTGTCTCGGTGGAGAGTGTTCCCAGTCCCTGGGGGAGTGTGTTCCCAGACCCTCGGGGAGAGTGTTCCCAGTGCCTGGGGGAGTGTGTTCCCAGTGCGTGGGGAGAGTGTGTTCCCAGTGTCTGAGGGAGTGTGTTCCCAGTGCATGGGGAGAGTGTGTTCCCAGTGTCTGGGGGAGTGTGTTCCCAATGTTTGGGAGAGAGTGTGTTCCCAGTCCCTGGGGGTGTGTGTTCCCAGAGTCTGGGGGAGTGTGTTCCCTGTCCCTGAGGGAGAGTGGTCCCAGTGTCTTGGGGAGATTGTGTTCCCAGTGTCTGGGGGAGAGTGTGTTCACAGTCCCTGTGGGAGAGTGTGTTCCCAGTGTCTGGGGCGAGAGTGTTCCCAGTCCCTGGGGGAGTGTAATCCAAGTGTATGGGGGAGAGTGTGTTCCCAGTGTCTGGGGGAGTGTGTTCCCAGTGTCTGGGGGAGTGTGTTCCCAGTCCCTGGGGGTGTGTGTGTTCCCAGTGCCTCGGGGAGAGTGTTCCCAGTGTCTGGGGGAATGTGTTCCCAGTGCGTGGGGAGAGTGTGTTGCCAGTGTCTGGGGGAGTATGTTCCCAATGTCTGGGGGAGTGTGTTCCCAGTCCGTTTGGAGAGTGTGTTCCCAGGGTCACGTGGAGAGTGTATTCCCACGTTCTGGGGGAGTGTGTTCCCAGCCCCGGGGGAAAGTGTTCCCTGTCCCTGGGGGAGAGTGTGTTCCCAGAGTTGGGGGAGTGTGTTCCCAGTCCCTGAGGGAGAGTGTCACCAGTGTCTTGGGGAGATTGTGTTCCCAGTGTCTGGGGGAGAGGGTGTTCCCAGTCCCTGGGGGAGTGTGTTCCCAGTGTCTTGGGGACAGTGTGTTCCCAGTGTCTTGGGGAGAGTGTTCCCAGTCCCTGTGGGAGAGTGTTCCCAGTCCCTGGGGGAGTGTGTTCCCAGTCCGTGGGGAGAGTGTGTTCCCAATGTCTGGGGGAGAGTGTGTTCCCAGTCCCTGGGGGAGTGTGTTCCCAGTGTCTGGGGGAGTGTGTTCCCAGTCCGTTTGGAGAATGTGTTTCCAGTGTCTGGTGGAGAGTGTATTCCCGCGGTCTGGGAGAGTGTCTTCCCAGCCACTGGGGAAGTGTGTTCTCAGTCCCTGGGAGATAGTGTTTTCCCAATCCCTGTGGGAGATTGTGTTCCCAGTCCCTGGGAGATTGTGTTCACAGTGTCTGGGGGAGTCTGTTCCCAGTCCCTGGGGGAGTGTGTTCCCAGTGTCTGGGGGAGTGTGTTCCCAGTCCATTTGGAGAGTGTGTTCCCAGAGTCTGGTGGAGAGTGTATTCCCACGGTCTGGCGGAGTGTGTTCCCAGCCCCTGGGGAGGTGTGTTCCCAGTCCCTGGGGGAGAGTGTGTTCCCAGAGTCTGGGGGAATGTGTTCCCAGTCCCTGGGAGAGAGTGTGTTCCCAATCCCTGTGGGAGATTGTGTTCCCAGTCCCTGGGGGAGAGTGTTCCCAGTGTCTGGGGGAGTGTATTCCCAGTCCGTGGTGATAGTGTGTTCCCAGGGTCTGGGGGAGAGTGTTCCCAGTGTCTGGGGGAGTGTGTTCCCAGTCCATTTGGAGAGTGTGTTCCCAGTGTCTGGTGGAGAGTGTATTCCCACGGTTTTGGCGGAGTGTGTTCTCAGCCCCTGTGGAGGTGTGTTCCCAGTCCCTGGGGGAGAGTGTGTTCCCAGAGTCTGGGGGAATGTGTTCCCAGTCCCTGGGAGAGAGTGTGTTCCCAATCCCTGGGATAGTGTGTTCCCAGTCCCTAGGGAAGTGTGTCCCAGTGTCTGGGGGAGAGTGTTCCCAGTGCATAGGGGAGGTGTGTTCCCAGTCTCTGGGGGAGTATATTCACAGTGTCTGGGGGAGATTGTGTTCCCAGTGTCTGGAGGAGAGTGTATTCCCAGTCCCTGGCGGAGAGTGTTCCCAGTGTCTGGGGGAGTGTGTTCCCAGTCCGTGGGGAGAGTGTGTTCCCAGGGTCTGGGGGAGAGTGTTCCCAGTGTCTGGGGGAGTGTGTTCCCAGTCCATTTGGAGAGTGTGTTCCCAGTGTCTGGTGGAGAGTGTATTCCCACGGTTTTGGCGGAGTGTGTTCTCAGCCCCTGTGGAGGTGTGTTCCCAGTCCCTGGGGGAGAGTGTGTTCCCAGAGTCTGGGGGAATGTGTTCCCAGTCCCTGGGAGAGAGTGTGTTCCCAATCCCTGGGATAGTGTGTTCCCAGTCCCTAGGGAAGTGTGTCCCAGTGTCTGGGGGAGAGTGTTCCCAGTGCATAGGGGAGCGTGTTCCCAGTCTCTGGGGGAGTGTGTTCACAGTGTCTGGGGGAGATTGTGTTCCCAGTGTCTGGAGGAGAGTGTATTCCCAGTCCCTGGGGGAGAGTGTTCCCAGTGTCTGGGGGAGTGTGTTCCCAGTCCGTGGGGAGAGTGTGTTCCCAGTGTCTGGGGGAGTGTGTTCCCAGTCCCTGGGGGAGTGTGTTCCCAGTGTCTCGGTGGAGAGTGTTCCCAGTCCCTGGGGGAGTGTGTTCCCAGTGCGTGGGGAGAGTGTGTTCCCAGTGTCTGGGAGAGTGTGTTCCCAGTCCTTGGGGGAGAGTGTTCCCAGTCCCTGGGGGAGTGTGTTCCCAGAGTCTGGGGGTGTGTGTTCCCTGTCCCTGGGGGAGAGTGGTCCCAGTGTCTTGGGGAGATTGTGTTCCCAGTGTCTGGGGGAGAGTGTGTTCACAGGCCCTGGGGGAGAGTGTGTTCCCAGTGTCTGGGGGGAGAGTGTTCCCAGTCCCTGGGGGAGTGTTTGCCAGACCCTCGGGGAGAGTGTTCCCTGTGCCTGGGGGAGTGTGTTCCCAGTGCGTGGGGAGAGTGTGTTCCCAGTGTTGGGGGAGTGTGTTCCCAATGTCTGGGAGAGAGTGTGTTCCCAGTCCCTCAGGGAGTGTGTTCCCAGCCCCTGGGGGAGAGTGTGTTCCCAGTGCCTCGGGGAGAGTGTTCCCAGTGTCTGGGGGAATGTGTTCCCAGTGCGTGGGGAGAGTGTGTTGCCAGTGTCTGGGGGAGTATGTTCCCAATGTCTGGGGGAGTGTGTTCCCAGTCCGTTTGGAGAGTGTGTTCCCAGGGTCACGTGGAGAGTGTATTCCCACGTTCTGGGGGAGTGTGTTCCCAGCCCCGGGGGAAAGTGTTCCCTGTCCCTGGGGGAGAGTGTGTTCCCAGAGTTGGGGGAGTGTGTTCCCAGTCCCTGAGGGAGAGTGTCACCAGTGTCTTGGGGAGATTGTGTTCCCAGTGTCTGGGGGAGAGGGTGTTCCCAGTCCCTGGGGGAGTGTGTTCCCAGTGTCTTGGGGACAGTGTGTTCCCAGTGTCTTGGGGAGAGTGTTCCCAGTCCCTGTGGGAGAGTGTTCCCAGTCCCTGGGGGAGTGTGTTCCCAGTCCGTGGGGAGAGTGTGTTCCCAATGTCTGGGGGAGAGTGTGTTCCCAGTCCCTGGGGGAGTGTGTTCCCAGTGTCTGGGGGAGTGTGTTCCCAGTCCGTTTGGAGAATGTGTTTCCAGTGTCTGGTGGAGAGTGTATTCCCGCGGTCTGGGAGAGTGTCTTCCCAGCCACTGGGGAAGTGTGTTCTCAGTCCCTGGGAGATAGTGTTTTCCCAATCCCTGTGGGAGGTTGTGTTCCCTGTCCCTGGGAGATTGTGTTCACAGTGTCTGGGGGAGCCTGTTCCCAGTCCCTGGGGGAGTGTGTTCCCAGTGTCTGGGGGAGTGTGTTCCCAGTCCGTGGGGATAGAGTGTTCCCAGGGTCTGGGGGAGTGTTCCCAGTCCTTGGGGGAGTATGTTCCCAGCCCCTGGGGAGGTGTGTTCCCAGTGTCTGGGGGAGTGTGTTCCCAGTCCATTTGGAGAGTGTGTTCCCAGAGTCTGGTGGGGAGTGTATTCCCACGGTCTGGCGGAGTGTGTTCCCAGCCCCTGAGGGAGAGTGTGTTCCCAGAGTCTGGGGGAATATGTTCCCAGTCCCTGGGAGAGAGTGTGTTCCCAATCCCTGGGATAGTGTGTTCCCAGTCCCTCGGGGAGTGTGTCCCAGTGTCTGGGGGAGAGTGTTCCCAGTGCATAGGGGAGCGTGTTCCCAGTCTCTGGGGGAGTGTGTTCACAGTGTCTGGGGGAGATTGTGTTCCCAGTGTCTGGAGGAGAGTGTGTTCCCAGTCCCTGGGGGAGAGTGTTCCCAGTGTCTGGGGGAGTGTGTTCCCAGTCTGTGGGGAGAGTGTGTTCCCAGTGTCTGGGGGAGTGTGTTCCCAGTCCCTGGGGTAGTGTGTTCCCAGTGTCTCGGTGGAGAGTGTTCCCAGTCCCTGGGGGAGTGTGTTCCCAGACCCTCGGGGAGAGTGTTCCCAGTGCCTGGGGGAGTGTGTTCCCAGTGCGTGGGGAGAGTGTGTTCCCAGTGTCTGAGGGAGTGTGTTCCCAGTGCATGGGGAGAGTGTGTTCCCAGTGTCTGGGGGAGTGTGTTCCCAATGTTTGGGAGAGAGTGTGTTCCCAGTCCCTGGGGGTGTGTGTTCCCAGAGTCTGGGGGAGTGTGTTCCCTGTCCCTGAGGGAGAGTGGTCCCAGTGTCTTGGGGAGATTGTGTTCCCAGTGTCTGGGGGAGAGTGTGTTCACAGTCCCTGTGGGAGAGTGTGTTCCCAGTGTCTGGGGCGAGAGTGTTCCCAGTCCCTGGGGGAGTGTAATCCAAGTGTATGGGGGAGAGTGTGTTCCCAGTGTCTGGGGGAGTGTGTTCCCAGTGTCTGGGGGAGTGTGTTCCCAGTCCCTGGGGGTGTGTGTGTTCCCAGTGCCTCGGGGAGAGTGTTCCCAGTGTCTGGGGGAATGTGTTCCCAGTGCGTGGGGAGAGTGTGTTGCCAGTGTCTGGGGGAGTATGTTCCCAATGTCTGGGGGAGTGTGTTCCCAGTCCGTTTGGAGAGTGTGTTCCCAGGGTCACGTGGAGAGTGTATTCCCACGTTCTGGGGGAGTGTGTTCCCAGCCCCGGGGGAAAGTGTTCCCTGTCCCTGGGGGAGAGTGTGTTCCCAGAGTTGGGGGAGTGTGTTCCCAGTCCCTGAGGGAGAGTGTCACCAGTGTCTTGGGGAGATTGTGTTCCCAGTGTCTGGGGGAGAGGGTGTTCCCAGTCCCTGGGGGAGTGTGTTCCCAGTGTCTTGGGGACAGTGTGTTCCCAGTGTCTTGGGGAGAGTGTTCCCAGTCCCTGTGGGAGAGTGTTCCCAGTCCCTGGGGGAGTGTGTTCCCAGTCCGTGGGGAGAGT
Organism: Chiloscyllium plagiosum; assembly: GCF_037043375.1. Classification (NCBI taxonomy): domain Eukaryota; kingdom Metazoa; phylum Chordata; class Chondrichthyes; order Orectolobiformes; family Hemiscylliidae; genus Chiloscyllium; species Chiloscyllium plagiosum. The sequence continues at coordinate 16,029,233 of NW_028270185.1, read as the reverse complement.
GTGTTCCCAATGTCTGGGGGAGAGTGTGTTCCCAGTCCCTGGGGGAGTGTGTTCCCAGTGTCTGGGGGAGTGTGTTCCCAGTCCGTTTGGAGAATGTGTTTCCAGTGTCTGGTGGAGAGTGTATTCCCGCGGTCTGGGAGAGTGTCTTCCCAGCCACTGGGGAAGTGTGTTCTCAGTCCCTGGGAGATAGTGTTTTCCCAATCCCTGTGGGAGATTGTGTTCCCAGTCCCTGGGAGATTGTGTTCACAGTGTCTGGGGGAGTCTGTTCCCAGTCCCTGGGGGAGTGTGTTCCCAGTGTCTGGGGGAGTGTGTTCCCAGTCCATTTGGAGAGTGTGTTCCCAGAGTCTGGTGGAGAGTGTATTCCCACGGTCTGGCGGAGTGTGTTCCCAGCCCCTGGGGAGGTGTGTTCCCAGTCCCTGGGGGAGAGTGTGTTCCCAGAGTCTGGGGGAATGTGTTCCCAGTCCCTGGGAGAGAGTGTGTTCCCAATCCCTGTGGGAGATTGTGTTCCCAGTCCCTGGGGGAGAGTGTTCCCAGTGTCTGGGGGAGTGTATTCCCAGTCCGTGGTGATAGTGTGTTCCCAGGGTCTGGGGGAGAGTGTTCCCAGTGTCTGGGGGAGTGTGTTCCCAGTCCATTTGGAGAGTGTGTTCCCAGTGTCTGGTGGAGAGTGTATTCCCACGGTTTTGGCGGAGTGTGTTCTCAGCCCCTGTGGAGGTGTGTTCCCAGTCCCTGGGGGAGAGTGTGTTCCCAGAGTCTGGGGGAATGTGTTCCCAGTCCCTGGGAGAGAGTGTGTTCCCAATCCCTGGGATAGTGTGTTCCCAGTCCCTAGGGAAGTGTGTCCCAGTGTCTGGGGGAGAGTGTTCCCAGTGCATAGGGGAGGTGTGTTCCCAGTCTCTGGGGGAGTATATTCACAGTGTCTGGGGGAGATTGTGTTCCCAGTGTCTGGAGGAGAGTGTATTCCCAGTCCCTGGCGGAGAGTGTTCCCAGTGTCTGGGGGAGTGTGTTCCCAGTCCGTGGGGAGAGTGTGTTCCCAGGGTCTGGGGGAGAGTGTTCCCAGTGTCTGGGGGAGTGTGTTCCCAGTCCATTTGGAGAGTGTGTTCCCAGTGTCTGGTGGAGAGTGTATTCCCACGGTTTTGGCGGAGTGTGTTCTCAGCCCCTGTGGAGGTGTGTTCCCAGTCCCTGGGGGAGAGTGTGTTCCCAGAGTCTGGGGGAATGTGTTCCCAGTCCCTGGGAGAGAGTGTGTTCCCAATCCCTGGGATAGTGTGTTCCCAGTCCCTAGGGAAGTGTGTCCCAGTGTCTGGGGGAGAGTGTTCCCAGTGCATAGGGGAGCGTGTTCCCAGTCTCTGGGGGAGTGTGTTCACAGTGTCTGGGGGAGATTGTGTTCCCAGTGTCTGGAGGAGAGTGTATTCCCAGTCCCTGGGGGAGAGTGTTCCCAGTGTCTGGGGGAGTGTGTTCCCAGTCCGTGGGGAGAGTGTGTTCCCAGTGTCTGGGGGAGTGTGTTCCCAGTCCCTGGGGGAGTGTGTTCCCAGTGTCTCGGTGGAGAGTGTTCCCAGTCCCTGGGGGAGTGTGTTCCCAGTGCGTGGGGAGAGTGTGTTCCCAGTGTCTGGGAGAGTGTGTTCCCAGTCCTTGGGGGAGAGTGTTCCCAGTCCCTGGGGGAGTGTGTTCCCAGAGTCTGGGGGTGTGTGTTCCCTGTCCCTGGGGGAGAGTGGTCCCAGTGTCTTGGGGAGATTGTGTTCCCAGTGTCTGGGGGAGAGTGTGTTCACAGGCCCTGGGGGAGAGTGTGTTCCCAGTGTCTGGGGGGAGAGTGTTCCCAGTCCCTGGGGGAGTGTTTGCCAGACCCTCGGGGAGAGTGTTCCCTGTGCCTGGGGGAGTGTGTTCCCAGTGCGTGGGGAGAGTGTGTTCCCAGTGTTGGGGGAGTGTGTTCCCAATGTCTGGGAGAGAGTGTGTTCCCAGTCCCTCAGGGAGTGTGTTCCCAGCCCCTGGGGGAGAGTGTTCCTAGTGTCTGGGGGAGTGTGTTCCCAGTCCCTGGGGGAGTGTGTTCCCAGTGTCTTGGGGAGAGTGTTCCCAGTCCCTGTGGGAGAGTGTTCCCAGTGTCTGGGGGAGTGTGTTCCCAGTCCGTGAGGAGAGTGTGTTCCCAGTGTCTGGGGGAGTGTGTTCCCAATGTCTGTGGGAGAGTGTGTTCCCAGTCCCTGGGGGAGTGTGTTCCCAGTGCCTGGGGGAGTGTGTTCCCAATGCCTGGGGTAGAGTGTGTCCCCAGTCCCTGGGGGAGTGTGTTCCCAGTGTCTGGGGGAGTGTGTTCCCAGTCCGTTTGGAGAGTGTGTTCCCAGGGTCTGGTGGAGTGTGTTCCCAGCCACTGGGGAAGTGTGTTCTCAGTCCCTGGGAGAGAGTGTGTTCCCAATCCCTGTGGGAGATTGTATTCCCAGTCCCTGGGGGAGAGTGTGTTCCGGTCCCTGGGGTAGTGTTTTCCCAGTCCCTGGGGAAGTGTGTTCCCAGTGTCTGGGGGAGATTGCTCCCAGCGCATAGGAGAGTGTGTTCCCAGCGTCTGGGCGAGTGTGTTCCCAGTGTCTGGGGGAGAGTGTTCCCAGTGTCTGGGGGAGAGTGTTCCCAGTCCGTTTGGAGAGTGTATTCCCAGGGTCTGGTGGAGAGTGTATTCCCTCTTTCTGGGGGAGTGTGTTCCCCGCCCCTGGGGTAGTGTGTTCCCAGTGTCTGGGGGAGTGTGTTCCCAGTGTTTGGAGGAGTGTGTTCCCAGTCTCTGGGGGAGTGTGTTCCCAGTCCCTGGGAGAGAGTGTGTTCCCAGTCCCTGTGGGAGATTGTGTTCCCAGTCCCTGGGGGAGAGTGTGTTCCCAGTCCCTGGGGGAGTGTGTTCCCAGTGTCTGGGCGAGTGTGTTCCCAGTGTCTGGGGGAGAGTGTTCCCAGTGTCTGGGGGAATGTGTTCCCAGTGTCTGGGGGAAGTGTGTTCCCAGTCCGTGGGGAGAGTGTGTTCCCAGTGTCTGGGGGAGTGTGTTCCCAGTGTCTGGGGGAGTGTGTTCCCAGTCCGTGGGGAGAGTGTGTTCCCAGTGTCTGGGGGAGTGTGTTCCCAATGTCTGTGGGAGAGTGTGTTCCCAGTCCCTGAAGGAGTGTGTTACCAGTGTCTGGGGGAGTGTGTTCCTAGCGTCTGGGGGAGATTATGTTCCCAGTCTCTGGGGGAGAGTGTTCCCAGTCTCTGGGGAAGTGTGTTCCCAGTGTCTGGGGGAGAGTGTGTTCCCAGTCCCTGGGAGTGAGTGTGTTCCCAATCCCTGTGGGAGATTGTGTTCCCAGTCCCTGGGGGAGAGTGTATTCCCAGTCCCTGGTGTAGTGTGTTCCCAGTCCCTGGGGAGTGTGTTCGCAGTGTCGGGGGGAGAGTGTTCCCAGTGCATAGGGGAGTGTGTTCCCAGTCTCTGTGGGAATGTGTTCACAGTGTCTGGAGGAGAGTGTGTTCCCAGTCCCTGGGGGAGAGTGTTCCCAGTGTGTGGGGAAGTGTGTTCCCAATCCCTGTGGGGAGAGTGTGTTCCCAGTGTCTGGGAGTGAGTGTGTTCCCAATCCCTGTGTTGGATTGTGTTCCCAGTCCCTGGGGGAGTGTGTTCCCAGTCCATGGGGAGAGTGTGTCCCCAGTGTCTGGGGGAGTGTGTTCCCAGTAGGTGGGGAGAGTGTGTTCCCAGTCCCTGGGGGAGTGTGTTCCCAGTCTCTGGGGGAGTGTGTTCCCAGCCGCTGGGGGAGGGTGTTCCCAGTGTCTGGGGGAGAGTGTGTTTCCAGCGACTGGGGGAGTGTGTTCCCAGTCCCTGGGGGTGAGTGTGTTCCCAGCGACTGGGGGAGTGTGTTCCCAGTCTCTGGGGGAGTGTGTTCCCATTGTCTGGGGGAGTGTGTTCCCAGTGTCTGGGGGAGTGTGTTCCCAGCTGCTGGGGGAGTGTGTTCCCAGTCCCTGGGGGAGAGTGTGTTCCCAGTCTCTGGGAGTGAGTGTGTTCCCAATCCCTGTGGGAGATTGTGTTCCCAGTCCCTGGGGGAGTGTATTCCAGGTCCCTGGGAGAGAGTGCTCCCAGTGTCTGGGGAAGGTTGTGTTCCCAGTGTCTGGGGGAGAGGGTTTTCCCAGTCCCTGGAGGAGTGAGTTCCCAGTGTCTGGGGGAGTGTGTTCCCAGTCCGTGGGGAGAGTGTGTCCCCAGTGTCTGGGGGAGTGTGTTCCCAGTCCATGGGGAGAGTGTGTCCCCAGTGTCTGGGGGAGTGTGTTCCCAGTCCATGGGAGTGAGTGTGTTCCCAGTCCCTGGGGGAGAGTGTTCCCAGTGTCTGGGGGAGTGTGTTCCCAATCCCTGTGGGGGATTGTGTTCCCAGTCCTTGGGGCAGAGTGTGTTCCCAGTCCCTGGGAGTGAGTGTGTTCCCAATCCCTGTGGGAGATTGTGTTCCCAGTCCCTGGGGGAGTGTGTTCCAGGTCCCTGGTAGACAGTGCTCCCAGTGTCTGGGGGAGATGGTGTTCCCAGTGTATGGGGGAGAGGGTGTTCTCAGTCCCTGGAGGAGTGAGTTCCCAGTGTCTGGGGGAGAGTGTTCCCAGTCCGTGGGGAGAGTGTGTTCCCAGTCCCTGGGGGAGTGTATTCCCAGGGTCTGGTGGAGAGTGTGTTCCCAGTCCCTGGAGGAGTGTGTCCCCAGTGTCTGGGGGAGTGTGTTCCCAGTGTCTGGGGGAGTGTGTTCCCAGTCCATTTGGACAGTGTGTTCCCAGAGTCTGGTGGAGAGTGTATTCCCACGGTCTGGCGGAGTGTGTTCCCAGCCCCTGGGGAGGTGTGTTCCCAGTCCCTGGGGGAGTGTGTTCCCAGTGTCTCGGTGGAGAGTGTTCCCAGTCCCTGGGGGAGTGTGTTCCCAGACCCTCGGGGAGAGTGTTCCCAGTGCCTGGGGGACTGTGTTCCCAGTGCGTGGGGAGAGTGTGTTCCCAGTGTCTGAGGGAGTGTGTTCCCAGTGCATGGGGAGAGTGTATTCCCAGTGTCTGGGGGAGTGTGTTCCCAATGTCTGGGAGAGAGTGTGTTCCCAGTCCCTGGGGGTGTGTGTTCCCAGAGTCTGGGGGAGTGTGTTCCCTGTCCCTGGGGGAGAGTGGTCCCAGTGTCTTGGGGAGATTGTGTTCCCAGTGTCTGGGGGAGAGTGTGTTCACAGTCCCTGGGGGAGAGTGTGTTCCCAGTGTCTGGGGGGAGAGTGTTCCCAGTCCCTGGGGGAGTGTAATCCAAGTGTATGGGGGAGAGTGTGTTCCCAGTGTCTGGGGGAGTGTGTTCCCAGTGTCTGGGGGAGTGTGTTCCCAGTCCCTGGGGGTGTGTGTTCCCAGTGCCTCGGGGAGAGTGTTCCCAGTGTCTGGGGGAATGTGTTCCCAGTGCGTGGGGAGAGTGTGTTGCCAGTGTCTGGGGGAGTATGTTCCCAATGTCTGGGGGAGTGTGTTCCCAGTCCGTTTGGAGAGTGTGTTCCCAGGGTCACGTGGAGAGTGTATTCCCACGTTCTGGGGGAGTGTGTTCCCAGCCCCGGGGGAAAGTGTTCCCAGTCCCTGGGGGAGTGTGTTGCCAGTCCCTGGGGGAGAGTATGTTCCCAGCGACTGGGGGAGTGTGTTCCCAGTGTCTGGGGGAGTGTGTTCCCAGTCCCTGTGGGAGTGTGTGTTTCCAGCGACTGTGGGATTGTGTTCCCAGTCCCTGGGGGAGAGTGTGTTCCCAGTCTCTGGGAGTGAGTGTGTTCCCAATCCCTGTGGGAGATTGTGTTCCCAGTCCCTGGGGGAATGTGTTCCAGCTCCCTGGGAGAGAGTGCTCCCAGTGTCTGGGGGAGTGTGTTCCCACGGTCTGGCGGAGTGTGTTCCCAGCCCCTGGGGGAGAGTGTGTTCCCAGAGTCTGGGGGAATGTGTTCCCAGTCCCTGGGAGAGAGTGTGTTCCCAATCCCTGGGATAGTGTGTTCCTAGTCCCTAGGGGAGTGAGTTCCCAGTGTCTGGGGGAGAGTGTTCCCAGTCCGTGGGGAGAGTGTGTTCCCAGTCCCTGGGGGAGTGTGTTCCCAGTCCGTGAGGAGAGTGTGTCCCCAGTGTCTGGGGGAGTGTGTTCCCAGTCCCTGGGAGAGAGTGTGTTCCCAGTCCCTGGTGTAGTGTGTTGCCAGTGTCTGGGCGACTGTGTTCCCAGTGTCTGGGGGAGTGTGTTCCCAGTCCCTGGGGGCGTGTGTTCCCAGTCCCTCAGAGAGTGTATTCCCAGGGTCTGGTGGAGAGTGTGTTCCCAGTCCCTGGAGGAGTGTGTCCCCAGTGTCTGGGGGAGTGTGTTCCCAGTGTCTGGGGGAGTGTGTTCCCAGTCCATTTGGAGAGTGTGTTCCCAGAGTCTGGTGGAGAGTGTATTCCCACGGTCTGGTGGAGTGTGTTCCCAGCCCCTGGGGAGGTGTGTTCCCAGTCCCTGAGGGAGAGTGTGTTCCCAGAGTCTGGGGGAATGTGTTCCCAGTCCCTGGGAGAGAGTGTGTTCCCAATCCCTGGGGGAGAGTGTTCCCAGTGTCTGGGGGAGTGTGTTCCCAGTCCGTGGGGATAGAGTGTTCCCAGGGTCTGGGGGAGTGTTCCCAGTCCTTGGGGGAGTATGTTCCCAGTCCCTGAGGGAGAGTGTTCCCAGTGTCTGGGGGAGTGTGTTCCCAGTCCATTTGGAGAGTGTGTTCCCAGAGTCTGGTGGGGAGTGTATTCCCACGGTCTGGCGGAGTGTGTTCCCAGCCCCTGAGGGAGAGTGTGTTCCCAGAGTCTGGGGGAATATGTTCCCAGTCCCTGGGAGAGAGTGTGTTCCCAATCCCTGGGATAGTGTGTTCCCAGTCCCTAGGGGAGTGTGTCCCAGTGTCTGGGGGAGTGTGTTCACAGTGTCTGGGGGAGATTGTGTTCCCAGTGTCTGGAGGAGAGTGTGTTCCCAGTCCCTGGGGGAGAGTGTTCCCAGTGTCTGGGGGAGTGTGTTCCCAGTCCGTGGGGAGAGTGTGTTCCCAGTGTCTGGGGGAGTGTGTTCCCAGTCCCTGGGGGAGTGTGTTCCCAGTGTCTCGGTGGAGAGTGTTCCCAGTCCCTGGGGGAGAGTGTTCCCAGTGCCTGGGGGAGTGTGTTCCCAGTGCGTGGGGAGAGTGTGTTCCCAGTGTCTGAGGGAGTGTGTTCCCAGTGCATGGGGAGAGTGTATTCCCAGTGTCTGGGGGAGTGTGTTCCCAATGTCTGGGAGAGAGTGTGTTCCCAGTCCCTGGGGGTGTGTGTTCCCAGAGTCTGGGGGAGTGTGTTCCCTGTCCCTGGGGGAGAGTGGTCCCAGTGTCTTGGGGAGATTGTGTTCCCAGTGTCTGGGGGAGAGTGTGTTCACAGTCCCTGGGGGAGAGTGTGTTCCCAGTGTCTGGGGGGAGAGTGTTCCCAGTCCCTGGGGGAGTGTAATCCAAGTGTATGGGGGAGAGTGTGTTCCCAGTGTCTGGGGGAGTGTGTTCCCAGTGTCTGGGGGAGTGTGTTCCCAGTCCCTGGGGGTGTGTGTTCCCAGTGCCTCGCGGAGAGTGTTCCCAGTGTCTGGGGGAATGTGTTCCCAGTGCGTGGGGAGAGTGTGTTGCCAGTGTCTGGGGGAGTATGTTCCCAATCTCTTGAGGAGTGTGTTCCCAGTCCGTTTGGAGAGTGTGTTCCCAGGGTCACGTGGAGAGTGTATTCCCACGTTCTGGGGGAGTGTGTTCCCAGCCCCGGGGGAAAGTGTACCCTGTCCCTGGGGGAGAGTGTGTTCCCAGAGTCTGGGGGAGTGTGTTCCCAGTCCCTGAGGGAGAGTGTCACCAGTGTCTTGGGGAGATTGTGTTCCCAGTGTCTGGGGGAGAGGGTGTTCCCAGTCCCTGGGGGAGTGTGTTCCCAGTGTCTTGGGGACAGTGTGTTCCCAGTGTCTTGGGGAGAGTGTTCCCAGTCCCTGTGGGAGAGTGTTCCCAGTCCCTGGGGGAGTGTGTTCCCAGTCCGTGGGGAGAGTGTGTTCCCAATGTCTGGGGGAGAGTGTGTTTCCAGTCCCTGGGGGAGTGTGTTCCCAGTGTCTGGGGGAGTGTGTTCCCAGTCCGTTTGGAGAATGTGTTTCCAGTGTCTGGTGGAGAGTGTATTCCCGCGGTCTGGGAGAGTGTCTTCCCAGCCACTGGGGAAGTGTGTTCTCAGTCCCTGGGAGATAGTGTTTTCCCAATCCCTGTGGGAGATTGTGTTCCCAGTCCCTGGGAGATTGTGTTCCCAGTGTCTGGGGGAGTCTGTTCCCAGTCCCTGGGGGAGTGTGTTCCCAGTGTCTGGGGGAGTGTGTTCCCAGTCCATTTGGAGAGTGTGTTCCCAGAGTCTGGTGGAGAGTGTATTCCCACGGTCTGGTGGAGTGTGTTCCCAGCCCCTGGGGAGGTGTGTTCCCAGTCCCTGGGGGAGAGTGTGTTCCCAGAGTCTGGGGGAATGTGTTCCCAGTCCCTGGGAGAGAGTGTGTTCCCAATCCCTGTGGGAGATTGTGTTCCCAGTCCCTGGGGGAGAGTGTTCCCAGTGTCTGGGGGAGTGTATTCCCAGTCCGTGGGGATAGTGTGTTCTCAGGGTCTGGGGGAGTGTGTTCCCAGTCCATTTGGAGAGTGTGTTCCCAGAGTCTGGTGGAGAGTGTATTCCCACGGTTTTGGCGGAGTGTGTTCCCAGCCCCTGTGGAGGTGTGTTCCCAGTCCCTGGGGGAGAGTGTGTTCCCAGAGTCTGGGGGAATGTGTTCCCAGTCCCTGGGAGAGAGTGTGTTCCCAATCCCTGGGATAGTGTGTTCCCAGTCCCTAGGGAAGTGTGTCCCAGTGTCTGGGGGAGAGTGTTCCCAGTGCATAGGGGAGCGTGTTCCCAGTCTCTGGGGGAGTGTGTTCACAGTGTCTGGGGGAGATTGTGTTCCCAGTGTCTGGAGGAGAGTGTATTCCCAGTCCCTGGGGGAGAGTGTTCCCAGTGTCTGGGGGAGTGTGTTCCCTGTCCCTGGGGGAGAGTGGTCCCAGTGTCTTGGGGAGATTGTGTTCCCAGTGTCTGGGGGAGAGTGTGTTCACAGTCCCTGGGGGAGAGTGTGTTCCCAGTGTCTGGGGGGAGAGTGTTCCCAGTCCCTGGGGGAGTGTAATCCAAGTGTATGGGGGAGAGTGTGTTCCCAGTGTCTGGGGGAGTGTGTTCCCAGTGTCTGGGGGAGTGTGTTCCCAGTCCCTGGGGGTGTGTGTTCCCAGTGCCTCGGGGAGAGTGTTCCCAGTGTCTGGGGGAATGTGTTCCCAGTGCGTGGGGAGAGTGTGTTGCCAGTGTCTGGGGGAGTATGTTCCCAATGTCTGGGGGAGTGTGTTCCCAGTCCGTTTGGAGAGTGTGTTCCCAGGGTCACGTGGAGAGTGTATTCCCACGTTCTGGGGGAGTGTGTTCCCAGCCCCGGGGGAAAGTGTTCCCTGTCCCTGGGGGAGAGTGTGTTCCCACAGTCTGGGGGAGTGTGTTCCCAGTCCCTGAGGGAGAGTGTCACCAGTGTCTTTGGGAGATTGTGTTCCCAGTGTCTGGGGGAGAGGGTGTTCCCAGTCCCTGGGGGAGTGTGTTCCCAGTGTCTTGGGGACAGTGTGTTCCCAGTGTCTTGGGGAGAGTGTTCCCGGTCCCTGTGGGAGAGTGTTCCCAGTCCCTGGGGGAGTGTGTTCCCAGTCCGTGGGGAGAGTGTGTTCCCAATGTCTGGGGGAGAGTGTGTTTCCAGTCCCTGGGGGAGTGTGTTCCCAGTGTCTGGGGGAGTGTGTTCCCAGTCCGTTTGGAGAATGTGTTTCCAGTGTCTGGTGGAGAGTGTATTCCCGCGGTCTGGGAGAGTGTCTTCCCAGCCACTGGGGAAGTGTGTTCTCAGTCCCTGGGAGATAGTGTTTTCCCAATCCCTGTGGGAGGTTGTGTTCCCTGTCCCTGGGAGATTGTGTTCACAGTGTCTGGGGGAGTCTGTTCCCAGTCCCTGGGGGAGTGTGTTCCCAGTGTCTGGGGGAGTGTGTTCCCAGTGTCTGGGGGAGTGTGTTCCCAGTCCATTTGGAGAGTGTGTTCCCAGAGTCTGGTGGAGAGTGTATTCCCACGGTCTGGCGGAGTGTGTTCCCAGCCCCTGGGGAGGTGTGTTCCCAGTCCCTGGGGGAGAGTGTGTTCCCAGAGTCTGGGGGAATGTGTTCCCAGTCCCTGGGAGAGAGTGTGTTCCCAATCCCTGTGGGAGATTGTGTTCCCAGTCCTTGGGGGAGAGTATTCCCAGTGTCTGGGGGAGTGTTTTCCCAGTCCGTGGGGATAGTGTGTTCCCAGGGTCTGGGGGAGTGTGTTCCCAGTCCATTTGGAGAGTGTGTTCCCAGAGTCTGGTGGGGAGTGTATTCCCACGGTTTTGGCGGAGTGTGTTCCCAGCCCCTGTGGAGGTGTGTTCCCAGTCCCTGGGGGAGAGTGTGTTCCCAGAGTCTGGGGGAATGTGTTCCCAGTCCCTGGGAGAGAGTGTGTTCCCAATCCCTGGGATAGTGTGTTCCCAGTCCCTAGGGAAGTGTGTCCCAGTGTCTGGGGGAGAGTGTTCCCAGTGCATAGGGGAGCGTGTTCCCAGTCTCTGGGGGAGTGTGTTCACAGTGTCTGGGGGAGATTGTGTTCCCAGTGTCTGGAGGAGAGTGTATTCCCAGTCCCTGGGGGAGAGTGTTCCCAGTGTCTGGGGGAGTGTGTTCCCAGTCCGTGGGGAGAGTGTGCTCCCAGTGTCTGGGGGAGTGTGTTCCCAGAGTCTGGGGGAGTGTGTTCCCAGTGTCTCGGTGGAGAGTGTTCCCAGTGTCTGGGGGAGTGTGTTCCCAGTCCTTGGGGGAGAGTGTTCCCAGTGCGTGGGGGAGTGTGTTCCCAGTGCGTGGGGAGAGTGTGTTCCCAGTGTCTGGGGGAGTGTGTTCCCAGTCCTTGGGGGAGAGTGTTCCCAGTCCCTGGGGGAGTGTGTTCCCAGAGTCTGGGGGAGTGTGTTCCCTGTCCCTGGGGGAGAGTGGTCCCAGTGTCTTGGGGAGATTGTGTTCCCAGTGTCTGGGGGAGAGTGTGTTCACAGGCCCTGGGGGAGAGTGTGTTCCCAGTGTCTGGGGGGAGAGTGTTCCCAGTCCCTGTGGGAGTGTTTGCCAGACCCTCGGGGAGAGTGTTCCCAGTGCCTGGTGGCTTGTGTTCCCAGTGCCTGGGGAGAGTGTGTTGCCAGTGTCGGGGGGAGTGTGTTCCCAATATCTGGGAGAGAGTGTGTTCCCAGTCCCTCAGGGAGTGTGATCCCAGCCCCTGGGGGAGAGTGTTCCCAGTCCCTGGGGGAGTGTTTTCCCAGACCCTCGGGGAGAGTGTTCCCAGTGCCTGGGGGAGTGTGTTCCCAGTGCGTGGGGAGAGTGTGTTCCCAGTGTCGGGGGGAGTGTGTTCCCAATGTCTGGGAGAGAGTGTGTTCCCAGTCCCTCAGGGAGTGTGTTCCCAGCCCCTGGGGGAGAGTGTTCCCAGTGTCTGGGGGAGTGTGTTCCCAGCCCGTGGGGCGAGTGTGTTCCCAGTGTCTGGGGGAGTGTGTTCCCAGTCCCTGGGGGAGTGTGTTCCCAGTGTCTTGGGGAGAGTGTTCCCAGTCCCTGTGGGAGAGTGTTCCCAGTGTCTGGGGGAGTGTGTTCCCAGTCCGTGAGGAGAGTGTGTTCCCAGTGTCTGGGGGAGTGTGTTCCCAATGTCTGTGGGAGAGTGTGTTCCCAGTCCCTGGGGGAGTGTGCTCCCAGTGCCTGGGGGAGTGTGTTCCCAATGCCTGGGGTAGAGTGTGTCCCCAGTCCCTGGGGGAGTGTGTTCCCAGTGTCTGGGGGAGTGTGTTCCCAGTCCGTTTGGAGAGTGTGTTCCCAGGGTCTGGTGGAGTGTGTTCCCAGCCACTGGGGAAGTGCGTTCTCAGTCCCTGGGAGAGAGTGTGTTCCCAATCCCTGTGGGAGATTGTGTTCCCAGTCCCTGGGGGAGAGTGTGTTCCTGGTCCCTGGGGTAGTGTGTTCCCAGTCCCTGGGAAAGTGTGTTCCCAGTGTCTGGGGGAGAGTGTTCCCAGTGTCTGGGGGTGTGTGTTCCCAGTCCGTGGGGAGATTGTGTCCCCAGTGCCTGGGGGAGGGTGTTCCCAGTCCGTGGGGAGAGTGTGTTCCAAGTGTCTGGGGGAGTGGGCTCCCAGCTCCTGGGGGAGTGTGTTCCCAGTCCCTGGGGGAGAGTGTTCCCAGACTCTGGGGTAGTGTGTTCCCAGAGTCTTTGGGAGTGTGTTCGCAGTCCCTGGGGGAGAGTGTTCCCAGAGTCTGGGGGAGTGTGTTCCCAGGCCCTGGGGGGTGTGTTCCCAGTCTCTGGGGGAGTATGTTCACAGTGTCTGGGGGAGAGTGTTCCCAGGGTCTGGGGGAGTGTGTTCCCAGTGTCCGGGCGAGTGTGTTCCCAGTCCTTGGGGGGGGGGGGGGGGGGGTTCCCCGTCCCTGTGGGAGATAGTGTTCCCTGTCTCTGGGGGAGTGTGTTCCCAGTGTCTGGGGAGATTGTGTTCCCAGTGTCTGGGGGAGAGTGTGTTCCCAGTCCCTGGTGGAGTGAGTTCCCAGTGTCTGGGGGAGCGTGTTCCCAGTGTCTGGGGGAGACAGTTTCCAGTCCGTGGGGAGAGTGTGTTCCCAGTGTCTTGGGGAGTGTGTTCCCAGTGCCTCGGGGAGACTGTTCCCAGTCCGTGGGGAGATTGTGTTCCCAGTGTCTGGGGGAGAGTGTGTTCCCAGTCTCTGGGGGAGTGTGTTCCCAGTGTCTCGGGGAGTGTGTTCCCAGTGCCTCGGGGAGACTGTTCCCAGTCCGTGGGGAGAGTGTGTTCCCAGTGTCTGGGGGAGAGTGTTCCCAGTCTCTGGGGGAGTGTGTTCCCAGTGTCTGCGGGAGAGTGTGTTCCCAGTCCCTGGTGGAGTGTGTTCCCAGTGTCTGGGGAACTGTATTCCCAGTCCGTGGGGAGAATGTGTTCCCAGTGTCTGGAGGAGTGTGTTCCCAGTCCCTGGTGGAGCGTGTTCCCAGTGTCTGCGGGAGAGTGTGTTCCTAGTCCATGGGGTGTGTGTTCCCAGTGTCTGGGGGAGTGAGTTCCCAATGTCTGTGGGAGAGTGTGTTCCCAGTCCGTGGGGAAGTGTGTTCCCAGTCCCTGGGGGAGTGTGTTCCCAGTCCCTGGGGGAGAGTGTTCCCAGAGTCTGGGGGAGTGTGTTCCAAGCGTCTGGGGGAGATTGTGTTCCCAGTGTCTGGGGGAGAGTGTTCCCAGTCTCTGGGGAAGTGTGTTCCCAGTGTCTGGGGGAGAGTGTGTTCCCAGTCCCTGGGAGAGAGTGTGTTCCCAATCCCTGTGGGAGATTGTGTTCCCAGTCCCTGGGGGAGAGTGTGTTCCCAGTCCCTGGTGTAGTGTGTTCCCAGTGTCTGGGGGAGTGTATTCCCAGTGTCTGGGGGAGTGTGTTCCAAGTGTATGGGGGAGTGTGTTCCCAGTCCCTTGGGGAGTGTGTTCCCAGGGTCTGGTGGAGAGTGTTCCCAGTGTCTGGGGGAGTGTGTTCCAAGTGTATGGGGGAGAGTGTGTTCCCAGTGTCTGGGGGAGAGTGTGTTCCCAGTCCCTGGGAGAGAGTGTGTTCCCAATCCCTGTGGGAGATTGTGTTCCCAGTCCCTGGGGGAGAGTGCGTTCCCAGTCCCTGGTGTAGTGTGTTCCCAGTGTCTGGGGGAGAGTATTCCCAGTGTCGGGGGGAGTGTGTTCCAAGTGTATGGGGGAGTGTGTTCCCAGTCCCTTGGGGAGTGTGTTCCCAGGGTCTGGTGGAGAGTGTTCCCAGTGTCTGGGGGAGTGTGTTCCAAGTGTATGGGGGAGAGTGTGTTCCCAGAATCTGTGGGAGAGTGTGTTCTCAGTCCCTGGGAGGGGGGGGGGGGGGGTTTCCCAGTCCCTGTGGGAGATTGTGTTCTCTGTCCCTGGGGGGGTGTGTTCCCAATGTCTGGGGGAGAGTGTTCCCAGTGTATGGGGGTGTGTGTTCCAAGTGTTTGGACGAGTGTGTTCCTAGTGTCTGGGGGAGTGTGTTCCCAGTGTCTGGGGGAGAGTGTTCCCAGTGTCTGGGAGAGTGTGTTCCCAGTGTCTGGGGGAGAGTGTGTTCTCAGTCCCTGGGAGGGGGGGGGGGGGGGGTTTCCCAGTCCCTGTGGGAGATTGTGTTCTCTGTCCCTGGAGGTGTGTGTTCCCAGTGTCTGGGGGAGAGTGTGTTCTCAGTGTCTGGGGGTGAGTGTTCCCAGTGTCTGGGGGAGTGTGTTCCAAGTGTTTGGACGAGTGTGTTCCTAGTGTCTGGGGGAGTGTGTTCCCAGCCCCTGGGGTAGTGTGTTCCCAGTGTCTGGGGGAGTGTGCTCCCAATGTTTGGAGGAGTGTGTTCCCAGTCCGTTTGGAGAGTGTATTCCCACGGTCTGGGGGAGTGTGTTCCCAGCCGCTGGGGGCGTTTGTTCTTAGTGTCTGGGGCAGTGTGTTCCCAGTCCCTGGTTGCGTGTGTTCCCAGTCCCTGGGGGAGAGTGTGTTCCCAGTGTCTGGGGGAGTGTGTTCCCAGTCCCTGGGGGAGAGTGTGTTCCCAGCGACTGGGGGAGTGTGTTCCCAGTGTCTGGGGGAGTGTGTTCCCAGTCCATTTGGAGAGTGTTCCCAGAGTCTGGGGGAGTGTGTTCCCAGTGTCTGGGGGAGTGTGTTCCCAGTCCCTGGGGGAGAGTGTGTTCCCAGCGACTGGGGGAGTGTGTTCCCAGTGTCTGGGTGAGTGTGTTCCAAGTGTTTGGGGGATTGTGTTCCCAGTGTCTGGGGGAGTGTGTTCCCAGTCCCTGGGGGAGTGTGTTCCCAGTCCCTGAGGGAGTGTGTTCCCAGTGTCTGGGGGAGTGTGTTCCCAATGTCTGGGGGAGAGTGTGTTCCCAGTCCCTAGTCTTTTTAATCCGTTCCTCATGGTCGGTGCTCTTGAGATGTTCCAGTAGGAATGATTCATGTGCATTTGAGAGGGCAGGAGAGGGCCTTGCTTCAGGTTTGGAAAAGATTTACCAGGATGTTGCTGGGTTGAGGCTGAATAGGCTGGGATGTTTTTCACTGTAGCATTAGAGTTTGAGGGGTGACCTTATAAAGGTTTATAAAATCATGAGGGTTGATTTAATTTGATTTGATTGATTCTTGTCACATGTACCTCGGTACAGTGAAACCTTTTGTTTTGCGGGCGTACAGGCAGATCACACCATACAAAGTGCATTTGGATAATAGACCAGAGCCAGGGATACAATGTTACGGCTGAAGAGAAAGAGTGAGATCAACATTAAGTTTAAAGTTTGAAAGCTCCACTCAGAAATCAAATAACAGCGGGGAAGAAGCTGTTCTTGAATCTGTTGGTATGTGTGTTTAAGCTCTTGTATCTTCTGCCTGATGTAAGAGGGTGGCAGAGATTCTAACCGGGATGGGAGGGTCTTTGATGTTGTTGGCAGTGGGAGGTGTAGATGGAGTCAATGGGTGGGAGGCTGGTTTGTGTGATGGACTGGGCTGGGTTCACATCTCTCTGTAGTTTCTTACAGTCCTGGGCAGAGCGGTTGCCGTACTAAGCCTTGATACATCCGGATAGGAAGCTTTCTATGGTGCATCGATAAAAATTGGTAAGAGTCTTTGTGGACGTGCTGAATTTCCTTAGCTCCTTGAGGAAGTAAAGACATTGTTGTGCTTTCTTGATCATTGCGTTGATGTGGGTGGACTAGGCCAGATTGTTGGTGAACTAACAAGGTCTTTTCCCCAGGATGGAGGAGTTCAAAGCTAGAGGGCATAGGTTTAAGGTGAGAGGGGAAAGGTTTAAAAGGGAACTGAGAGGCAACTTTTTCACCCAGAAGGTGGTGCATGGATGGAATGAACTACCCGAGGAGGTGGTGGATATGGGCACAGTTACAGCATTTAAAAGATATTTGGACTGGTACGTGAATAGGTAATGGATGTAAGCTTGCTCACTGAGCTGGAAGGTTTGTTTTCTGACGTTTCGTCACTGTACTAGGCAATATCATCAGTGAGCCACCGGATGAAGCACTCATGATATTTATGTATTTTTTATTTACGTGTTTAAGTTTTCTTGGGTTGGTAATGTCATTATGGGCCAAGTGCAGCCAAATGGGACTAGTTTAGTTTGGGAAACTTGGTCGGCATGTTGGGCCGAAGGGTCTGTTTCCGCGCTGTACAACTCCACGGCCTTATGTCTGAAAGACTCAGGTCATGGTGAATAGCCAGGAATTGGGGCTTGAGGTGTATGGAATTTGACAGCATGAAAGGAGGCCAATCAGGATTCGATTGGTCCCACACCCCCTCCCCTTTCACAAAGTTTCTTCTATTCAAATACCCGTCTTTGAGTGACGAGTCGGCTTTCTGGTAACATCCTTGCGGGTGAATCATAATGGCTCAATGTGTATTGTCCATAATCTCATTGTATATTATCCATATTCTCAATGTGTATTGTCCATATTCTCAATGTGTATTGTCCATATTCTCATTGTATATTATCCATATTCTCAATGTGTATTGTCCATAATCTCATTGTATATTATCCATAATCTCAATGTGTATTGTCCATAATTCATTGTATATTATCCATAATCTCAATGTATATTATCCATAATCTCAATGTGTATTGTCCATAATCTCAATGTGTATTGTCCATAATCTCAATGTGTATGTCCATATTCTCAATGTGTATTGTCCATATTCTCAATGTGTATTGTCCATAATCTCAATGTATATTAACCATATTCTCAATGTGTATTGTCCATAATCTCATTGTATATTAACCATATTCTCAATGTGTATTGTCCATAATCTCATTGTATATTATCCATATTCTCAATGTGTATTGTCCATAATCTCATTGTATATTAACCATATTCTCAATGTGTATTGTCCATAATCTCAATGTATATTAACCATATTCTCAATGTGTATTGTCCATAATCTCATTGTATATTATCCATATTCTCAATGTGTATTGTCCATAATCTCATTGTATATTAACCATATTCTCAATGTGTATTGTCCATAATCTCAATGTATATTAACCATATTCTCAATGTGTATTGTCCATAATCTCATTGTATATTATCCATATTCTCAATGTGTATTGTCCATAATCTCAATGTATATTAACCATATTCTCAATGTGTATTGTCCATAATCTCAATGTGTATGTCCATATTCTCAATGTGTATGTCCATATTCTCAATGTGTATTGTCCATAATCTCAATGTGTATTATCCATATTCTCAATGTGTATTGTCCATAATCTCAATGTGTATTGTCCATAATCTCAATGTGTATGTCCATATTCTCAATGTGTATTGTCCATATTCTCAATGTGTATTGTCCATAATCTCAATGTATATTAACCATATTCTCAATGTGTATTGTCCATAATCTCAATGTGTATTATCCATATTCTCAATGTGTATTGTCCATAATCTCATTGTATATTATCCATAATCTCAATGTGTATTGTCCATAATCTCATTGTATATTATCCATATTCTCAATGTGTATTGTCCATAATCTCATTGTATATTATCCATAATCTCAATGTGTATTGTCCATAATCTCAATGTGTATTGTCCATATTCTCAATGTGTATTGTCCATAATCTCATTGTATATTATCCATAATCTCAATGTGTATTGTCCATAATCTCATTGTATATTATCCATATTCTCAATGTGTATTGTCCATAATCTCATTGTATATTATCCATAATCTCAATGTGTATTGTCCATAATCTCAATGTGTATTGTCCATAATCTCAATGTGTATGTCCATATTCTCAATGTGTATTGTCCATATTCTCAATGTGTATTGTCCATAATCTCAATGTATATTAACCATATTCTCAATGTGTATTGTCCATAATCTCAATGTGTATGTCCATATTCTCAATGTGTATTGTCCATAATCTCAATGTGTATTATCCATATTCTCAATGTGTATTGTCCATAATCTCAATGTGTATTGTCCATAATCTCAATGTGTATGTCCATATTCTCAATGTGTATTGTCCATATTCTCAATGTGTATTGTCCATAATCTCAATGTATATTAACCATATTCTCAATGTGTATTGTCCATAATCTCAATGTGTATGTCCATATTCTCAATGTGTATTGTCCATAATCTCAATGTGTATTATCCATATTCTCAATGTGTATTGTCCATAATCTCATTGTATATTATCCATAATCTCAATGTGTATTGTCCATAATCTCATTGTATATTATCCATATTCTCAATGTGTATTGTCCATAATCTCATTGTATATTATCCATAATCTCAATGTGTATTGTCCATAATCTCATTGTATATTATCCATAATCTCACTGTGTATTGTCCATAATCTCATTGTATATTATCCATATTCTCAATGTGTATTGTCCATAATCTCATTGTATATTATCCATAATCTCAATGTGTATTGTCCATAATCTCAATGTGTATTGTCCATATTCTCAATGTGTATTGTCCATAATCTCATTGTATATTATCCATAATCTCAATGTGTATTGTCCATAATCTCATTGTATATTATCCATATTCTCAATGTGTATTGTCCATAATCTCATTGTATATTATCCATAATCTCAATGTGTATTGTCCATAATCTCATTGTATATTATCCATATTCTCAATGTGTATTGTCCATAATCTCATTGTATATTATCCATAATCTCAATGTGTATTGTCCATAATCTCAATGTGTATTGTCCATATTCTCAATGTGTATTGTCCATAATCTCATTGTATATTATCCATAATCTCAATGTATATTGTCCATAATCTCATTGTATATTATCCATAATCTCAATGTGTATTGTCCATAATCTCATTGTATATTATCCATAATCTCAATGTGTATTGTCCATAATCTCATTGTATATTATCCATATTCTCAATGTGTATTGTCCATAATCTCATTGTATATTATCCATATTCTCAATGTGTATTGTCCATATTCTTATTGTATATTATCCATATTCTCAATGTGTATTGTCCATAATCTCATTGTATATTATCCATATTCTCAATGTGTATTGTCCATAATCTCATTGTATATTATCCATAATCTCAATGTGTATTGTCCATAATCTCATTGTATATTATCCATAATCTCAATGTGTATTGTCCATAATCTCAACGTGTATTGTCCATATTCTCAATGTGTATTGTCCATAATCTCATTGTATATTATCCATATTCTCAATGTGTATTGTCCATAATCTCATTGTATATTATCCATAATCTCAATGTGTATTGCCCATATTCTCAATGTGTATTGTCCATAATCTCATTGTATATTATCCATAATCTCAATGTGTATTGTCCATAATCTCAATGTGTATTGTCCATATTCTCATTGTATATTATCCATATTCTCAATGTGTATTGTCCATAATCTCATTGTATATTATCCATAATCTCAATGTGTATTGCCCATATTCTCAATGTGTATTGTCCATATTCTCATTGTATATTATCCATATTCTCAATGTGTATTGTCCATAATCTCATTGTATATTATCCATAATCTCAATGTGTATTGTCCATAATCTCAATGTGTATGTCCATATTCTCAATGTGTATTGTCCATATTCTCAATGTGTATTGTCCATAATCTCAATGTGTATTGTCCATAATCTCAATGTGTATTGTCCATATTCTCAATGTATATTAACCATATTCTCAATGTGTATTGTCCATAATCTCAATGTGTATTGTCCATATTCTCAATGTATATTAACCATATTCTCAATGTGTATTGTCCATAATCTCAATGTGTATTGTCCATATTCTCAATGTATATTAACCATATTCTCAATGTGTATTGTCCATAATCTCAATGTGTATTGTCCATATTCTCAATGTGTATTGTCCATAATCTCAATGTGTATTGTCCATATTCTCAATGTATATTAACCATATTCTCAATGTGTATTGTCCATATTCTCAATGTATATTAACCATATTCTCAATGTGTATTGTCCATAATCTCAATGTGTATTACCCATATTCTCAATGTGTATTGTCCATATTCTCAATGTGTATTGTCCATATTCTCAATGTGTATTGTCCATAATCTCAATGTGTATTGTCCATATTCTCAATGTTTATTGTCCATAATCTCAATGTGTATTACCCATATTCTCAATGTGTATTGTCCATATTCTCATTGGCCAAATATCTATTTTCAATGAGACAGGTCTTGGCAAGAAACAGTGAGGTTTTTTTAATCACCTTTTTGTATCAAACTTTCGTCACGTTTCATTTTATTGTCTTAATGTCCCAGTGAACGAGCTGCATTTGACATTACATCGTTTATAACCATTGGACATCTGAAGCGCTAACGAACCAATGAGTCCATTCTGGAGTGCAGTCACTTTTGTGAGGTATACAGTAGTTGAATTGCGCATCACATGTAATATTGCCGACCCGTTTGGGCTTTGCTAAGGGAGAAACATTAGCAGGATCCCGGGGTATAGCCCCTTCCTTTCCTCAGGCACCTACGTACCCTCTACCTAATCTCTATCACTCTGTGATTGTGTGATTCTTTGAAATATTGTCCCATGTGATCTCTCACATCTACATAAAGGTGTTCATGGACCGTGGTTAAACCAGAATTTATTGCCCACCCTTAACTGTTAAAGGTCAGCCACCTTGCTGTGGGGTGTGGGTCTGGAGTCACATGTAGGCCAGACCAGGTAAGGATGGCAGATTTCCTTAAAGGGCATTACTGAACTAAATAGGTATCTGCAAAAATTGATCTTTTTATATTAAATTCAAATTTTCACCATCCGGCATGGCGTGATTTGAAATAATGTCAACTGGGGGTTGCTGGATTACAAGGCCAATGACATTACTAAATCACCATCTCCCAAGCATACAGGGCCCTCTGATGATGGTACCTCGGACAGTGCGGTGCTCCCTCAGCACTGCAATGGACAGTCAGCCTTGATACTCATGTTCAAATCCAGGAGTGGGACTTGAACCCACAGTTTTCTGAGTCAGCTGAGAGAGTGCAGGCTGCTCAACGTTCACCAAACAGGTCTCTGGAGCTCAGATTGGAAACCTCCCTGTGCCGTCAACCTTTAAGATTCCCTTCTGTTGGGATCTTTACAACGACCGACTGTGACCCACTCTTTGGGGTCTTAGGGTAATGCAAGTGTTCCAATTCTGTTTCTAAATAAACATGAACCAGCCGCAAACAAAGCTGGTAAGGCTACTGTTTCACAGAATGACTCTGAAACAATAACTAACGTTTAAACATGAACATGCAACTTCAGCTGTGTTTGAGTAAATGCTCACATTTCTATACCTTCTCCTTACATTTCAAGCTGGCTTGTCCCCTTCCAAGATGTACTTGAACAAACATAGCTTTCTGCTAAACGTTTGCCATCCTCTCACTAATTGTGGGCCGAGCCCACGTTGTCCTATCTTTGAAGTATCATGGAGTCATACAGGCCCTTCAACCCATCTCAACCATGCTGACCAGGTTTCCTAGGCTGAATGAGTCCCACTTGCCTGCACTTGGCCCGTATTCCTCTCAACCTCTTCTATTCATTTACCTGTCGAAATGTATTTTAAATATTGTCACTGTACCTGCCCCTACCACTTCCTGGGGCAGTTTATTCCACCAGTTACTAGTCATGGTTGGTAAGTTTGCTGATGACACCAACGTTGGTGGTGTAGTGGCTGGTGAAGAATGTTATCTAAGATTACAAAGAGATCTTCATCAATTGGGCCAATGGGCAGATGAAGCTTAATTTGGAAAAAATGCAAGGTATGGCATTTTGGTCAAACAGGAGAAAGTGAGGTCTGCAGATGCTGGAGATCAAAGTTGAAACTTTATTGCTGGAACAGCACAGCAGGTCGGGCAGCATCCAGGGAACAGGAGATTCGACGTTTCGGGCACAGGCCTTCCTGAAGAAGGGCCTGTGCCCGAAACGTCGAATCTCCTGTTCCCTGGATGCTGCCTGACCTGCTGTGCTGTTCCAGCAATAAAGTTTCAATTTTGGTCAAACAAACAGGGGTGGGCTTATACAGTCAATGGTAGGGCCTCATGTAGTGTTGTAGAATAGAGAGACCTAGGGGTTCTGGTCCAAAACTCTTTGAAGTTTGCATCACGTGCTGGTTAAGAAGGCGTTCAGCACGCTCGTCTTCATTGCTCAGGTCTTTGGAGTACAGAGGCCAGGACGCCATGTTGAGGTAGTACAGGAAGTTGGTGATGCCTCTTCGTGAGTACTATGCCCAGTTCTGGTCTCCCTGTTACGGGGAGGATGTTAGTAAGCCGAAGATGGTTCAGAAGAGATTTACCAGGAAGTTGCCAGGGTTGGAAGGTATCAGTTATAAGGAGATGCTGGATAGCCTGAGAGTTTTCTCACTGGAGCTTAGGAAGTTAAGGGGTGACCTTATAGAGGTTTATAAAATCATGAGGGGTATAGATAGGGCAGGTGTCTTTTCCCGAGGATGAAGAATTTCAAGATTAGGGGCATATTTTTACAGTGAGCTGAGAAAAATTTAAAAAGGACATGTGGGCAATTTTTTTAGACAGAGAGTGGTTCGTGTGAGAAATGAACTTCCAGAGTAGATGGTTTCAACATTTAAAAGACATTTAGATAAGTTCATGAATAGGAAAGGTTTGGAGGGATATGGGCCAGGGGCACACAGCTGGGACTCGTTTAGTTTGGGATTATGTTCAGCACGGACTGGTTGGGCTGAAGGGTCTGTTTCCCTGCTGTATGTCTCTAAGACTCCATAATCCTCTCAGTAATCCTGGGTCTGTCCCATATTGTCCTACCTTTGAAGTATCATAGAATCGTACAGCATGGAAACAGACCCTTCGGCCCAATTTGTCCATGCCGACCAGATTTCTGAAACTGAACGTTTGTCTGTGTTTGGCCCATATCTCTCTAAAGCCTTCCTATCCATGTACCTATATAAATATCTTTGAAATGTTGTAATTATACCTGCCTCTACCAATTCCTCATTCCACCAATCAGAAGGCTACAGAAGAAACAATCCAGTTATTCCCATTCACCCACCACTCTATCCCTGAGACTTATTTTTCTTAAATGCCGATCTAATTTCTTTTGAAATTATTCACCCTCTCCACGCCCACCACCCTTGTGGGCAGTTTTATCCAGGACACGGCCATCACTAGTTTGCATTTATTTCTCAATCCCTCTTGTTTCTCTCACTCAAAACCTTCATTCTGTGTGCACCTGCCCTTGTAGCATTAGCTATAGGGAACAGTTTTATCTCGCTCCCCCATATCTAAGCTCATAACCTTGTGCACGTCTCTCAGCTCTAACCTCAATGCAAGCTTCAAAGATTTATGTACCCAAACCCTTAGGTCTCTCTGTTCTCCAACACTACTCAAGGCCCTACCAAAGTGTGTTGTAGCCCTCTCCAATCTAACCTTGCCCCTCATTTCCCCACCCATTCTGGTCACCATCTCCTCACGGGTCCTCCGACACAACCTAACGAGTGGTCACATGAACTGGGTACCATTCTCACATCTGAGATTGTAGGAGTAGCCCCTTTGACACTTATTGCTTGCCCTTGGAATCCAACCAACTCAGATCCACTCCGGCCCAATTTTCGACTCAATTAATGTTCTCTCAGAGTTTAAAACCACTGGATGCTTTCATGACTGGACCCTCCATCCCTTGCGAAGCAGTCAATACCGTTGCCTACTCAACATCTAGTCAGGTACAGCCCGATCAGGAGGTGAGCAGAGAGTCCACGTCTGTCACAGAATCCCTGGAGTGCAGAAAGAGGCCGTTCGCCCCATCGTGCCTACACTGACCCTCCAAAGAACCTTCCTATCCAAACCCAATCCCTGTTATTATCCCCCTCAGCCCACCTTTACCCCAGGCTAATCTATCTGTCCTGGACACTATGGGTAATTTACCACGGACTGTCCCCCCTAATCTGCCCAACTTTGGACTGTGGGAGGAAACCGGAGCACCCGGAGGAAACCCACGCAGACACGGGGAGAACGTGCAAACTCCACACAGACAGTCGCCCGAGGCTGGAATCGAACCTGGGCCCCTGGTGCTGTGAGGCAGCAGTGCTAACCGCTGAGACACAATAAGACATGGAGTGGCACGATGACTTGGTGGTTAGCGCTGCTGCCTCACAGCACCAGGGGCCCAGGTTCGATTCCAGCCTCGGGTGGCTGTCTGTGTGGAGTTTGCACATTCTCCCCGTGTCTGCGTGGGTTTCCTCTGGGTGCTCCGGTTCCCTCCCACAATCCAAAGATGTGCAGGTCAGGGTGAATTGGCCATGCTAAATTGCCCATAGTGTTAGGCACATTAGTCAGAGGGAAATGGGAGTGGGTGGTATATTCTTCGGAGGGTCAGTGTGGACTTGTTGGGCCGAAGGGCCTGTTTCCACATTGTAGGGAATCTAATCTATTATATAATATAACATCACTAAGA
Source organism: Chiloscyllium plagiosum (assembly GCF_037043375.1). Classification (NCBI taxonomy): domain Eukaryota; kingdom Metazoa; phylum Chordata; class Chondrichthyes; order Orectolobiformes; family Hemiscylliidae; genus Chiloscyllium; species Chiloscyllium plagiosum. The sequence continues at coordinate 16,004,848 of NW_028270185.1, read as the reverse complement.
GATCACCTTCTAGCCAATTGGAGTATTTAACAATGTACCCTAGAGAATATAACTAGGACGCACTGTATTTAAAATAAGGGATTTTCTGTTGAAGATAAGGAGTATTTTATCTCTCGATGAGGGTCGTGAATCTCTCAGGAACTTTGTCCCCCAGAGAGGGGGTGTTAGCAGGATCATGGAACGTTCTGAAGGCAGAGGGAAATCCATTCTTGTCTAACGAGTGAGTGAATGGTTAATGAAGCCTTGAGGCCATCATCAGACCAGCCATGACCTTTATGAATTGGTGAAGCAGGCCCGAGGGACTGAATGGCCTCCTGCCACTCCTTAATCCGATGAGTGTGCGCATCCTTCATCAACCCACCGAGAAGGTGACACAGTCGGTAAGGCTCTACCTCTGAGCTCCAGGCTCCCTCTCCCATGGACCAAAGGACAACCACTCCTAAGGTGGCCTGAGGCTGGATTCCAACTTGCCAACTCCTCACCTGGAGAATACCTTAGCGCTCTCATTTTCCAAAAGCAGTGGAAGTGTCTTTGAATCTTCTTTCCAGGTGGAGGTGGGTGGAATCTTGATAAACAAAGGGGGTAAAAGGTTATCAGGAGGGTGTTAGGCCGGAATGGATGGAGTGAATGGGTGAGCATTGGAGGAGCTGATTGGCCAACTCCAGCTCCTAATTTGGATGTACATTCATATAACGTCAGTCACCCGGGGTAAAAGCAGCCCACTTGATGGACCCTAGTCAGGTGATGTTGGCCAGGTAGGCCCAGCGTTGACAGATGGTGCCTGGGAGTTGGCAGGTTCGACATTAGTTGGATCCCATGTAGACATGATGATGGGAAAGAGGGAGGGATGGTAACATAAAGTGTCATGGATGATGAGCTTTGCTCAGGACTGCAGGAGAGAGTGTGTGAGAGAGGACGTCTGAGAGAGGGAGCGTGAGAGAGGGCGTGTGAGAGAGAGGGAGAGTGAGAGAGGGAGAGGGAGTGTGAGAGAGGGGGAGAGAGGACGGGAGTGTGTGAGAGAGGGAGAGTGAGAGAGGGAGAGTGTCAGGGAGAGAGGGAGTGTGAGAGAGGGAGAGAGAGACATGGAGATTGTGAAGGAGAGGGAGAGTGACAGAGAGGGAGAGTGAGAGAGAAACTGAGTGTGAGTGTGGGAGAGAGTGAGTGTGTGAGAGAGAGGCTGTGTGTGAGATAAAATGAGAGTGTGGAAGAAAGTGTGAGAAAGGGAATGTGGGAGCGAGAAAGTGTGAGTGTGAGAGAGAAAGTGTGAGTATGAGAGAATGAGAGAGAGTGTGTGAGAGAGTGCAAGAGAGATTGAGAGAGAGAGAGCAAGACGGTGAATGTGTGACTGACAGAATGTGCAAGAGAGGGAGTGTGTGAGAGTGAATGTGTGTGAGAGAAAGTGCGAGACAGAGAATGTGCGGCAGGAAGAGAGTGAGAGTGTGTGTGTGAGAGAGAGAAAGTGAGAGAGACAGTGCGAGACAGAGAATGTGTGAGAGAGAAAGAGTGTGACAGAGAGACTGTTTGAAAGAGTGAGAGAGAAAGAGAGTGGGAGAGAGTGAGTGACAGAGATGGAAAAGAGTAAGAGATAAAGATGACAGAGATATGTGTGGATAGATAAAGAGATGGACAGAGACAGAGAAAACGAGTGGGAGATACAGAAGCAAACAGGTAGACAAATGGAGCAACAATGAGAAAGAGAGCCGGCTGATAGCAGGGATGAATATCAAAGTAGATGGAGAGAGAGAAAGGAAAACATGGGATTACAATTCAAGGAACGAATCACAAAGCAACACAGGTCCTCACGGCTCTTATCGAGAGTGGAAGCTGCTGGAGACTGTCAGCTGCTAAGCCCCGGTTCCTCCATCACTGCCAGCTCCTACTTCGATGGAACCACCCAACCAACTTTCAATGTTGAGGCAGTTCACCTTCCCAAGGGCAATTTGGGTCAGCCAATAAATACTGGTCCAGCCCGCAACACTCATGATCACGTGAATGTGTGCACTGTGTTGTTTCAATTTCTGGGTGATAATATTACCCAATGAACTTTGGCTATGCTCCATTTTCGGGGAGAGGGCATCTACCAGGGGTTACTTAAGGGGGCATCAACCATTTACATTGAGATTTTATTGAATAGCTTTAAGCAAGAGAGAAATCTAAAACATTCCTGTTCTCCGGATTGCCTCTCATCAGGATTAAAAGCAAGAGTGCCAAATTTCAAACGATCACAATTCATGTTATGACCAAACATGGATCTGACTGGTGTAAGTTGACCACGTTACGAGCCAGTGCTTAAGCAAAACCCAAACCAAAGTGTCTACTGTTCGATGTGATTTGCTTAATGGGGAGCACTTACTGAACAATCCTGAGAGTGCCAATAGCTAAACCAACACTGCACGTTTAAAGTAATCAGTCAAACTCACAACTCATGCTTACCAGAAGGGATATATATAAATGCACATGGATCCTTTCTCTGCAAACAAAAAGAATATGTTCAAGCCCCTTGTATCTTTTTTGAAATGTCCGGACTTGGAAAAGCCTACCATTCCCAATTTTTCCCACTGTGGTAACATCTCAACGGCCTAATGGTATTATCTATTGACTGTTAATCCAGAGACCCTGGGTTTGAATCCCACTGTGGCAGGTGGTGAATATAGGGCAGCATGGTGGCTCAGCGGTTAGCACCGCTGCCTCACAGCACCAGTGACCTGGGTTCGACTCCTGCCTCGGGTGACTGACTGTGTGAAGTTTGCACGTTCTCCCCGTGTCTGCGTGGGTTTGCTCCGGGAGCTCCGGTTTCCTCCCACAATCTGAAGATGTGCTAAATTGGCCATGGGGAATTGCCAAGTCAGGGGTAAGTATGAGGTAGGTGAATGGTTCTGGGTGGGTTACACTTCGGAGGGTTGGTTGGGCTGAAGGGCCAGCTTCCATACTGTAGGGAATCTAATCTCAGCGTTGACTCGTCAACCAATCAGCAGATTTCATTTTGTGTATAGATTGGTGAAAAAATTGGCATTCTTGTATCTGTCCTGATGTGTGCAAGATGGAAGCTTCTTTAACAAGCTCTTTGGTAATAGCTACTGCTCAACGAAGATGAGATCACACGCTATTGGATGGATTTGTTCGTCTCTCTGCTCACAAGAACTGATTTGCTACTCGGTGATTCGTGTGGCACTGTGTCCTGAAGACAGTGTATTCTGTGCTGTTCCTCTTGCATGAGGATGTGACCACAGTGGGGGTGAGGTACATAGTTTTGGGTTTATAAAACGATAGGCCGACGAAGCAGGAATGCACAGGGTCAGACTCACACAAGCAAGGAACTTTGTGTCTTGCTTTCGGTTTGATTTTGAGTTAGTGAGAAGGTTTCTACCGGCTCTTGAAAGCTGCTAGGGAGACGTCTTACTGAGTGAGGCTTCCTCTTCAAATTCAAAAGGGGCAGATTGTTTGTTTTCCTTCTGGATGAGAGAGAGAGCTAAAGTTGGCTGTTTGACCCCAGATGGTGCAGTTGAAGGGTGGTGAATTCTCCAGGAAAATGTTCAGGCAGAGTTGGCAACCCCAACTCCCGGTAGTAGGCCCGGGCCTAAGCTGAGGCCTCTTCCACTCAACCAGAAATGGTTGGACTGCTGTAACACAGTGATCATAGAGCAACGTCCTGCTTGGCCAGTAGAGGATGGCCTATTACCATAAAGCCAGTGGGTTGCTCTATGGTGCACTCTTTTGGTGACAGGGAGAAGTAGTCTAGGATTCATCAGGGAACTGTTTGGCAGTCTTTTATCTTGGAACAACATCAGCTCCGACATCATGCTCATGGTTTATAGAGCAGTGGTGTTTCCCACCCACCTGTATGAGTCTAAGGCATGGACTGTCTACAGCAGGGACCTCAAGGTGTTGGAGCAGTTCCACTCACACTACCTGTGTAAGATCCCGCGAATTCGCTGGGAAAACAGACACGCCAACACCAGCCTCCACGACCAGGCCCAGCATTGAGACACTGACCCCCTCCCCCTCCCCAGTCGGCTGCGATGGGCTGGGCACGCCGTCCCCATGACCGATTCGAGACTCCCCCAGTGGGTGCTCTACTCCCAGCTCCCAAACGGCAGGCCAGCCCCAGGTGGGACAGAGGGAGCACCTCAGGGATACCCTCAAGGCCTCACTGGGCCGAGTGCGGCCTTCCCACAGACACCTGGGAATCACTGGGCCGAGACCGTCCACAGTGGAGGAGGGGCATCCGGGAAGGCATGGAGCACCTGGAGACTCGCCGTCGGGAAGAAGCGGAAGCCGGGCGAAAGGAACACGCTGCCTCACCAACGCCCCACCCACCCCCTTCCCATGACCACCTCCTGCCCCCAGTGTAACAGAGCCTGCGGTAGGCCCATCGGTCTGTACAGCCACCTACAGACTCACCCTGAGGGTTGGAGAGAGTCATCCCCGTCTGTAAGGGACCCCAGACAACGATGATGACCTTGGAACTCGGCCTGCTGATGGGATCACCAGGTCTCCCACCAGGGGGGTGGGGGTGGGCACCTGGGGACTGGATGGAAGGCGAGTGGGTTGGTGTGTTGAGGGCAAGGGTTGAGCGTTGTTCCATTGCTTCCTCCCCCCACCCCCGTTACCTCCAACTCTACACCCAGGACAGTGACAACAAGGAATGCTGGGCAGGAGCTGATTGGTCACCCGACATGCTACCACGTGACCCGGAAACCAATCAGAACCTGCCAATTGGGTAGGCCCATTGAGCACGCAACATCTTCAATCAGAGAGGGCCAATCGAGGGGCTCACAGAGGGTTTTTGCGTTTTTGAAATGTTGGCTCATGGGACATGAAGGTGCTGGCTGGGCCCAGCATTTATTGCCCATCCCTAGTTGCCCCTCCAGAGAAGGAACTGGTGAGCTGCCTTCTCGAACCTCCCGAAGAAGGGTTACACCCGTAACATTGACGTCTCCACCTCCTGGTGCTGCCTGGCCTGCTGTGTTCCCGCAGCCTCCTGCCTCTCTATTCCTGGACCGCTGCAGCCATCAGAGGAACACAAATCCAACGAGGTGGGCTAGCAATGTACGAAATGAAGCCTCTCGTGGTGGGGTGGTACAGTTCCTACCTCTGCTCCAGGATGCCCGGGTTCGAGTCCCATCTACTCTAAAGGATTGCTATGACAACTCTGAACGAACTGATTAGAAAATGTTTGAAACCTTGGAATCTTTAAGAAGACAAATAAAATCGTTAGGAAGTGACAATTTGCTGTAATCTGGTTGGAATGGGATTCGAAAGGCGTTTAGACAGACACGTGAACAGCCAATGAATGAAGGATATGGATCATGCACAGACGATGGGATGAGGTATAAAATGACATTGTGGTTGGCACAGACATAATGGGCCGAAGGGCCTGCTCCCATGCTGCACTGTTCTACGCCATTGTCTCTCAGTTAACCGGGGGGGGGTTTGTGAAATGTGTTTTTGCTGTGTTTAAGTCTTTTTGGGAAGGATTGGCAGAGAAAACGCTGGAGGAACTCAGCAGGTCTGGCACCACCTTTGGCGAGAGAGAAAGGGGAGCGGTTCTCTAATCTAGACGCCCCAGGTGAGCAGTCGGGGGGCATTGAGTTCTAAATCCCACCCCAGTGTCTGGGGGGGTTGGAGGGGGGAGTTTAAATTCAATCAATGCCTCGTTATAGGAAAGATGTGAAAGCTTTAGAGAGGGTGCAGAGGAGATTTACCAGGACGCTGCCTGGACTGGAGGGTGTGTCTTATGAAGAGAGGTTGTGGAAGCTAAGGCTTTTCACATCGGAGTGAAGAAGGGTGAGGGGCGACTCGATAGAGTTGTACAAGATGATGACAGGGATAGATAGAGTGGGTAGCCAGAGGTTTTTTCCCAGGGCAGAAATGGCTATTGCGAGGGGGCATCATTTGAAGATGATTGGAGGAAGGTTTAGGGGAGATGTCAGAGGATGGTTCTTTACGCAGAGAGTGGTGGGTGTGTGGAATGCACTGCCAGTGGGTGGGAGTAGAGTCAGACGCATTAGGGACATTTAAGCGACTCTTGGATAGCCACATGGAAGTTAGTACAATGAAGGGTACGTAGGTTAGTCTGATATAAGGCAGGAACAACGTCGAGGGCCGAAGGGCCTGCACTGTTCAACGTTCATGCAAACATTCTGGCCTGGATTTATGACCACGAGACCCCACTGTGTTCACACAGATGAGGGGCGGAAATCTGCCAACCTTACCCACACTAGCCTGCACAAGGCTGGCATTGCCCCTTGAGGGGGTTGCCTCAAACTCCCTCAGAACAACAGCCCTGTGGGTATCCCTTACCCCACACGGGCCTCAAGCAGCGACCTCGTCACCTTCTCGAGGGCACCTTGCCAAGGGCTGTATATGCCTCACCACTGGGGCACACTGTCCAAGGCGGCATCAGAGCACTCATATGCAGGGACAGGATGGGGAGATCTTCCTAATAAAGCCTCCTCTAAACGTCTAATCATTAAAATCATATGAGGCCATTTTTTGCCGTTACGTCTGTGCTACATCACTCAGTTTCCAGCCTCAGCCATCCCAACTCTTACCCCTCCTCTACATTTGCCCCTGACTGCACCCCTCCCCAACCCAGTCTGGCACAATCCCCTGATCTATAGGAAGGATGATGTGGAGATGCCAGTGTTGGACTGGGATGGACAGAGTTAAAACTCACACAACACCAGGTTATAGTCCGACAGGTTTATTCGGAAGCACTTTTGGAGCGCTGCTCCTTCATCAGGTAACTCTTTATCTAATGAAGGTAACTGTAGCTACCTGCCGAAGGAGCAGCGCTCCGAAAGCTAGTGCTTCCAAATAAACCTGTTAGACTGTAACCTGGTGTGGTGTGATTTTTAACTGGAGAGGAAGGATGGTATTAAACTGGGAAGGGTGCAAAGGAGATTGACAAGGATGTTACTGGGGTTGAGTTCTAAAGAGGCTGCTTGCCCTGGAGCGTCAGAGGCTGAGGGGTGACCTTATAGAGGCTTATAGAATCATGAGGGGCATGGATAGGGTAAATAGATAAGGTATATTCTCCCCAGGATAGGGGAGTCCAGAACTGGAGGGCATAGGTTTAGGGTGAGAGGGGAAAGATATAAAAGGGACCCAAGGGGACAACTGTTTCACACAGAGGGTGGTACGTGTATGGAATGAGCTGCCAGAGGAAGTGGTGGAGGCTGGTACAATTGCAACATTTAAGAGGCATTTGGATGGGTGTATGAATAGGAAGGGTTTGGAGGGATATGGGCTGGGTGCTGGCAAATAGAAATAGATTAATTTTGGATATCTGGTCGGCATGGACGGGTTGGACCGAAGGGTCTGTTTCCGTGCTGTACATCCCTATGGCTCTATGGCCAGCACGGATGAGTTGGGCCGAAGGGCCTGTTTCAGTGTCGCCCAACTCCATGATGCCACTGTCCTGGGTCGCCATTCTCTGCCCATGCCCTTTAACCCCGCTGACCCTCAATCCTGGGGATGTCCCCCTGCCTTCCCTTATACCCCTTGTCCTGCCCTGCTCTTGCTCTTCCCGCACCCTCCCCGCTCTGCCCCTCCTGTCGATTAGCCTCTGAACCTTCCCCTCCTATTGGCTTGCCCCCTCTTCCCTGAATCTGCTCTGCCCACCCACCCCGATCCCTGTGGTCCGGGGGACGGGGGGGGAGCAGTTGGGTTTCAAGAAAGTGCCAGTTTTAACTTGGCCTGGCGGAGGGGGGTTTGGCGCTAGATCCCTCCCTCCCTGTCCGCTGCGGGGCTGTGATGGGGGGGGTCGGATTTTGCCAGCCCCCATTGCCTCCCCCCCCCCCGGCTCTGTGCTCACCTGTCTTGGCAAGTGATTACCTACAGAGGGCGACGATTAATGGTTCACGAGTAGTTGCCATCCCTGAGACAGTAGCCCCTTTAAGATAGGCCTGCTCCAAACTCTCACTACCTTGTGAGATGGGAGACACAGTCGGGAGGAAAGGCAAGGTGCAGATTTATCCTGAGCTGTAAATCTCCCTGACGGATATTTGCATATAGTCATTTGGATTCACGGTCGACTTAATTGAGCCATCCATCTAAGCCAGGAGCTGTAATGTATAAACAAGGGTCCCTCAGCCTGCTAAATATTAAATATATGTTAATGAGTGTTAGGAGCAGGTCAACACTGCATGTAAATGATGCTCACTTAGTTTGAGTCAATCTGAACAGTGCTTTTCCGACATTTGAAAACAGTGATGGATTCTATTTGTAACGGAGAGATGGATGAGAGGCAAGTCTTAGTTCATCACTCACGCAGAGTCATCGAGTCATACAGCACAGGAACAGACCTTTCAGTCCAACTAGTCCGCGCCGAGCAGATATCCTAAATTAATCTAGTCTCATTTGCCAGCACTTGGCCCATATCCCTTCGAACCCTTCCCAATCATATACCCATCCAGATGCCTTTTAAATGCTGTAACTCCGACGCTCCAGGGAAAACAGCTCCAGCCTGTTCTGCCTCTCCCTATAGCTCCAATCCCGGCAAATCTTTTCTGAACCCTTTCAAGTTTCACAACATCAAGGCCAGAATTGAATGCAAGCTTCGAAAAGTGGCCTATCCAACATGACCTCCCCAACTCCGGTACTCAACGCTCTAACCAATAACGATAAGTGTACCAAATGCCTCGTTCCCGACCTGTGACTCCACATCCAAGGAACGATGAGCCTGCACTCCCAATATGGCGGCTTTGACACAGCTGTCAGGGTCTCAGTCTATTCCTCAGTTAATATGTTCTGGGATTGTTGTTTCAAATCCCACCAAACGAACAGACGGAATTTAACAGCGCTGAATAAATCTAGAATTATAAAGCCAGAAGCGATATTCAGATTATCATCACTTGCTATTTCATTCAATAAGCTTCTAGTTGCCTGTCACTTCATCACTCTGTCCTGTTCCTTGGCGAACATCTCTGTCTCAGGCTTACTGCAGTGCTGCAGGGAAACTCAGCGCAAGTTGGGAGGACAGCACCTCAATTTCCGTTTGAGGACCCTGCAGCCTTCAGCACTCAACACTGACTTTGGGTTTGAACAGCTTCTCCCAGGTCCTTCTCCCAACCCCCACACCCTGTCATCATCCATGGCTCAACAACGTCCCTTCCCCCTCAGGCAGCTGAGGGAATTTGGCATGACGGTGAATACCCTTACCAACTTTTATAGGTGTGCCATCGAGAGCATCCTGTCTGGATGTACCACTACCTGGTATGGCAACTGTACCATTCAAGATCGGAGATGGTTACAGAGAATGGTGAACTCGGCCCGGACAATCACAAAGGCCAACCTCCCATCTACAGAATCCATCTACCAGGCCCGCTGTCAAGGAAAGGCCAGCATTCTCAAAGATCCATCCCACCCTGGCAATGTTTTTCTACAACCTTTACCATCGGGGAGAAGGTACAGAAGCCTGAACACACGCACCAGCCGGTTTCGAAACAGTTTCTACCCTACTGTTGTTAGAATACTGAACGGACTCACAAACTCTTAACATTTCCCTCTCCTGTGTTTTTGTTTTTGCCGCTGTTTACCTATTATTTACTTATCTATGCTACTTCACTCTGTGACCTGCCTGTATTGCTCACAAGACAAAGCTTTTCACTGTGTCTCGGTACACGTGACAACAAATTCAATTCGATTCAAATAATTTCAAGTTTAGCCATCTGCATGCAGTTCTATTGTCAATAAAGACCGAGTGTTTGTCAGAATAAGCTGTGCTGAATTTTTTGTTGACCTTGTTTAGCTCTCACAGTCTAGTTGCTGTTTTTAAACCCACCTTCTGCCCTCAAACCAGCTCAGCACTTCTCACAGAAGAACCCTTCAAACAGGGGGAGGTGCACCCTCAGGAGTCCTGAGGAAGAGGACTATCTTTCTCTGAGGAAGATTTTCCTTTATCTCTGAGAAAGCCGGTGGGTATTGGGTGCCCAATAGCGTTGGGTATTTCACTGAAAGGGCATCATTGCTGCAGTGAGGGAGCAGGGGCAGGGGGTGATGAGATGGTGTTACCATTGGACTCATGACACGCAGCCCCAGTTTTATACCCCAGAATCAAATCCCACCCAGGTCTACAAATGGAGTCTGACGGTCACTCAATGAACTAATTTGAAATTGGAAGCTAGTCTCAGCAATGGTGACCAGGACACTATAATTGATTGTTATAAAATAATTGTTGGGGCAATATGGTCACTCAGTGGTTAGCACTACTGCCTCACAGCGCCGGGGACTGGGGTTCGAGTCCAGCCTCGGGTGACTGTCTGTGTGGAGTTTGCACGTTCTCCCCGTGTCTGAGTGGGTTTCCTCCGGGTGCCCCGGTTTCCTCCCACAGTCCAAAGATTGGCCATGCCACGCTGCCCATAGTGTCCAGGGATTTGTAGGTGAGGTGGCTTAGCCATAGGAAACGCAGGATTGTAGGGTAGAGGGTGGTAGGTAACACTCATAACATTGAAGAAGTATTTAGCTGTGCACTTGTGAACTGAAAATATGTTGCTGAAAAAGCACAGCAGGTCAGGCAGCATCCAAGGAGCAGGAGAATCGACGTTTCGGGCATGAGCCCTTCTTCAGGAATGAGGAGAGTGTGCCAAGCAGGCTAAGATAAAAGGTAGGGAGGAGGGACTTGGGGGAGGGGTGTTGGGAATGCGATAGGTGGAAGGAGGTTAAGGTGAGGGTGATAGGCCGGAGAGGAGGTGGGGCGGAGAGGTCAGGAAGAAGATTGCAGGTCAAGAAGGCGGTGCTGAATTTGACTGAGACAAGGTGGGAGGAGGGGAAATGAGGAAACTGGAGAAATCTGAGTTCATCCCTTCTGGTTGGAGGGTTCCTAGGCGGAAGATGAGGCGCTCTTTCTCCAACCGTCGTGTTGCTGTGGTCTGGCGATGGAGGAGTCCAAGGACCTGCATGTCCTTGGTGGAGTGGGAGGGGGAGTTGAAGTGTTGAGCCATGGGGTGGTTGGGTTAGTTGGTGCGGGTATCCCAGAGGTGTTTTCTGAAACGCTCCGCAAGTAGGCGGCCTGTCTCCCCAATGTATAGGAGGCCACATCGGGTGCAGCGGATGCAGTAAACGATGTGTGTGGAGGTGCAGGTGAATTTGTGACGGATATGGAAGGATCCCTTGGGGCCTTGGAGGGAGGTGAGTGGGGAGGTGTGGGCGCAAGTTTTGCATTTCTTGCGGTTGCAGGGGAAGGTGCCGGGAGTGGAGGTTGGGTTGGTGGGGGGTGTGGACCTGACGAGGGAGTCACGGAGGGAGTGGTCTTTTCGGAACGCTGATAGGGGAGGGGAGGGAAATATATCCTTGGTGGTGGGGTCCGTTTGGAGGTGGCGGAAATGACGGTGGATGATGCGCTGTACATGGAGATTGGTGGGGTGGTAGGTGAGGACCAGTGGGGTTCTGTCCTGGTGGTGATTGGAGGGGCGGGGTTCAAGGGTGGAGGAGTGGGAAGTGGAGGAGATGCGGTGGAGGGCATCGTCGATCACGTCTGAGGGGAAATTGCGGTCTTTGAAGAAGGAGGCCATCTGGGTTGTACGGTCCTCCTGGGAGCAGATGCGGCGGAGACGAAGGAATTGGGAATATGGGATGGCGTTTTTACAGGGGGCAGGGTGGGAGGAGGTGTAGTCTAGGTAGCTGTGGGAGTCGGTCGGTTTATAGTAAATGTCCGTGTCGATTCAGTCGTCCGAGATAGAAATGGAAAGGTTTAGGAAGGGGAGGGAGGAGTCTGAGACGGTCCAGGTAAATTTGAGGTCGGGGTGGAAGGTGTTGGTAAAGTGGATGAATTGTTCAACCTCCTCGTGGGAGCACGAGGCAGCGCCGATAAGGTCATCGATGTAGCGGAGGAAAAGGTGGGGGGTGGTGCCAGTGTAGCTGCGGAAGATGGACTGTTCCACATATCCGACAAGGTGCACTTGTGAAGCCAAGGTATACAGTTGGGAAATGGGATCAGATTAGTTAGGTGGTGCAGATACAATAGGCTGAAAGGCCTTTGTCTGTCCTGGTGATCTCTTTGACTCGAGAGTAACAGAGAATGGTGAGGCCAGAGGATGGCTGTCGTTCAGCCTGTAGTGGCAACAAAGAGGAGCTGAACAATGTAAGGGCTAAAAGGAAGAGGGCTAAAATGATGGCTAAAGAGGGCTAAATCTTTCTGGGTCCATCGCCAGGCCAGGCCAGGCCAGGCCAATGCCTCACCAAGGAGTGATTGAAGGCTGTAGTCAGATTCTCTAAGGAAGTCGGTGTGTTGTTTAACAAAGACAATACAGCAGGTAAATGAATGGTGATTTATTGTCACTTGCGCTCTATAATGAACATACACCTCACCAGAATCCGCCGCCATTCAAATAATTCCAACATAAAACAATAAAGCTGAAAGAGAGTCCATCTTCACTCTGCTGTCTGCACCATGTGTCCCAAGCCCAGAGCCAACCGGCCAACCACACCCACACCAGCCCAACCAACCTCGAAGTTGCCACACTTCAGGCTCCATCTCTTTGTCGCTGGGCCCACCTCACTCATGGGCCACTGGCACCAGGCACTGTCCTGGAGCCACATTCACCCCACAACTAGGAGATCTTGGCTCCAAGCCTATCGCAACCAGGAGTCCCTGCTCTGGGCCTATCACAACCTGGAAACCCTGGCACCGCCACCGCCTCACTGATAATCAGGAGGCCCTGTTCCGGGCCTACCACACCCAGGACCTGCCGCCACTACCTGACTGATAACCAGGAGTCCCTGCTCCAGGCCTACCACACCCAGGAGTTGCCACCACTACCTCACTGATAACCAGGAGTTCCTGCTCCAGGCCTACCACACCCAGGAGTTGCCACCACTACCTCACTGATAACCAGGAGTTCCTGCTCCGGGCCTACTGCAACCAGGAGCTGCATCCACTGCCTCACTGATAACCAGGAGTCCCTACTCCGGGCCTACCACACTCAGGGGCTGTCACTGTTGCCTCACTGATAATCTGGAGTCCCTGCTCCTGGCCTACCACACTCAGGGGCTGTCACTGTTGCCTCACTGGTAACCAGGAGTCCCTGCTCCGGGCCTACCACACTCAGGGGCTGTCAATGTTGCCTCACTGATAACCAGGAGTCCCTGCTCCTGGCCTACCTCAACCAGGAGCTGCTGCCACCAACTCAACAAAAATCAGGAGTCCCTGCTCCGGGCCTACTGCAACCAGGAGTCCCTGGCTCCGTTGCTAGACCAGGCCAGGCCAACGCCTCACCAAGCGTCTCCCTCTCAGTAAACGTTTGGTTGTGTTCCAAAAAGAAAGCTTCTGAAAGCCACTGGAGCCGACGGAGTAGAGGCAGCTTTAGCTGAACTTACTCTTCCCCGCCTGATTGAGCCTTGACATCTCTCAAGGCCGTTAGCTTCTCACGAACCTTCGTTTCCCGACACAAAGGCCAGTTCGGGAGCCAGTAAACATTGGTTATACCACTCAGCAGCAGAGAAGTAATTTGTGTATGAGTATTGAAAGTACGAGGCTGAAAATGGGTCTGACAAACATCTCTACAGCTGGGCCTCATTAGGGCAAATGATCCCAGTGTGACCCTGTACCGAAACTAAATGTTCGCCGTCATTTTAAGATCTAATAGCTAATAAAATGGGGTTTAAAAACAAGATGGTCCAATCTACCTCCTGGTAGTTGCAGGGTCCCATTTTGGGCAGGGATGAGGAGAAGGCCTGTTCTTCTCTCAGAGCTCTGTAGACCAGGTGCCCTTTAAGGTAGAGATCATTGGATTCTTGACTGACGAAGGAGTCAAAGCATAAGGTGGGAGGTAGCCAGGAAAGTGCCATTGAGACCATAATCAGATCAGCCACAATCTTTGGTGAATTGGTGAAACGTGGTCAACAATGCTCATCCAGGAGCCAAAAGTCAAAAAGTGTGGTGGGGGAAAAGCACAGCCAATCAGACAGCATCTGAAGAGCAGGATAGTCAATGTTTCGAGCATAAGATCTTCATCATTCCTGATGAAAGGGCTTCTGCCTGAAACGTCGACTCTCTCGCTCCTCGGATGCTGCCCGACCCAGCTGTGCTTTCCAGCGCCACACTTTTTGACTCTGATCTCCAGCATCCGTACACCTCACATTCTCCCCAATGGAGCCAAGAGTGACCTTTGTAGCCCTAAGTGCTGGCAACACCACATCCGGACCTTGAGGCAAACAGAGGGTCTTGGAAGTTGGTTCCATTGGACTGCGTATGCGCACTTCCTCAGCCAGCCATCGAGAGGAGCTCCTTCAGGAGGACCTGCCTCCATTCAGAGAAGTGAAGCCATTGGCCAGTGAGTGGAGGAGGCCGCTCCCAAAAGACCAGGTGAAAGTCGGCCATTTTGCGTCACTAAAGTGTGAAAGGAGACAATCACGCCACTGTTTCAGCCCAAACCTTCATCCATTATGACTAGTGTTTGACAAACTGAATGCATCACCAATTCGGCAACCGTTACCTCCTGTCATTGGCCGTCGACATAACGTTTTGGACAGTCTGCAGTTTTGTTTCACAGCAGGATTGTAAAATACCTTGAAGGGACAAGTTAGGGGACAAGACTGTATGTGACCTAATGGAGCAAGCTTCTCAGGCCCCATCTTACTGAGCTCTGTCCCCCTGAAGCATGACAGGCAGGGTGTGGGTGCTGCACACACAAACTGGTTCACTTGAGCCCAGTAGCCTTTGGTTGTCATTCGCATTTAAAATCGAGGAGCCGTGATAAAAGTTTATCGAACTCTTTAGCTCTACGTCTTTACGTGACCAGAGCTATAATACACAGGAGAGTATGGTGGTCACACTGGGATAGTTAATGCTGAGGTGTTTCAGTGGGGATACTTTGTCCAACTTTACGTATTGAAGAAACCCATCTGAAAATCAAAGAAGAAGATTTTCTACATGTAACAATCTCGCCCAAGACCATTTCAGTTTCAGTTTTAAAGCTATTTCCAAGGTGCATGTTTTGAATGTGTGCAGCATTGCAAGAGGAAACAGATTGAAATCTCTAAAAAGCCAACTGTATATTATTGACACTTCATTGACAGATGTCTGTCTGAGCTCTGTGCTCACTGATGTTACAGGATATTAACTCTACTGTCTCGTGGTTAGCACTGCTGTCTCATGGCACCAGCGACCTGGGTTCGATTCCAGCCACAGGCGACTGTCGGTGTGGAGTTTGCACATTCTCCCCGTGTCTGCGTGGGTTTCCTCCGGGTGCTCCGGTTTCCTCCCACAGTCCAAAGATGTGCAGGTCAGGGTGAATTGGCCATTGTGTCCAGGAATGGGAAGGCTGGGTGGGTTAGACATGGGAAAAATGTAGGGTTACAGGGATAGGGTAAGGGGGCTGGGGGGTGGGTGGGATGCCCTTCGGAGGCTCGGTGTGGACTCGATGGGCCGAATGGCCTGCCTCCACACGGCAGGCATTCTATGAGAAGCTGGCACCTAACCGTCTCTAAGTTACCCTGGCAGTCTGGGATGGAGGTGTAGGGAGAGATTTCCAGAGCTTCGGGCCTAGCTTAGGCCCTCTTCAGTTCTCCCCTCAGAGGCAGATCTCACTGCACTATGGGTAGGGGAAAGGAGAGTAAGTCCCTCGCTGGAGCAGGAATCAACCCCACCCCCCCCCCCCCTGCTGTTAATACCAATCTGATCCAGACCTGGGCACCCCCATCTCCGTTAGGAGTGGGAGTTATGTTGACTTTGTACATGAGCATGGAGCTGTGGATAGTGATAGGAGAGGTTACCTCCCAGCCCATGCTGTGACCAGAACCGCAAAGCAAGCGGGTTGGGCTGGGGGTCCGTGAGCCACCGCAGTCTGCGGTTATAGGGGATCACCACGAGCAGCACCCTCCGCCCCATAACCCCCTGGGAAAGAGGTAGGACTCCCACTTAGAGAGCCCCCTGCCGGGGAAATCCCCTGTCAGCCGGGGCTCCTTGATTGACCCAGGTCAACAGCCCCAGTCAAAGGTCTCAGAATCAATCAGGTCCACCCATTTCCAATCGCGACACCTACCAACTGGTCACCATCTGGGGACCTGGCTTCGAATCTTGTCACGGCTGACGGTGGAATTTGAATTCGATAAAAATATGGAATTAAGAATCTAATGATGATTGTGAAGCCGCTACTGATTGTCAGGGAAGGAACGCACCTGGTTCACGAAGGAATTAGGGAAATCTGCCATCCTTACCCCGGTCTGGCCCACCCATGACTCCAGCCCCAACGTGGTTGATACTTAACTGCCCTTTGGGTAATTAGGGATGGGCAATAAATGTTGGGCCCTCATCCCATGAATGAATAACAAAGCACAAACAGGGATGTTCAAAAGGCCAGAAATTGGCACAGTGTGAGACACCCTCAGAGGGTTCCAGAGCCACGGTCGGATTTGAGAATGAGGATGGAAAGCTTACGTTGCCAAATGGGGAGCTGATAGAGGTCGGCAGCAGAGAGATGATGGAGGAAAGAGACTCTCTGTGTGTTAAGAAATGGCGACACCTCTACAGAGGTAGGAAGGGAGCTGGCCACCATTGGATATATCATCTCAAATGGTCCTCTACAGCAGGACAGTCAAACCCCCGCTTGTTAGAGACCTCTGCCTCGCTGGTGAGTTGGGATCCTTCCTCATGTGCAGGTCTGTAACTGAAAGTGACTACCTTCAGCAAGGTAGCCAGGAGAGTAGCTAAGCCCCCACCAGGTTGGGTGTTGAGGCGATTTTGTTAATGAACGAGCAAATCCGATCATACTCAGTCAAATCCATCCATCCTCCAGCACAATCAATATGTTTGCAGTGAATCACACTTTAATTGCTATCATCCCTTTTGCTAATTGCTTCGATTGGAAAACACAATGGAATTCTATTGAGCAGCGACTAATTACTTGGCAATTTGCGAAGAAAATTATTGTTTTAATCCTCGAAAGCTTCGAGCCCCGGCACCCGCTCCGACAATCTGTCCAACCTGGTTCCTTTCTCCAGCGGGCAACGGACTGAGGCCATTCAGCCTTCAGATCCGTCTTGCTGTTCCAGGTCATGGCTGAGTTGGTGGCAATGCCGGGCAGGGGCATGGTTGAGGCCCGTATTGGCATCTAAATGTGTGGGACCAGCCTCACGCGGAAGCCTGACTGGTAGGCCGCCGCTCGCCCTCTGCTCCCCACCCCAAAGTCTTGGGCCGGGCTGGGGTGGGGGGTGTGCGTGGGGGAAGGTGGTCATCTCTTTCCCTCGATCGCCCTGTTTCAGACGCAAAACAACGACGTTCTTCTACCATTTCAATCACCCCCCCCCCCCCACCGGCCCCCCTACCCACACCCCAAGAATAAGTATTTCAGGTTCTGGATTTCAAATTGCGAACCAGTTGCTTGGATTATATCGATCAAGGGAAATAATCAGGAGCTGACGTGACAGAGATCAGAGATCGAAGACCTTGGAAAACAGACGTCAATCGTGAATTAACAAACAGGGATGGGACGGGAGATTGCGGTGTTATGAGGGAGCCCTGGGCAGAGAGGTGCCAATCAGAATTGGGGAGAGAGGTGAGACCACACCCAAATACCCTGGCCCCAACTCCACTCCCCCTTCCCATCTGCCTCCTATAAGCCCCTCCTTGAGCAAAACGTCTTGATTCCTTGTCTATTCACTCACAGGATGAGGGCATCACTGGCTAGGCCCGGCATTTTTTGGCCCATCCCCAGAGGGCGGTTGAGAGTCAACCACGCAGCTGTGGAGTCACAGGCAAGGCAGACTAAGAATGGACAGCAGATTTCCCTCCCTGAAGGGCATTAGTGAGCCAGATGGGTTTTTTTCTGGCGATCAACACTGGTTTCCATGGTCATTGTTAGCTGCTTAATTCATTCAATTTAACTGCCACCCTTTTCCCTGGCAGGTTTCGAACCCAGGTCCCTGGAACATTAGCTGGGTTTTCAGATTAATAGCCCAGCGATTACTCCACTAAGCGATCGCCTTCCCCATAGTGAATGACACCAGCCTAACTACTCTCTGGGGACAAGGATTCCACAGAGTTAATGAACATCTGAGAGATTAAAATAAACTGCCCTCATTCTCAGCCTTAGATGGAAGGCCCCGAATTACTAACCTGTGCCCCGTAGTCTGAGATTCAAGAGGAAATGTTCAGAGCAGATCTGAGGGGCTGAATGGCCTACTCCACCTTATTATCCAAATGGCGCTTGATTTGGGAAAGGGACATGGATGTCTTTGATCACACATCGTTGGAAGTGAACGTAGAGGTGCAGCAGGTAGTGAAGCAGACAAATAGTATGTTGGCCTCAGAGTGAGAGGATTGGACTACAGGAGCAGGGATGTCTCACTGCAATTTCACAGGGCCTTGGTGGGACCACACCTGGAGTACTGTGTGCAGTTCTAGTCTCCTTATCTGAGGAAGGATGTTCCTGCTATGGAGGGAATACAATGAATGTTTACCAGACTGAATCCTGGGATGGCAGCGCTGACGTGTGAGGAGAGGTTGAGTCAGTAAAGATTGTACTCATTGGAGATTGGAAGGATGAGGGGGAAATCTCGGAGAAACCTATAAAATTCTAACGGGGCTAGAGGGGTAAACACAAGAGCGATGTTCCCGATGAGCGGTGAGTCCAGAGCAAGAAGGTCACCGTCTAAGGATACGAGAGGAGAGACATGTCTTCACCCAGAGAGCTGGGAGCCTGTGGGATTCACTCCCACAGAAAACGGTTGAGGCCAAACTCTGAATGTTTTCAAGAAGGCGTTAGATTGAGTTACATAGAACATAGAAAAGTACAGCACAGAACAGGCCCTTTGGCCCACGATGTTGTGCCGAGACTTAATCCTAATGTAAAATAGAGTAGCTTAACCTACGCACCCCTCAACTCACTGCTATCCATGAGCATGCCCAGCAGTCGCTTAAATGTCCCCAATGACTCTGCTTCCACCACCACCGCTGGCAACGCATTCCATGCATTCACAACCCTCTGTGTAAAGGACCTACCTCTGACATCTCCTTTATACCTTCCTCCTAATATCTTCAAACTATGACTCCTCGTACCAGTCAATCCTGCCGTGGGGAAAAGTCTCTGGCTATTGACTCTATCTATTCCTTGCATTATCTTAGTTAAAAATCACACAACACCAGGTTATAGTCCAACAGGTTTAATTGGAAGCACACTAGCTTTCGGAGCGACGCTCCTTCATCAGGTGGTAGTGGAGGGCTCGATCATAACAGAATTTATAGCAAAAATTTACAGTGTGATGTAACTGAAATTATACATTGAAAAATTGATTGTCTGTTAAGCCTTTCATCTGTTAGAATACAGTGATAGTTTCACTGCTTTCATGTGTAAGTCACAAAACCTTTTTTTAAAAAAGTTGCATTCTTGGCTTAGCTGTGAACAATGGTGATAGCTAGACAATATGTCAATTTTTCAATGTATAATTGCAGTTACATCACAGAACTTTTGCTAGAAATTCTGTGTTAGGATCGAGCCCTCCACTACCACCTGATGAAGGAGCGTCGCTCCGAAAGCTAGTGTGCTTCTAATTAAACCTGTTGGACTATAACCTGGTGTTGTGTGATTTTTAACTTTGTACACCCCATTCCAACACCGGCATCTCCAAATCATCTCATTGTCTTGCATACCTCGATCAGGTCTCCTCTCTTCCTCCTTCTCTCCAGAGAGAAAAGTCCAAGCTTATTCAACCTTTCTTCATAAGGCAAGCCCTCCAGTCCAGGCAGCGTCCTGGTAAATCTTCTTTGCACCCTCTCCAAAGCCTCTGTATCTTCCCTATAGTAGGGCGACCAGAACTGGACACAATATTCCAATTGCGGTCTCACCAGGGACTTGTAGAGCTGTAGCAAAACCTCACGGCTCTTAAACTCGATCCCCCTGTTAATGAAAGCCAAAACACTATACGCTTTCTTAACAACCCTATCCACTTGAGTGGCAACTTTGCGGGATCTATGTACTTGCACACCCAGATCCCTCTGTTCCTCCACACTGCCAAGAATCCTGTCTTTAATCCTATAGTTCTTAGTGCTAAAGGGATCAGAGGATATGGGGGAGGAAGCGGGAACAGGGGACTGAGTTGGACAATCAACCATGATCATACTGAATGGGGGAGCAGGCTGGAAGGGCCGAATGGCCTCCTCCTGCTCCCATTTTCTATCCTCCTATATTTCAATGTAACTGCAGCTTTGAAAAATTGGCGTCATTTTTTGATGGGTGAGTATGTCTCAGGACGTGGACGAAAGGCAAGGAAATGGGTACTTTTCTTTTGTTCTCTTCACGGGATGTGGGCAAGGGCCAGTCCATCCCCAATTACCCCTGAACTGATTGGCTGTCTCGGCCACATTGGCTGTGGGTCTGGAGTCACACAGAGGCCAGACTGGGTAAGGACGGCAGATTTCCCTCCTGAAAGGGCATCAGTCAACCAGATGCAGAAAGAGAAATAGCTGGAGAAACTCGGCAGGTCGGGCAGCATCGATGGGGGGAATGCAGAGTTAACGTTTCACGTTTAGTGGCCCTTCAGAACGGGTTGTCACTTGGAAAAGGGTGGGAAGGAGTTACATGTGTGAGGATAGGTGGAGATGGAGCTCAGAGAGCGTGAGAAAGACAGTTTGGCAGACAAATGGTTGGATAATAATAAGCCAGGGAAGTAGAAAAGCTGATAGCCATAGAATCCCTAAAGTGTGGAAGAAGGCCATTTGGCCCATCAGCAGAACACCACTCCTCCAAAGAGGATCCTGCCCAATCCCTGCAATCCTACGTTCCCCATGGCTAGCCCACGCATTCCTGGATGCTACAGGAAAGTCAGCATGGCCAAACGGCCCTAAACTGCACATCTTTGGACTGTGGGAGGAAACCCACGCAGACACGGGGGGGGGAGAATGTACAAACTCCACACAGACAGTCGCCCGAGGTTGGAATCGGACCCGGGTCCCCGGCGCTGTGAGACTGTAAGTGCTAACCACTGAGCGACCGTGCCAGCACAAGCAACACATGAGGAGGAATTCCTTCTCTCAGAGGGGAGTGAATCTATGGTATTCTTTACCACAGAGGGCTGTCGAGGCTGGGTCATTAAGTACACTCAAGGCTGTGATAGAGAGACTATTAATCAGTAAGGGGATTGAGGGAAAAAGGCAGAAAAGTGGAGGTGAGGATTATCAGATCAGCCTTGAGCTCACTGGATGGCAGAGCAATGGGCTGAATGGCCTCCTCCTGTCTATATGTCTTACATTATGAAACTGAATTACCTAAACTTGGCCTGAGGTCTATCGCCTATAACAACAACTTGCACATATGCAGCATCTCTAATGTATTGGAGCATAAGGTGTCTCACGGCAACGTTATAAAACAAAGTAGGAGGCTCATAGCATACGAAAAGATATCAGGGTCGCTGACCAGAAGCTAAGCTGAAGAGTTGGTTTGAAGGAGTGTCTTACGGGAGGAACATGAGGCAGAGAGGCGGGCGGGCGTAAGGAGGGAATTCCTGAGCATGGGGCTGAGGTACAGCCTACAACGGAGGGGTGGTTCTCATCCGGCATAATTGACAGGCCAGAAATGGAGGCAAGGGCAGACCCCAGAGGGCCGCGGACTACAAAGGTAGGGAGGGGGGGCAAGGTCACCGCTGAGGGGATTTGAAAGCCAGATGAGAATTTCGGGAGGCAGGGCGGGGGAGGGGGAGCCAGGAGGACTGAGACTCTGACAGTAGACGTAAGGCCAAGGCTAGAGGAGCTAAACACCAACACGAGTCAGGTCTGTGTGAGGGAAGATTATCCTTTCGTTCCTCCCAAGACTCCTGGTAGCAGTATCTGGGATCTTCAACTCCAAGTTGGCCAAACCCCTGAAGATTGCTATAATGAGAGCTCACTGCCTTTATTGTACCTTGTCGATGCTTTTTATAGCACTACGTTATTCAAGATGTCAAATGCTTTAGATCACACTCCCCCCATCCCCAGGACAACCATACTTGCAGGCTGTGCAAACACTCCCCACCCCCAGGCCCCAGGCCTTGCTTGAGAAAGCTGTGGCTCTGTGATGAGGATGGAGGTTGTACACAGCGATTTCTTGTTAAAAGGACAGACAATGATTCACGCCCCCTGACTATCTTGGCCTGGTTATGGGCTATCTCACAGGGTCATCATCACCAGGCTAGGGCATGCACACTTTTCCATCTCACCCAAAGATCAACTCTGACCTTCGGCCTTTCGGCCATCGATCAATCACTGAGGAACATTGCAGAAGGTCAGGGGGTGGGGAGGGGGGAGAGGCAGGAGGAAAATGTCATTGAACTGCACTTCACCTCGTGTGAGTGTGTGTGTGTGAACATCTGTGCGCTTGTCTGTATGTGTGTGTGTATCTGTGTGCGTGTCTGTGCGTATAATTGTGTGTATCTGTATGCATGTGTTTATCTGCGTGTGTGTCTGTCGGTGTATGTATAAATGTGTACATGTGTGTCTGTGTGTGTATAAATGTGTATGTGTCTATGTGTATGTGTGTGTGAATAAATGTGTGTGTGTCTGTATGCGTGTGTATGTGTCTCTGAGTGAGTGTGTAAATGTGTATATGTGTGAGTGCCTATTTGCACGTGTGTGTGTGTCTGTGTATGGATAAATATGTATGTGTGTGTCTGTGTATAAATATATATATGTGTGTCTCTGTGTATAAATGTGTATACGTGTGTATGTGTATGTACTTATGCTTTCAAAATCTGTTTTAAAGATTTCAGCTTATTACCAAGGGGTAACTCACTGCCCCCTTTCTGCAGCGATTTCGGTGATGAAGAGGGTGGGGCATTTATTCGAGTGAGTTATTGTCCCGATGGTAGGGTTTGTGGACAGTCTGCCTGTCGACAGCGGGGAACCCCACAACACAGACCACCTCGTTTGGGAGGGGGATATGAGGAAGGTGTGTCCCTCCTATGAAGGGTCTCAGTACCCAAGGGAGGGCCAGGCCATCCAAAAGCAGAGAGTGTATTCTGTGGGTCAACCCACTGTCAGCCCCTGCCCCATCCATCTTACCCATCCCCTGATTGGCTCTCCAGTCCAATGGTCAATCATCCCAACAACACGCCCAACCCCCACCAGCTCCCCCCCACAGCATCCCCCCTCAACTCCGAGAAGGAAAATACCACCCCTCCCACCCCAAGGAAACCCGACGAGGAAGACACACTCAACCAACTTATCTTCGCTACCTCAAAATACCTCAGGATAGTCATCTGAGGAAGGGTCACTGAACCCGAAATGTTATCTCTGATTTCTCTCCACAGATGCTGCCAGACCTGCTGAGCTTTTCCAGCAACTTCTGTTTTTGTTCTCACTCACTCTCTCTTCCCCTCTCTCCCTACCCCGTCTCTCTCTCTCCCTCTCTCTCTCTCCACTCCCCACCTCTTTCTCTCTCTCTCTCTCCCCCTCCCACTCTCTCTTTCTCTCCCCATCCTCCCCACCTCTTTCACGAACTCTTTCTCTCTCTTTCTCTCTCTCTCTCTCTCTATACCCCTCCTGCCCACCTCTCTCTCACTCTCTCTTTCTCCCTGTCTCTCTCAACCCCTCTCTCTCAAGCCCTCTCTCTGTCTCTCTCTTTCTCTCTCTCTCCTGTTCAGCATCTGTTAATCTCACTGGGATTTCGAAAGACCGACAATCTTGATAAGCTTGATTTTGTTTCTTTGCGAACTATTAGTTCTGGGAAACTTAATTGAAGAAATGTGCATCAGTTACTGTCTCTCACAGCAGAGAGATTAATATCCAAGGGTGGTACAGATTGCTGGAGATGATTAATCACATCACATTGATACAGTCAGTCACACAGGATTGAAACAGCAGGCAGCAGCAGGTATTTGTCCGTCTCATAATGCCGTCTTTCTTAACCCATTGAATACAGGGTGCCCCCTCTCCCCACAGTAATTGTGGTTCAGGCACAGCGGGCGATGGAATTAGGGAGGCGATCAGGAACAGCAGGAGACCATTCAGCCCCTCAACCATTTCAATGAGATCACGGCTGATCCGCATACAGATCGATTATCAGGATTATCTGACAAGATCGCGAGGTCCCGATGCTCAGCTGAACTATTTTATCTGGCGTTTGGTAATCCGGAATTCGATTAACCGAATGAAATACTTCCCGCCTGTGTCCTTCGGATGGATAATCGAGGTTCCTCTGCGCCTGTCTTTGGCCCATATTCCTTTGCTTAACAAAACGTTATCTCTCTCAGATTTAGGAATTGACAACTGATCCGGCACCCACCTCCATTTGTGAAAGAGAGTTCCAAATCTCTCCCAGTGCTTCCCAACATCTCTCCTGAACAGTCTGGCCCTAATTCTCAGACTATGCCCCTCGTTCCTCAAGCAATGGAAAATGTTTCTCTTTATCTACAATGTCTGTTCCTGCTCATATCTTGAAGACTTTGATCAATCACCCCTTAACCTTCTAAATTCGAGAGAAAACAGATCCAATGTGCATGATCTCTCCTCGTAACTTAACCCCTGAAGTCCAGGTATCATTCTTGTAAACCGATGGTGTTCTCCCTCCAAGGCCAATCTATCCTTCCAAAGACGTGGTGGCCAGATCTCCTCACAGTGCCCCAAGTGGAGTCTCATCAGGGGTTTGTATAACTGCAGTATGACAAGACACTGAGATTCCCGGACCATCGATAGGGATGGCTCAGTGGTTAGCACGATTACCTCACAGTGTCAGGGATCCAGGTTCCTGGAGGTGCGGGTCTGGATCTGGATGGGTTGCCCTTTGGAGGGTTGGTGTGGACTTGATGGGCCTTTGGCCTGCTCCTACACTGTAGGAATTCTATGATTCTCCCTTTTTTTATTTATTCAGAGATGAATGCGTCACTGGCTAGGCCAGCATTTATTGCCTAAAGGTCAGCTAAGGGTCACCCACGTGCTCTGGAGTCACATGTAGGCCAGAATTTTTCCTTCCTGTTTAATTCCCAAATTTTATTGAATTCAAATTCCACCATCTGCTGTGGCGGGATTTGAACCCAGGTCCCCACAATGTTACTTGGGTCTCTAGATTAGCGATAATACCACTAGGCCATCAGCTACCCGTCACTGCTTCGACTCCCAGCAGCAAGTCACCTGTAACATCCTAAAGATGGTGTAATCAGTTGACTAAAATTTGACCGGAGCGACTGGAAAACTTGCCCCATCCATCGCGTCCCAACTAATGCCCAAACACCTGCATCCACCCACAAGAATAACTAGGGCCTCAGGGTTGAAGGCCTCACCTGAAAGACAGAGCCTCTGCCAGTGCAGCACTCTGTCAGAACAGCACCGAAGTGTCAGAACTTGGAGGCATACAGCACGGAAACAGACCCTTCAGCCTAACAAGGCCATGCCGACCCATAATCCCAAACTAAACTAGTCCCACCTACCTGCTCCTGGCCCATATCCCTCCAAACCTTTCCTAGTCATGTCCTTATCCAAATGTCTTTTAAGCGTTGTAACTGTCACCACATCCACCACTCCCTCCGGCAGTACATTCCACACACGGACCACACACATGCCCCTCACATCCTCTCTGCTTAAGTATATGCCCCCTAGTTTTGAACGCCCCCACCCTAGGGAAAAAAAAAACACCTGCCATACATTTCATCTGTGCCCCTCAGGATTTTGTAAACCTCATAAAGGTCATCCCTCAACCTCCTACGCTCCAGTGAAAAAAGGCCCAGTCTTTCCAGTCTATATTTATACCCCAAACCCTCCATTCCTGGCAATATCCAGGTAAATCTTTTCTCAACCTCTCCAACTTTTACTAATCTCCTTCCTATAACAGAGAGCCCAGAGCTGGACACAGCTCTCCAGAAGCGACCTCACCAACGTCCTGTACAACCTCAACGTGGCGTCCCGACTCCCAGACGCAAAGGTCTGAGCAATGACGGCAAACCACAGAGATGCAAATTTCAAAGAACTGGCAACATGGCGTTTCCTACAGAGACACAAATACAATCAGGAAAATGCCTCTGTGTCAGGCAAGAGGGGATTGGCTCCTGATCTGTTCCCTGAAGCGGGAGGCAAGTGATGACAGGATATCAGCCACCTTCAACCTTGCCTTTTCCAGATTCCTGGAGCAGATGGGCTGAATGGCCTACACATGCTCCTCCATCTTATATCCACTATATATGAAAGGAAATGAATAGAATTAGGTCCATGCCCTATTTCTTATGACCCACTTTAAAATGAACGCTCTCCCACTGCTCACCATGTTCTATGATCTATCGATGGATTTGCCTTTCTCTTTCCTGGTTATGTCTACAACTCCTGCTTTCAGCTGGGTGTTGCAGAGAGAAACCAGACAGTGATCTAACAACCAGAGGCTCTTGTCTTCAACAAGATGGAGTTTATTACATTATCCTACTCACTGACTACAGCCTTCAACATTATTATCCCCTCGAGACCGATTACTAAACTTAGTGATCTCGGACTAAGCCCCACTCTCTGCAACTGGATCCTCAGTTTCCTGACCCACTGGCCACAATCAGTGAAGATTGGGGACAATGTTTCATCCTCACTAACACTCAACACTGGAGCCCCCCAGGGGTGCGTACTCAGCCCCCTACTGTACTCACTGTATACCCATGACTGTGTCTCTAAACACCAGACTAATGTCATATACAAGTTCGCTGATGACACCAGCATAGTTAGTCAAATCTCAGATGGCGATGAAACAGATTACAGACGGGAGCTGGAAGACCTGGAAAAATGGTGCACTGAGAACAACCTAGCTCTCAATATCGGCAAAACCAAGGAACTCATTATTGACTATTGGCGGGATGTTACTCATGCCCCCCCTACACATTAACAGCACTGAGGTGGAATGAGTGGAGAGTGTCAATCTCCTGGAAGTGGACATCCACAACAAACTTTCTTGGACTCTTCGTGCGGATGCACTGGTTACAAAGGCCCCACAATGTCTCTTCTTCCTCAGGCAGCTGAGGAAATTTGGCATGATGGCGAATACCCTTAACATCTTTTATAGGTGCACCATGCATCCTGTCTGGATGTGTCACTACCTGGTATGGGAGCTGTACCATTCAAGATCGGAGACGGTTACAGAGAGTGGTGAACTCAGCCCGGACAATCACAAAGGCCAACCTCCCATCTATAGAATCCATCTACCAGTCCTGTTGTCAAGGAAAGGCTGCCAGCATTCTCAAAGATCTATCCCACCCTGGCAATGTTTTTCTACAACCTTTACCATCGGGGAGAAGGTACAGAAGCCTGAACACACGCACCAGCTGGTTTCAAAACAGTTTCTACCCTACTGTTGTTAGAATACTGAATGGACTCACAAACTCTTCACATTCTCCTGTACCTGTGTTTTTGTTTTTGCCGCTGTTTACCTATTATTTACTTATCTATCGCTACTTAACTCTGTGATCTGCCTGTATTGCTCGCAAAACAAAGCTTTTCACTGTGTCTCGGTACACGTGACAATCAATTCAATTCAATTCGATAGCCACTGGGTCCATGTCACACTGAGGTGGAGTGGGTGGGGAAGATCCAAACTATCCCTTGGGAACCTTAAGGTGCTCCCTCACCAAACCTGTACAGGTATCCCCCGCTATCCGAAATCAGAGTGTTTCCTCTGAAACCTCACGTACGCTGAAATGGCGTAAAACAAAGAGGCATTAATTTATCTGGAAAAAATTTCATCCTTTCTCGGAAAAGTGAAAATCCTTTTCGGATTTCTTTTGGTTAGCGGACACAGGTACTAATGTGAGTCTTTCGTCAAAGCAAACTGGGGTAAAGTGAACTTTGGAAAAGTAGGGGATACCTGTACTCAGCATTAACTCTCTCCGGCTGGTTATGGGTGGGCGACAGCCCAGGGGCACGTGTGAAACAAGATCCAGACCGGCTGATTGGTCCTTGCTACGGCGACCAGTTATCGATGACAATGGCTGACGGCCTGCCAGCCGCAATGTGATTGGCTCGCCAGGAGCTGAAGAGCCCCTGGGTACAGATGTTGGGTCAGCAGGGTGGGGGAGTCTAAAACTATTGGGCATGGGTTTGAGGTGAGGGGGAAGAGATACAGAAATGTCCTGAGGGGGCATTCTTCCTCCCAGAGGATGGTGAGTGTCTGGAATGGGGAGCCAGAGGTAGTGATGGAGGCGAGTACAATTTAAGAAACATTTGGACAGGGAGATGGATGGGATAGGTGTTAGGTTAGATTCCCTACATTGTGGAAACAGGCCCCTCGGTCCACACTGACCCTCTGAAGAGTAACCCACCCCCCCCCTCTGACTAATGCACCTCACAACTATGGTCAATTTAGCTCGGCCAATCCACCCTGACCTGCACATTTTTGGACTGTGGGAGGAAACCGGAGCAAACCCACACAGACACGGGGAGAATGTGCAAACTCCACACAGACAGTCACCCGAGGCTGGAATCGAACCCAGGCCCCTGGCGCTGTGAGGCAGCAGTGCAAACCACTGAGCCACCGTGCCGCCCCAGATGGAGGGATATGGTCCAAACGCAGGCAATTGGGACTAGATTAAGTGTGAAAATTGGGCAGCACAGACAAGTTGGGCTGAAAGGCCTGTTTCTGTGCTGTACACTGTACAACTCCATGACTTCTGGGTACAGAAGAGCTGTCCTTCTCTCTCCAGGGTAAACAAAATGCACTTCTAGCCTGAGGAAAGCCAGTTTATTTCCATTCAGTTGCTGTCAGCTGTGGCTTTAACCAGTAAGTCAGAGACTTTATAAGTTGTGAACCAGTCACTCTGTGCCTCTTGCAAGCAAGTGAAAGAAGCTGGAGGAGGACGATTGAGATACAGTAAGCCCTGAGAGTAAGCAAGAAGGATCATCTCAGCAAGTGCTGCGGACAGAGACCAGAGAACTGCCTTCCAGGTCTTTCCCTCCACCCATCGCACCAATTTTTTTTTAATGTCTCTCTTTTGGGCTCCCTCTGGCCATGTGTTTAAGCAAAGCAGTTAGCGAATGTACAAAGCAGAAATCAGGCAATGACACCAGTTCTCAGCAGGACAATGTCATACTTACAGAAGTTGGACAATGCTTGGTTTCATCGAGCATTGGTCTGACCAATGCCTCAGCTGAGTGTGGGTCAAAGTGAAGTAGGGTTCGCATTGTACAGGTAGACAACCCTTTATCTGAAATCCTGAAATCCGAAAAGCTCTGAAATCCGAAGGTTTCTTCGTGAAGTTGTTTTTCTCATTAACAAGGTCGTTTGGCGTGCAAACAGTTAACCCAACTCCACACCCACTCAATGCGTGTCACTCAGATGTGATGTGGGTGGGCGTGGCCCAGTACTGGCAGGCCTCAGTTCTGTCGCAGGGCCGATAATACTCAGGTTGAGTCTGCTGGGTGGTAAAATTTATTTAAATTTCTCCGTCAAATTGTCACTTATTCCGAAATTCGAAAAATTCCGAATTCCGAAACCCAACGTTTCGGATAAAGGATTGTGCACCTGTAGTGGCGCTTTCAAAATGGCTTCAGGGCTCCCAAAGCCATTGAGCTACCTCCTGGGATGCAGCAACACAAGGGCCAGCCAATCCGCAGACTTCTATATTAGTGTCACGTGACAAGTGGTCATAGAACACTGTCAATAAACCGTCAGGGAAAGGGAAAAATCACTAGATCATCGTTTTTGGGGAGGTTGGTTGAGGGAGGAATATTCTTCGGGATGTCAGAGAGAATTTGCGTGCAGAGCTTCAAGTGGAGCAATAAGGGTTTTTTTTATCGTCAATTGGACCAAAGTCTGATCTGACAGATAGCACTTTGGACAGTGACCTGGCGCCTCCAATTTTGGGCCTCAAATCTTCAGAGTGAGGTTTAAACCCTTTATCCCCCCCCCCCCGCCCCCACTGTCTGAGTAGGAGGTAAAACTCCTACCAAAGCAAGGCCACAGTCACCATCGACAACAGAGTTCCAGCCGCAAGCATCCCCAACTTCCAAACCCACAATCGAGAATCTTATCATACAAGGCCCCACTGTGTGGAAGCAGGCCATTCAGCCCAGCAAGTCCACACTGACCCTCTGAAGACTACCCCACTCAGACCCATCCCATCCCCGCATTTCCCATGGTCAGTCCACTCAGGCTGCACATCCCAGGACATTATAGGCAATTTCCTACAGCCAATCTATCTAACCTGTACATCTTTGGACTGTATGAGGAAACCCACGCAGACACGGGGAGAAGGTGCAAACTCCACACAGACAGTCACCCGAGGCTGGGATTGAACCTGGGACCCTGGTGCTGCGAGGCAGCAGTGCTGACCACTGAGCCACCTGTAAAAGCTGAGGGCAGGTACACCTGAGGTGGCTTCTGCCTGTATGAAACAGACTGAGTGTGTCTCTGTATGTTGTAAAATATTCCACAAAGTCTGGGCTCTTGTGGAGACAGATATCTTGAGGTTTAATTACAACATTAATATGATATCTCAGACTTTCATCCATCTATCCATGCTCACCTTATATTACTCTGACATTTCGTACATAACTGATTGCTGAACAGAGGGAAAGAAGACTTTTATACTAGCGTCACATGACATGATGACATAGAACATACAGCAGTCCAGCACAGGAACAGGCCCTTCGGCCCATAATGCTGTGCTGAACATGACGCCAAATTAAATTAATCCCTTCTGCCTGCTCTTGGTCCATATCCCTCCATCCCTTGCTTATCTAAAAGTCCCTTAAACACCTCTATCATATCTGCCTCCTCCACCACCCCTTGCAGTGTGTTCCAGACACCTACCATTCCCCGTGGAAAAAAACTACCCCTCACATCTCCTTTGAATTTTCCCCCTCTCACCTTAAAGGCATGACCACAGTTTTAGGTATTTCAACCCAGGGGAAAAGATTCCAACTGTCAACCCCATCTGTGCATCTCATAATTGTACAGACTTCTGTCAAGTCTCCCCTCAGCCTTCCCCATTCCGGAGAAAACAACCCGAGTTTTTCCAGCCTCTCCTTATAGCACATTCCCTCTAATCCAGGCAGCATCCTGGTAAACCTCTTCTACACCCTCTCCAAAGCATCCACATACTTCCTGTAATGTTATGACCCAGGTTTGAACACAATACTCTGAAGTGTGGCCTAACCAACGCTGCAATGTGACATCCTGACTCTTTCACTTAGTTCCCCAACCACAAAGGCAAGCATGCCATATGCCATCTTTACCACCCTATCTACTGCATGGCACTTTCAGGGAGCTATAGACCTGAACCCTATGCTCCCTCTGGTACATTAATGCTGTTCAGGGCCCTGCCATTAACTGTGTACCTTTCCCTAACGTTTGATCTCCCAAGGGGTGTTTAAGGGACTTTTGGATAAGCGCATGAATACGCAAGGAACGGACCAAGAGCAGGCAGAAAGGATTAGTTTAATTTGGCGTCATGTTCAGCACAGCATGGTGGGCCGAAGGGCCTATTCCTGTGCTGCACTACTCTATGTTCTATGACATCATGTCACGTGACACTGGTATAAATTGTCTCTTATTGTCTCAAAGATGTACTGGCTTTCTGGGATCCATGCACCAACAGGAAACCATCCCAACTTGGAAGTACATCGCCGTTCGTTCAGTGTCGCTGGGCGGAAATCCTGGAATTCCCTCCCTAAGGGCATTGTGGGTCATACACTCCGGTTCAAAATGGCGGCTCTACAGAACTTCCTGTCGGCTGATGAGGGATGGGGGTGACAAAATGGCGTCTAGATCAGAGTGGTGCTGGAAAAGCGCAGCAGGTCAGGCAGCATCCGAGGAGCAGGAGAATCGACGTTTCGGGAAAAAGGCCTTCATCAGGAATGACAAAATGATGGCTTAGCCGGGGTCGCCTACATCCTTTGAACGAATGAGAAAGGACGTTGAATTGATTTCTCTGTCCCCCACCCCTCAATGCAGTGCGTAAAATCATCAATGATCTGTTATGATGACCCTACTGCCTGATCAAACAGAGACCAAAACATGGAGGTGGGGTCCAGGGCCTGATCAGTGGGCTGCTGATGAAGGGCTGATGCTCAAAACGTCGACTCTCCTGCTCCTCTGATGCTGCCTGACCTGCTGTGCTTTTCCAGCGACACACTCTCGACTCTAATCTCCAGCACCTGCAGGCCTCGCTTTCTCTCGGACAGTGAGAACGGCAAGTACGCCATCTTTGAACACGGAATTCCTGGTGTTTCTCTCTCGCCGGGGCCCGCGAACAACTTGGAGAGTGTTATTTTGGGCAGGGCAGTCAGTGGTTAGCACTGCTGTCTCACAGCACCAAGGTCCCAGGTTCAATTCCAGCCTGGGGCTGTGTGGAGTTTGCAGATTCTCCCCGTGTCTGCGTGGGTGTCCTCCGGGTGCTCCGGTTTCCTCAAACAGTCCAAAGATGTACAGGTCAGGGTGAATTGGTCATTGCTAAATTGCCCGTAGTGTTAGGTGCATTAGTCAGAAGGAAATGGGTCTGGGTGGGTTACTCTTCGGAGGGTCGGTGTGGACTGGTTGGGCCGAAGTGTAGGGAATCTAATCTAATCTAAACAGCCAGGGGAAATTGAAATGAGGCCACAGACGATAAGAAAGGGATGGGGGGGGGGGGGGGGGGGGGTTGGGTTGTTGGAGGGGAGGTGCGCTTGGGGAGTGGGGAAGGTGAGCGGTGGTCTCAGGAATGTCTGGCCTGTCTGCTTCAGAGATTTATTTGTCGTGTGCAGCAGCCCGTGGTTCGACGATGGGTCGCAGCGCTCCCAAACTCATTAATTTAAGACGTCTGCAGCACGACATAAATATCCCCAGCTGCCACTGAAAGGCCTTAGTTCAGTGTCGGGGAGGTGGGGGGGGGGGGGTGGTGGGGAGTGGGTGGTGGAGGGATAGACAAACCCAGCCTGTCACTGAGATGAAAGGAACTCGGAATCTGCGTTTCTCGTCTGATCCAGTTGCCGTGCTCAGCCATGACGGGACACGAGATGATGTCATCTTCGGGGGGCAGCACGATCCCCTCGACCTCTTCCACTGCACCCCCTCCCAGGGAAGGTGAAAGGTAGATGCGGGTGGGGTTGGGGTGGGGGGGGCTGATAGTGTTAGGTCGGAGGGGAGGGGTTAGGAGGGAAGGGGAGATGGACGGGTGGAACCTGGGATGAAGTAGGGGAGTTGGGGAAGGGGAGAAGAGGAAACTGGTGAAGTCGCGTCGATGCCGCGGGGCTGGAGGGTCCCGAGGGAGGGGTGGGGGGGGGGCAACTCGCAGAACATTTCAGGGAACATCTCCGGGACACCCGCATCCCAACAACCCCACCGCCCCATGGCCCACCAATTCAACTCCCCCTCCCGCTCCGTCAAGGACCTGCAAGTCCTGGGCCTCCTCTCCTGCTAAATCCGAGCCACCTGATGCATGGAGGAAGAACGCCTCACCTTCCACACCCCCCCCTCGCACACTTGCCTCCCACGTCTGGGAGGTTCTCTGCCTCATCAAAATAAACAGACAGCACAATAGCTGATGAATTCTTTTCTCCCTCCTTGCCTCTGGCCTGCTGTGTCTCGCTGGTCCTCTTTGATTGTCATGGTGTCAGACAGCACGGAAACAGACCCTTCGGTCCAACGAGTCCGTAATCCCAAACTAAACCAGTCCCACCTTTCTGCTCCTGGTCCATATCCCTCCAAACCTTTCCCCTTCATGGATTTATCCAAATGTATTTTAAGCATTGTAACTGGACCCACATTTGCCACTTCCACATGCGAACCACACGCGGTACAAAATAAATTGCACCACATGTACTTTTTAAACCTTTCTTGTCTCACCTTAAAAATATGCCACCCCCTCGTTTTGAGCTCCCCCACCCTTGGGAAAAGCCCTTTATTGTTCACCTTAACTACATCCCTCATGATTTTATAAACCTCTATAAGGTCACCCCTTCAACCTCTGACACTCCGTTGAAAAAAATTCCAACCTTTCCATCTCTCAAACCCTCCATTTCAAACAACGTCCCAGTAAATCTTTTCTGAATCCTTTCCAGTTTAATAATATCCTTCCTGTAGCAGGGCGACCAGAGCTGGAAATAGTGCTCCAAAAGAGGCCTCAGTGATGTCCTGTACAACCTCAACATGGTGCCCTAAATCCTATACTAAACACTCTGAGCAATATGGTGTCACACACTCTCTAAAAAACTGTGTTCCATTGCCTGATCAGCTGCTTAGATCACATCAGTGCTGAGGATACTGAGGCCAATTTCAGAGGCCTTCATCATGACCAGCTAAACACGGCACTGACAGAGCAATCAGTGGACAGGTCCTGGCTGGGGAGAACCGGGTGGGAGTGGGGGAGGTGCAGTTGGTGAGAGTCTTCTATGAATAAATAAGTGCTCGCTGGGGCGGCCAAAACTGTGAGAAAGAATAAGAGGAGGAAATGTTGCATAATCTGAGTGTTAATGTCACGGAGTCAGGAGCTCCCACAGGACTGCAGGTGCCGGAGATCAGAGTCGAGAGAGTGTGCCGCTGGAAAAGCACAGAAGGCCAGGCAGCATCCGAGGAGCGGGAGAGTCGACGTTTCCTCAGAAAAGTGATGAAGGTCTTTTGCCCGAAATGTCGAGTGTCCCGCTGCCTGACCTGCTGTGCTTTTCCAGCAGCACACTCTCTCGACAGGAGACCCCACACTCAGGGCAGATCTGGTCACCAGACTGCCGTGAGGAGGTGGATGTTTTGGAGAGGGTGCAGAGAAGCTTTACCAGGATGCGGCCTGTTCTGGAGGGTTTCAGTTATGGGGAGAGGTTGGATAAACCCAGATTGTTTT
This sequence comes from Chiloscyllium plagiosum, assembly GCF_037043375.1. Lineage (NCBI taxonomy): Eukaryota > Metazoa > Chordata > Chondrichthyes > Orectolobiformes > Hemiscylliidae > Chiloscyllium > Chiloscyllium plagiosum. The sequence continues at coordinate 15,970,168 of NW_028270185.1, read as the reverse complement.
CACTGGAAAGATGGAGGCTGGGGGGGGGGTGTGGTGGGAACTGGATAGAGGTCTACGGAGTTTATGAGAGGCACAGATAGTCAGAGGCTTTTTCCCAGGGTGGGAACTACAAGAGGGCACAGGTTAAAGGAGAGAGGGGGAAGGTTTAGGGGAGAAACGTGGAGGTAATTACTCACCCAGAGGGTAACGGGTGCCTGGAATACCCTGCCAATGGAGGCAGTGGAAATAGGCACGTTAACAACATTTATCACGTATCTCGATACACGCATGAATGGGAAGTGAACAGAGGGATGGAAAACGCGTATGGGGAATAAGTAGTGGGTCTAAATAAGGATTAGGAATCGGTACAGGCTTTGTGGGCCGAAGGGCCTGTTCCTGTGCTGTATTTGTATTGCCTCCTTTGTACCTCAGCGGATTTAAAACATCAGTTTTTTCAAAAATTCGCGCAAAGGATTTGGGTCCGGGTCAGCATTAATAGAGTCAACCACATTGGTGTGGGTCTGGAGTCACGTGTAGGCCAGACCAGGTAAGGTTGGCAGATTTCTTTCCCTGAAGGGCATTAGTGACCCAGATGGGGTTTTTCTCCAACAATGGTTTCACCATTAGACGCTTAGTTCCGGATTTTAAGAAATAATTGGATTCCAATCCCACTACCTGCTGTAGTGGGACTTGGGCCCTGGTCCCCCAATCATTACCAGAGTCTCTAGATTAGCATTAAGCCACGAGGCCAGCACGATTCCCACAACACAAGGTGGTACCCTAGCCAATCAGATTGCTTCAGCTAACACCTACAGCTCTGAAGACGAGTCATACCAGACTCCAAACATTAACTCTCTCTCTCCTCAGAAGCTGCCAGACCTGCTGGGTTTCTCCAGCAATCTCTGGGCTTGTTTCAGGTTTCCAGCATCTGCAGTATTTGATGGTTGCTCTTCAGATTACCAAACCCAAGGTAAGACTTTAAAATGACAGCACACATGCATTTGAGACATGAGCAGGTCAGAGGTTGGGAATCCTGCAGCGAGTAACTCCCCTCTGACTCCCCCCAAAGCCTGTCCACCATCTACAAGACACGAGTCAGGGGTGTGAGGGAATACTCCCCACTTGCCCCTGGATGGGGGCAGCTCCAACAACACTCAAGAAGCTCGACACCATCCAGGACAAAGCAGCCCCCCGCTTGGTTGGCACCACATCCACAAACATCCCCTCCCTCCACCACCGACGCTCAGTAACAGCAGGGTGTACCATCTACAAGATGCACTGCAGCAACTCACCAAAGATCCTCAGGCAGCACCTTCCAAACCCATGACCACTTCCATCTAGAAGGACCAGGGCAGCAGATACATGGAAACACTACATCCTCAAAGATCCCCTCTGAGCCACTCCCCATCCCGACTCGGAAATATATCGCCGTTCCTTCACAGTCACTGGGTTCAAATCCTGGAATCCCCTCCCTCAGGGCATTGTGGGTCAGCCCACAGCACACGGACTGCAGCGGTTCAAGAAGGCAGCTCACCCCCACCTTCTCGAGGGGCAATTAGCGACAGGCAGTAAATGCTGGGTCCAGCCAGCGACACTCATGTCCCGTCAAAGAATTTGGAAATAAATCGAGGTGACCAAAACCTTGGTCAGAGGGGGTAAGTTGTAGAGATTTTTGTAAGGAAGACAAGGTGGATGGAGAGCAAGATGGAGGGACAGAGAGGGTTTGAGAGGGAAGCTAGGAGTTTGGGACTCTGCATGACCAGCACTGACAGAGCTCACTGCCAACTCCATCGTAGCAACACACACACAGCCAATACTGAGGGCCAATGTAACACCGTTTCCTGTTTCACACCCCAGGGACCCCAGTGTGGGTTCCCATTTGAGAATCCCCTTCCTTCTTTGCTGTGGGTGCCAGCATTGAAATGGTTAACGCAAACAGTACCTCCTGCTCCCCACCAGCCCCCAGTCCCACTGCCTGAACACTCCCAGGTGGTTTGTATTATATTCTATCAGCTCAGGTTCCATTCCCTGCATTCCTGGAATATTACTGATTAAAACCTCCATCTGCTCCCCTTCACAATTCTGAAATCAAATTCCGGGATCCCCGTGGAAAATGTATTAGCCTTGTCATTGTTTCCCTCCCTCTCAGCGGACTGATGGAAAATAATCCTGGGGCTGGGGATGTGATTAAAGGCGGCTGCACTGGGGAGCCTGGCTCAAACAAGGGTTTCCCTTACAGCATCCAATTTGTACAGGTCAGTCACACCCTCTGCTTTGAACTTCATACTCGGTACTGTCATAGATCATGTTGTACAGACTCACCTCAACTCCATTCAGAGGTCAGTGAAGAAGGCAGACTCTCACTCACACACACACACACATTCACACACTCTCTCACACACACACACCAACACACCCCCCAACACACACACACACTCACGCACACACATTCAAACATTCACACACACACACCCCCAACACACACCCACCCCAACACCCCCCAACACACACACACCCAACACACCCTCCAACACACACACACATTCAAACATTCACACACACACACCCAACACACACACACTCACACACAGACACACACCCCAACACACCCCCAACACACACACACCCCGACACCCCCAACACACACACTCACATACACACACCCAACACACACCCCAACACACACACACCCAAACACACACACACACCAACACCCCCAACACACCCAACACACACACCCCAACACACACACCCCAACACAACCCCCAACACACACACACACCCCCCAACACACACACACACCCCGACACACCCCCCAACACACCCAACACACACACACCAACACACACACACCCCCCAACACACACACACCCAAACACACACACACACCAACACCCCCAACACACCCAACACACACACCCCAACACACACACACCCCAACACAACCCCCAACACACACACACACCCCCCAACACACACACACCCCAACACACCCCCCAACACACCCAACACACACACACCAACACACACACACACCCCAACACACACACACACACCCCAACACACACACCCCAACACACCCCTAACACACACACACACACCAACACACACATACACCCCTGCACACACACCAACACATACACACATTCACGCACACACATTCAAACACACACATTCAAACACTCACACGCACACACATTCAAACTCTCACACACACACACCCCAACACACACACACCCCAACACACACACCCCAACACATACACACTCCAACACACACACATTCATACATTCACACACACACATTCAAACACTCACACACACACACCCCACACACCCCCCAACACACACACACAGGCCAACACACACACACCCCAAATTACACACACACCCCAACACACACACCCCAACACACACACTCAAACACCCCAATACACACAGCCCAATGCACACACATTCAAACACTCGCACACACACATACACACCCTAACACACACACACACCAACACACACACTCAAACACCCCAATACACATACCCCAATGCACACACATTCAAACACTCGCACACACACATACACACCCTAACACACACACACACCAAACACACACACCCCAACACACGCGCACACCCAACAAACACACACACCCCAACACACAGTCACACAGTAACATGGAATCTCACACATACATGCACACAGTTACACATACACATTCATACATGCACACATATTCTCACATGCTCGCACCCATTCATACAAAAGCTCACACATATATGCATGTATGTGCACACCCAGTCACATACATGACCACACAGACACACATCCATGTTCATGTGCACACTCATACTCACCCAATCATACATTCACACTATCACACTATCACACTATCACACAATCACTCACACTCACCCAATTATACACACTCACATTTACACTCACCCAATCATACACACTCACACTCACCAATCATACACTCACACTATCACACAATCACACACACTCACACTCACCTAATTATGCACACTCACATTTACACTCACCAATCATACACACTCACACTCACTCAATCATACATAGAGTCTAACTGTCAGTAAGTGTGAGTGGATGTGTGAGAGTTTGCAAGTGTGATTCAGTGTGTATCTGGTGTATGGTGGTGTGTGTATGTGAGTGTGTGTTTGGATTTATGTGTGTGTATGTGTGTGGAGTGAGTGTGTGTTTGGATTTATGTGTGTGTATGTGTGTGTATGTGAGTGTGTGTTTGGATTTATGTGTGTGTATGTGTGTGGAGTGTATGTGTGTATGTGAGTGTGTGTTTGGATTTATGTGTGTGTATGTGTGTGGAGTGAGTGTGTGTTTGGATTTATGTGTGTGTATGTGTGTGTATGTGAGTGTGTGTTTGGATTTATGTGTGTGTATGTGTGTGGAGTGTATGTGTGTATGTGAGTGTGTGTTTGGATTTAAGTGTGTGTATGTGTGTGGAGTGAGTGTGTGTTTGGATTTATGTGTGTGTATGTGTGTGTATGTGAGTGTGTGTTTGGATTTATGTGTGTGTATGTGTGTGGAGTGTATGTGTGTATGTGAGTGTGTGTTTGGATTTATGTGTGTGTATGTGTGTGGAGTGTATGTGTGTGGAGTGAGTGTGTGTTTGGATTTATGTGTGTGTATGTGTGTGTATGTGAGTGTGTGTTTGGATTTATGTGTGTGTATGTGTGTGGAGTGTATGTGTGTATGTGAGTGTGTGTTTGGATTTATGTGTGTGTATGTGTGTGGAGTGTATGTGTGTGGAGTGAGTGTGTGTTTGGATTTATGTGTGTGTATGTGAGTGTGTGTTTGGATTTATGTGTGTGTATGTGTGTATGTGAGTGTGTGTTTGGATTTATGTGTGTGTATGTGTGTGGAGTGTATGTGTGTATGTGAGTGTGTGTTTGGATTTATGTGTGTGTATGTGTGTGGAGTGTATGTGTGTGGAGTGTATGTGTGTGGAGTGAGTGTGTGTTTGGGTACATGTGTGAGACTGTGCATCTGTGTGACTGTGCGTGATGTGTGTCTGGGTGTGTGTGTACATATGTGTGCGTGAGAGAGTGCGTATGTGTGCATGAGTGTGTGTGTGTGTGTGAGAGAGTGTGTGTTTGTAAGTGTGTGTGGGTGTGTGTGTGTCTGTGTGTGAATGCTATGGTTTATGGTGAGTGGAGTTGAGTACAGGAGTGGGGAGGTTATGTCTCTGTTACACATGGAGTTGGCGAGATCATATTCAGAGTACTGTGTATGATACATGTCACTGTCCTTGTTAGAAACAGATCCGATTGCAGGATCTTTCACTTCCCTCTGAGCTAGGGGACTTAGTGGACGTGATCTATATGGACTTCAGTAAAGCGTTCGACAAGGTTCCCCATGGGAGACTGGTGAGCAAGGTTAGATTTCATGGAATACAGGGAGAACTAGCAATTTGGATACAGAACTGTCTCAAAGGTAGAAGACAGAGGGTGGGTGGTGGGGGGTTGTTTTTCAGACCAGAGGCCTGTGACCAGTGGAGTGCCACAAGGATCGGTGCTGGGTCCAGTACTTTTCATCATTTATATAAATGATTTGGATGCGAGTATTAGCGGTAAAGTTAGTAAGTTTGCAGATGACACCGAAATTGGAGGTGTAGTGGACAGTTACCTCAGATTACAACAGGATCTGGACCAGATGGGCCAATGGGCTGAGAAGTGGCAGATGAAGTTTAATTTAGATAAATGCGAGGTGCTGCACTTTGGGAAAGCAAATTTTAGCAGGACTTATACACTTAATGGTAAGATCCTAGAGAGTGTTGCTGAACAAAGAGACCTTGGAGTGTAGGTTCATAGCTCCTTGAAAATGGAGTCGCAAGTAGATAGGATAGAGAAGAAGGCGTTTGGTATGCTTTCCTTTATTGGTCAGAGTATTGAGTACATGAGTTGGGAGGTCATGTTGCGGCTGTACAGGACATTGGTTAGGCCACTGTTGGAATATTGCGTGCAATTCTGATCTCTTTCCTATCGGAAAGATGTTGTGAAATTTGAAAGGGTTCAGAAAAGATTTACAAGGATGTTGCCAGGGTTGGAGGATTTGAGCTACAGGGAGAGGCTGAACAGGCTGGGGCTGTTTTCCCTGGAGCGTCGGAGGCTGAGGGGTGACCTTATAGAGGTTTACAAAATTATGAGGGGCATGGATAGGATAAATAGACAAAGTCTTTTCCCTGGGGTCGGGGACTCCAGAACTAGAGGGCATAGGTTTAGGGTGAGAGGGGAAAGATATAAAAGAGACCTAAGGGGCAACTTTATCACACAGAGGGTGGTACGTGTATGGAATGAGCTGCCAGAGGAAGTGGTGGAGGCTGGTACAATTGCAACATTTAAGAGGCATTTGGATGGGTATATGAATAGGAAGGGTTTGGAGGGATATGGGCCGGGTGCTGGCAGGTGGGACTAGATTGGGTTGGGATATCTGGTCGGCATGGACGGGTTGGACCGAAGGGTCTGTTTCCGTGCTGTACATCTCTATGACTCTGTGTCTTGGACTCCGCCCTACCCTAGGGAAAGGACAACTGCCATTTACCCTACTCCATATCCTTCATGATTTATGAGCCTCTATAAGGTCACCCCCTCAGCCTCCTACACTCCAGGGATAAAAATCCCAGCCTCTCCCTATAGTTCAAACCCTCCGTTCCTGGCCACGTCCTGATAAGTCTTTCTTGAACCCTATGAAGTTTAATAATAACCGGGCGAACAGAACTGGACGCAGTATTCCAGAAGAGGTCTCACCGATGACCTGTCCACATTCTCACCGCTGGCTATGTGGAGGAGTACTTGCTGAATTCCCTGTTGAGCTTATTACTGACTCTCAGCTATCAGTAGATGCCAGATTCTCCCGTTCAAATCGCGAACAATGTTTCTTTGGTGCATTGGCTGGTTCTCAACCCTTCTGCCATTTGAAGTTGGGTTCTAGGTCAGGAAGGTGGGGATGAGCGCAGAGTATCCCAGTGATGATATTGAAGTTGGGTTCTAGATCAGGAAGGTGGGGGTGAGCGCAGAGTATCCCAGTGACGATTTTGAAGTTGGGTTCTAGATCAGGAAGGTGGGGGTGAGCCCAGATTATCCCAGTGATGATATTGAAGTTGGGTTCTAGGTCAGGAAGGTGGGAGTGATCCCAGATTATCCCAGTGACGATTTTGAAGTTGAGTTCTAGATCAGGAAGGTGGGGGTGTGCCCAGAGTATCCCAGTGACGATTTTGAAGTTGGGTTCTAGATCAGGAAGGTGGGGGTGAGCCCAGAGTATCCCAGTGACAATTTTGAAGTTGGGTTCTAGGTCAGGAAGGTGGGAGTGATCCCAGATTATCCCAGTGATGATATTGAAGTTGGGTTCTAGATCAGGAAGGTGGGGGTGAGCCCAGAGTATCCCAGTGACAATTTTGAAGTTGCGTTCTAGGTCAGGAAGGTGGGAGTAATCCCAGATTATCCCAGTGACGATTTTGAAGTTGGGTTCTAGGTCAGGAAGGTGGGGGTGAGCCCAGAGTATCCCAGTGACGATTTTGAAGTTGGGTTCTAGATCAGGAAGGTGGGGGTGAGCCCAGAGTATCCCAGTGACAATTTTGAAGTTGGGTTCTAGATCAGGAGGGTGGGGGTGAGCCCAGAGTATCCCAGTGATTATTTTGAAGTTGGGTTCTAGATCAGGAAGGTGGGAGTGATCCCAGATTATCCCAGTGACGATTTTGAAGTTGGGTTCTAGGTCAGGAAGGTGGGGTTGAGCCTAGAGTATCCCAGTGATGATATTGAAGTTGGGTTCTAGGTCAGGAAGGTGGGGGCGAGCCCAGAGTATCCCAGTGATGATTTTGAAGTTGGGTTCTAGGTCAGGAAGGTGGGGTTGGGCCTAGAGTATCCCAGTGATGATATTGAAGTTGGGTTCTAGGTCAGGAAGGTGGGGGCGAGCCCAGAGTATCCCAGTGACAATTTTGAAGTTGGGTTCTAGATCAGGAAGGTGGGGGTGAGCCCAGAGTATCCCAGTGATGATTTTGAAGTTGGGTTCTAGATCAGGAAGGTGGGGGTGAGCCTAAAGTATCCCAGTGACGATTTTGAAGTTGGGTTCTAGATCAGGAAGGTGGGGATGAGCCCAGATTATCCCAGTGACGATTTTGAAGTTGGGTTCTAGATAGATGTGTGATGAACAGATGGGGCATGATGGGCCAAGGGAACTTTTCTCTTTGTTAAACTCTGTGACTGTCTATGACTTCCTGAAGCGTCTGGAGCTGGACACAATACTCCAATTGAGAGCAAAAGTGAGGACTGCAGATGCTGGAGATCAGAGTCGAGAGAGTGGTGCTGGAAAAGCACAACAGGTCAGGCAGCATCCGAGGAGCAGGAGAATCGACATTTTGGGCAAAAGCCCTTCATCAGGAACGAGGCTTTATCAACTCTTGACAATATTCCAGTTGAGACTGAGCAAGAGCTTTGTACGGATTGAGCAAGGTCTCCTTCCTCGAACGTTTACCTGCCCTGCAGAAATTCACCAAAGATCCTCAGCCATTACCTTCCAAACCACAACCATTTCCATCTCGAAGGACAAGGCCAGTAGATCCATGGGAACACTACCCCCTACAAGATTCCCTCTGACCACTGTCCAACCTGACTTGGAAATATATCGCTGTTCCTTCAGTGTCGCTGGGTCAAAATCCTGGAACTCCCCCCGCCCCCGCTCCCCCCAGGGCATTGTGGGTCATCCCACAGCACATGGACTACAGCGGTTCAGGAAGGCAGCTCACCCCCACCTTCTCAAGGGGCAACTAGGGACGGGGCAATTATTGCTGGCTCCAACCAGTGATATCCAATTGATGAATAAGAAAGGAATCCCTATTCACAAAGCCACTTCCTTTACTGGCCACTTTCTCTGTGTCCTGTCACCTGCAATGATTTATGGGTATGTTGTTGAAGGGAGTGGTTCCTGCTAGGGAGACTGCATTGATCTCCGTTCAGCGTTGAAGAGCGTGGCGCTGGAAAAGCCCAGCCGGTCAGGCCACACCTGAGGAGCAGGAGAGTCAACATTTCAAGCATAAGCCCTTCATCATTTCTTAATCTCCGTCCAGTCCGGTGACGTCATGAGGATTTGAGTGGGGAAAGGCAGAATGTTTTAGACCCTTGTTATTTGGAGAGCAGGCCCCCCTTTCGTCTTAGTGACAACATCTGACGAGCAGAACTTGTGTCAGCTTCCATGGAATGGACATAATGTGGAATTGCCGGAGTCAGATTGGGGTGAACAAAGCCGAGAAACTTGGGATTTCAAATAAACCTGTTGGACTATAACCTGGTGTCACGTGACTTGTGATATCACGGGATAAACAACATCTTGCTTTTTTTAAAAAATTATTTCTCTCTAGGAATAACAGCAACAAACCGACTGTGTAGATCAGCCAGTTCAGGAATCACTTACCAAAACAAAACCAAAGCCAACTGCGGTAACACTGACTGTGGGCAGCCCTCTCAGAGTCAGCCCCCTGGACGGTGGAGGTCCTAAATCCTTTGTTTATATTTTCCTTTCTTGTGAAATAACTGAGCAGAGGCTGGTATCCCATCAACGAGTCACCCTTTATTTACTTGTACACAGTACGCCGGCTGGTGACCAGCATGGCATCCTGTTTTAAAACAGCATCTACTTCGCGTTAATACCGACCCGTGTGGCAGATTCACCTCAGTCACCACGAGGATAGAGGCAGCAGATCTTCCCAGTGACGAGATTGAAGTTGGGCTCTAGATCAGGAAGGTGGAGAGTGGGCCCAGATTATCATAGTGGCGATATTGAAGTTGGGTTCTAGGTCAGGAAGGTGGGGGTGGGCCCAGATCATCCCAGTGATGATTCTGAAGTTGGGTTCTAGATCAGGAAGGTGGAGAGTGGGCCCAGATTATCGTAGTGGCGATATTGAAGTTGGGTTCTAGGTCAGGAAGGTGGGGGTGGGCCCAGATCATCCCAGTGATGATTCTGAAGTTGGGTTCTAGATCAGGAAGGTGGGGGTGGGCCCAGATTATCGTAGTGGCGATATTGAAGTTGGGTTCTATTTCTGAAGGTGGGGGTGGGCCCAGATCATCCCAGTGATGATTCTGAAGTTGGGTTCTAGATCAGGAAGGTGGGGGTGGGCCCAGATCATCCCAGTGATGATTTTGAAGGTGGAAAGTGGGGGGAGGAGGGGTGGGTGCAGCACCCAACACCCATCCCTGGTGATTTCCATGGCAACCCTTCCTCCCTCTCCCGCGTGTTGCTGGGAAGAGCCCCATCATCACTTCCTGGAGGAGTCCAGGCCTCCCTGGATGATTGGCGAGTTGTGCTTGGCCCAGTACAGAGTGGCTCCCTGATAACCCCTCCTCCCCAGCTGCTGCTCCGACACGATCTTCACTGAGGGCCATCCACAGCTGAGTCGTGCTGTTGTTATGGGTCTGTTCAAGTCAGCTGAAGGTTCCCTCCCTCACCATGAGGGGGCAGGACAAGCAGAAACAGAGATTGCAATGATCTGTATGTTTAAATGTTAGTGATTCTGCAATCCTTTTGTTACCTTCGATGTTATCTTTACTTTTCGATATAACTGTGTTAAGAATGAGGTTGACTTGGTTTATTGGCATTACGGGTGACCAGGTTGGCCTAGAGCTAGCTAGGGCATGATGGTGCAGTGGTATTGTTGTTGAGTTAGAAATCCCCTATCTCACATTAATATTCTTGGGGCATGGGTTCAAATCCCATGAGGGTGGATGGATAAAACTCAAATTGATGACAATCTGGAATTTAAAAAGAAACTAACCTAATGTATCCATTTGTAGAGTTGTAAGCACAGACATGGCCAGAATTGGCCATGCTAAATTGCCCGTAGTGTTAGGTAAGGGGTAAATGTAGGGGTATGGGTGGGTTACGCTTCGGCGGGTCGGTGTGGACTTGTTGGGCCGAAGGGTCTGTTTCCACACTGTAAAGTAATCTAATCTAATCTTACCAGAAACTAAAAATATTATAGTGACATAGTTGATATGAGGATGCTGCTGGCCTCGATTCCATACTTTGGGCTAAAAATAACTGGTCATTAATCAGGAAATGGCAATATTCCCCGGACAAATTCCTCCCTGTCACTGGGCTTTACTCTGAGGGATTCTGGGACTGATGGATGGGACCGTGAGTCCAATGTGTGTCAACACCACTGGAGCAGTTGAAGAGGTGAAGCGGGCTCCAGTCCTGACTATTTATACCCAAAGTATAGCTCCTCTGATTAATAAGCAAATTCAGCGCCAAGGTTCTGTTGTGACTGAAGTGTTCCCTGGCATTCTGTTTGCTCTTGTAAGACGAGCACTGGGATGGGCTTGGGCTGAGAACCAACAAAGGCGTTTAGCACTCTTGCCTTCATTGCTCAGACCTTTGTGTATAGGGGTTCGGACGCCATGTTGGGGTTGTACAGGACATTGGTGAGACCTCTTCTGGTGTACTGTGACCAGTTCTGGTCGCCCTGCTATCGGAAGGATATTATTAAACTGGAGAGGGTTCAGAAAAGATTTACCAGGAGGTTGCTAGTAAAGGTTTGAGATATAAAAATAGACTGGAAAGACTTCCTTTTCCCTGGAGCGTAGCAGATTAACCTTATGCAGATTTACAAAATCATGAGGGGCATAGCTAAGGGGTAGTGAGGGTTTTTTTCCCCCAAGGTGAGGGATTTCAAGGGTAGGGGGCATATGTTTAAGGTGAGAAAAGAAAGATTTAAAAAGGACATGAGGGGCAACTTTTTCACACAGAGGGTGTGGTTTGTGTGTGGAATGAATTTCCTGAGGAAGTGGTGGATGTGGGCACCATTACAACATCTAGGGTCAGCATGGGCTGGTCGGAACGAAGGGTCTGTTTCCGTGCTGCATGACTCAATGACATCACAAGACAAGTAAAAACATTACAACCTCAGCAGTAACATCAAAACCTTCTGGGTTCTGTCAGCCTGAATGACTACTTAGTTCCCCCAGTGCATGACAACGTACAGTGGCAGCCATGTTTCAAGGTGGGGGCAGCCATGATATACAAGAAGATTGGATGATGTCTCCCAGGTAACACCACTTAGCCCTCTTAAAGGGACATGCACACCATTCCCAAATAGAATGTTGGCATCCATTGCTAAAGGAAGAGAGAATGAAAATAGGAAAGTGTTGCCTCATTACTGAGTCAGCACCTGGAATACCGCGTACAGTTTTGCTTCCTTGAGGAGGGATGTAGTTATATGAAAGTTGGTTCATAGGAGGTTCATTAGATCCATTCCAGAGGTGAGGGGTTTGTCTTATGAAGAGAGATTGAGCTGTTTCGGACAATACCCTCTGGGGTTTAGAAGAGCAAGACCATGGGTAGCACGGTGGCCCAGTGGTTAGCACTGCTGCTTCACAGCGCCAGAGACCCGGGTTCAATTCCCGCCTCAGGCGACTGACTGTGTGGAGTTTGCACGTTCTCCCTGTGTCTGCGTGGGTTTCCTCCGGGTGCTCCGGTTTTCTCCCACAGTCCAAAAGATGTGCAGGTCAGGTGAATTGGCCATGCTAAATCGCCCGTAGTGTTAGGTAAATGTAGGGGTAGGGGTATGGGTGGGTTGTGCTTCGGTGGGTCGGTGTGGACTTGTTGGGCCGAAGGGCCTGTTTCCACACTGTAATCTGATCTAATCTTAAAAAAAAGAAAAGCATCTAATTGATGGACATTAAGATGTTTGAGGGGACGGACAAAATAGGCATAGAGAGGGCATTTCCTCATGTGACTCAATCTACAAGAAGTCATAGCTTTGGGACAAGGATGGAGCAGATTTAAAACAGAGATGAGGAGGAATGATTTCACACAGAGGATGAAGAATCTGTGGGTTTCACCCCCCCCCCCCCCCCCCCCCCGCAGTGCAGTGGATGCTGGGGCACTGAATACCTTTAAACAGGACGGAGATATTTCATTAGTAACGTGTTGAAGGCTTATGGAGAGTGGGCAGGGAGGTGGAGTTGAGACCAACAGGAGCCGAACTCTGATTGCGTTGAAGGATGGAGCAGCTTTGAGGGGCTGAATGGTCTCCTAGCTGGGTTGTTCTGATGGACGTGCTCACTGTATCTCCTGCAATCCTTACACCGGGAGCTGGGAGTTGGATAGATCAACTCAAGCTGCAGCTGAAACAGCCAACATACTGACTGGGTTAGGAGTCTATAATGGTCCTGATGGTCCCCTGGACGAGAGTGATCTTACCACCTGGTCAAGTCGGGGGACGCAGAAGGGTCGAGTTGATCGACTTATCCAAAAAAAAGATGGAATGGGGCTTGAAAACAGCACTGCCAAGTGGCCTGCTTCTGTGTTACATGTTCGACCTCCAACACATTCTTATTGATGGGTCACTCTGCCTGGAAAGCACATCTGGCAGGGTTGGGTTGTGAGTACTTCCGCAGGTGAATAGCCCAACCCACGCAGAGGAGATGGCAGAACCAGGAGCCTTCTGGCAATACAGGGTTAGGATTAGACAGGGTGGACCGAAGGGTCGGTTTCCGAGCTGCATGACTCGAACCTTAGACATGCAGTTAGTACATCGACACTTTCTGAGTGCAAGAGTCCAAAGTTTGAAACAGTGAATCCAACCGGGGCCTCCACGTAGCTGATCCGACTCACTGAGGACTGGAGGAAGCTAATCTGGGGTCTTCCCAGCTCAGATGACAAAATCCGGTCTCTTTGACTGCCCAGTCATTACAGGGACCTCTCAGATGGCTGGGTTGGCAACGTTTACAACAGCAAAGCCTTGCCTGTCCCAACCTCTGGGGACCACTGTCCCAACATAGCAACTACCAGGAGAGTTTGGACAATGAGCTGGGGTTAGTTGAACTATCCGAGGTGAGAGTAATGACGAATTCTCCGACCGATCCGCAGCGAGGTGGGTTTTTTGCTGGGGATGTGTTGGGTAGAGATGACTCTCTCTGAGACATGACCCACGCTGAAGCGTTACAAAGAGGAAGATTAACTCTGTCTCCGTCCGGCACACGCCCTCCAAAGCACTCGCTGTCAAGTGAGGTCAGAAGCTTTGGCGCCTAACAGCTGTGAGGAAACTCTTACAGAGGTCTGGGCCAACACCTCGCCTATCAAGGTAACCATGGCAACAGCTCTTTGGAGTTTAGTGTTTACAGTGAACAACCCAACAACAGATCCCTTTCCAACACAGACACAGCAACACAGCCACATTCTGTCCAGGGTTAATGTAACCAATGGAAAGTGAGTTAGAATCTCTAAAGTGCAGAAAGAGGCCATTCAGCCCATCGAGTCTGCACCAACCCTCCTGAGAGCATCCCACCCAGACCCAGCCCCCTCCACCTTATCCCCATAAACCCATGTTTAACCATGGCCTAACCACCCTAACCTGCAAATCCCTGGGCACTATGGGGCAATTTCCCATGGCCTATCCACCCTAACCTGCAAATCCCTGGGCACTATGGGGCAATTTCCAGTGGCTAACCCACCTAGCCCGCACATCCCTCAGCACCACGGGGCAATTTCCCACGGCCAGTTCACCCTAACCTGCACATCTTTGGACTGTGGGAGGAAACCGGAGCACCCGGAGGAAACCCACACAGACACGGGGAGAATGTGCAAACTCCACACAGACAGTCGCCCGAGGCTGGAATCGAGCCATTGAGTCACTGTGCCTGCCCGTCCCTCCCTCTTTTGATATTTTGGGGTAAAACTTCCATGAGCCCCCATCTCCTGCTCAACATATCTCTTGACGTTTCAGGCATAAGCCCTTCATCAGGAATGAAGGTATCTGGTCCTGACATTCCTGATGAAGAGGTTTTGCCTGAAACGTCGACTCTCCTGCTCCTCGGATGCTGCCTGACCTGCTGCGCTTTTCCAGCGCCACACTCTCTACTCTAATATCCAGCATCTGCAATCCTCACGTTCTCCATCATTCCTCAGGATCCATGCTGGACACTCGGCTCTAAAGGCAACACGGTGGCTCAGTGGTTAGCACTGCAGCCTCACGGCGCCAGGGTCCTGGGTTCGATTCCTGCCTTGGGTGACTGTCTGGATGTGTGGCATTTGCACATTCGCCCTGTGTCTGTGTGGGTTTCCTCCCACAGTCCAAAGATGTGCAGGTCAGGTGCATTGGCTATGCTCAATTGCCCATAGTGTTAGGTGCATTAGTCAGGGGGAATTATGGGTCTGGATGGGATACACTTCAGAGGGTTGGTGTGGACTTGTTGGGCTGAAGGGCCTGTTTCCACACTGTAGGGAACCATATCTCTCCCACCAGCCCCTTGCAATTCCAGGCTAGGAAGGGTCTCACTCTTAAATGTACTTTCCCCAGGATTTTGTCTATTGCCACGCTGCAAGGCCATCACCCGAAAGCCAAACGAATCGCCCAGCCCGTGTCATTCACCTTTGGCAGATAGAGCATTCGAAAGGGGCTTGACAGGGTCAATGTTGAGAGGAGGGGAGGCGATGGGTGTCGCGGTGAGGGGGTAGATATGACAGAAGTAGAGAGGATGTTTCCACTGGCAGGTGAAACTGGGACAAGAGGGCACAGCCTCAAGATTAGGGAGAGCAGAGGGTGGTGAATCTATGGAATTCCCTGCCCAGGGAAGCAGATGGCGCTACTTCAGTGAACATTTTTAAAGCGAGACAGATTTTTTTGAACAATAAATTAATTAAAGGTTAGGGTGAGAGTGCGGGTAAGTGGAGGTGAGTCCACGGTAAAGGTCAGCCGTGAACTTAATGAATGGGGGAGGGCCAGGCTCGAGGGGCCCAATGGCCTATTCCTGCTCCTAGCTCTTATGATCTTATGGTATTATCGCTGAAATGTTAATCCAGAGACCCAGGCAATATTTTGGGGGACCTGGGTTCCAATCCCAACATGGCAGATGATGGAATTTGAATTCAATAAATATCAACAATTAAGCGTCTAATGATGACCATAAGTCCATTGTTGGAAAAACCCATCTGGTTCACTCATGTCATTGAGGGAGGGAATCTGCCACCCTTACCTGGTCTTGGCCTACACGTGACTCCAGACCCAGACTAATGTGGTTGACTCTTAACTGCCCCCTGGGCAATTAGGGACGGGCAATAAATGCCGGGCCCAGCCAGTGACGCCCTCATCTCGTCAATGAATGAAATAATGTTTCTCCTAATGAGAGAGTCACAGAGCAGAGGTTACAGTCTCAGAATGAAGGGGCGCCGGTTGAAGACTGAGATGAGGAGGAATTTCTTCCCTCAGAGGGTCTCGAGTGTTTTGGAACTCCTTCCCACTGAGAGCTGTGGGGGAATGGTCCGTGTGTATATTTAAGGCTGAGATTCTCTCTCAGTCTGGGAATAAAGGGAAAGGGTAGGAAAGTGGAATGTCGGATCGGGCAGGATCCTAGTGAATGGTGAAGCAGGCTTGAGGGGCCAAATGGCCTACTGCTCTGGCTTTTGTGGTCTTAACTCTCTGCCATGAAACGTTTGCGTGAGGCTCTCTTTGTCGGTGATTTCAGATTTCTGTGGGTCTGAAATCAGACGTGGACCATACTGGGGAAGGATGACATTAGTGACCTCGATGTTGCATTGTTTAAATCTTGATATCGACCTTTCATTCCCCATTTTGAATTGAAATTCCGCCATGGGCGAGTGCCATGGTGGGGTTTGAACCCAGCACCTCGGGTCTGGGTTACTGTTGTAGCAAGCTACAGGTATAAAGCACTTCACCTTTTTCCCAGTCCAATCGGTGGCTCTGATTCATCCCATGTCACGCTTCCTCCATAGATGGAGATATCTTTCTTAGTGATGCCAAGTGATCTTACGTGGGCAATGCTGGGCCAGGGGACCTCCGCCATAAGGGCCACTTTGTTGAACTTGGCCGTGTCTCATTGGCATGGATTACAGTTAGGAGAAAGTGAGCGCGTCATCCTCCACCATTTCAGACCCCACTATCAGGGATATATTTCCCTCCCCACCCCCATCAGCATTCCACAGAGACCACTCCCTCCACGACTCCCTCATTAGGTCCAAGGCCCTCCCCCCCCCACCAACCCACCCTCCACTCTTGGCATCTTCCCTTGCCATCGCCAGAGGTGTAAAACCTGTGCCCACACCTCCCCCCTCACCTCCATCCAAGGTCCCAAAGGATCCTTCCACATCCGGCAGAGATTTTCCTGCACCTCCCAACACCTCATCCACTGTGTCTGTTGCTCTCGATGTGGTCTCTTCTACATTGGGGAGACAGGACGCCAACTTGCGGAACGTTTCAGGGAACATCTCCGGGACACACGCACCAACCAACCCTACCGCCCCGTGGCCGAACACTTTAACTCCCCCTCCCACTCCACCAAAGACATGCAAGTCCTGGGCCTCCTCCACCGCCAAATCCAAGCCACCTGACGCCTGGAGGAAGAATGCCTCATCTTCCACGTTGGGACCCTTCAACCACACGGCATCAACGTCGACTTCACCAGTTTCCTCCCCTCCCCTCCCTCCACCTCATCCCAGATTCAACCCTCCATTCAGCACCACCCTCTTGAACTGTCCTACCTGTCCACCTATCCACTCCACCCTCCCTCTGACCTATCACTATCACCTTCCCACCTTCCTCCACCTATCACCTTTCCAGCTACCTTGCCCACAGCCCCACCCTCCTATTTATCTCTCATCCCCATTCCCCCCACCCAACATTCCTGATGAAGGGCTTATGCCCGAAATGTCGACTCTCCTGCTCCTCGGATGCTGCCTGACCCGCTGCGCTTTTCCAGCATCATGCAGACTGCAGTTGGCACCACCCTGGCCACATAGAATCACAGGTTCATTGCTGTAGCGAAGATCCTGGTTACGTACGCCAGGTCAACGTTTTGACGGTTCCTGTTCGGATATCGAAGTCTACATCACCCTCCCTGAAAGATTAGATTAGATTACTTTACAGTGTGGGAAGCTTGAGCCTTAAATGTATTGAGGGTGGATGTGGGCTTGGCCCTTTTGCGGTCACCCATCAATATCCTGAGGGAGAGTCAGACTGGACTCAGAGCGTAAACCCTGACTTCTCCCTCCCTCTCTCTCTCTCCCTCCTTCTCTCTCTCCCTCCCTCTCCCTCTCTCTCCTTCCATCTTTCTCTCCCTCCCTCTCTCTCGCTCCCTCTCTCTCGCTCCCTCAGTCTCTCACTCCCTCTCTCTCTCCCTCCATCTCTCTCTCTCTCACACACTCTCTCTCCCTCCGTCTCTCTCTCTCTCTCTCCCACACTCTCTCCCTCCCTCTCTCTCTCCCTCTCTCTCCCACTCCATTTCTCTCCCTCCCTCCCTCCGTCTCTCTCTCTCTCTCCCTCCGTCTCTCTCTTCTCCCTCCCTCTCTCTCTCCCTGCTTCTCTCTCTCCCTTCCTCCCTCCCTCTCCCTCTCTCTCCTTCCATCTTTCTCTCCCTCCCTCTCTCTCGCTCCCTCTCTCTCTCGCTCCCTCCCTCTCTCACTCCCTCTCTCTCTCCCTCCATCTCTCTCCCTCCGTCTCTCTCTCTCTCTCTCCCACACTCTCCCTCCCTCTCTCTCTCCCTCCGTCTCTCTCTCTCTCCCTCCGTCTCTCTCTCTCTCCCTCCCTCTCTCTCTCTCTCCCCCCCCCCCCCCCCCCCCCACACAGGACCTGCTAAGTTCCTCCAGCACTAGCTGTTTTTATTTCAGATTCACAACACCGACCGGTTTAATTCATCCTAACGCTGCCCAGTAAACCCCACATTCCCTCGGCCTGTCCGCCCACTCAGAAACTCTGTTCAAATTACAGACTACATTTGCACCCGTTTTCTGGTGCTTAAGTGCAAATCTTTTCTTTTATGGTAAGGTTTTAAAATATTTATCCTCTCTGAGACCTGCTCTGTATTTTCAGTCCCACTGAATGCATTTTTATGATATCTGTATAAGCCACATGAAAAATTCATCGCTCCCCAATTGTCGATTTTTGATATTCGTGAATCATCGTTGAATGATTTGAGACAATAATTTTCATACTTAGAGTAAGAATATATAGCAGAGGGCCCACACTTTGTAGATTCAGCCATGTGCTGCATTGGGAGGAATTTCCAGTGTATTTTGATGCTGTGGTGAAGTCACTGGGACTGCATTCCTGTGCTCCAAGCTAATGCTCTGGGTTTGAAGAGCGAAACTTGAACTGTGGATTAGTTGTGGATTTAGTCACTGTCGCAAAACCCCCACCTGGTTCATTAATGCCCTTTAAGGGAGGCAAATCTCCCATTCTTACCACACTCTGCCAACCAACAATTGTGCAAGATTCCACCAACTACAAGATGATCATTCAAGTAAGCACTTAGCGATGTGCCTTTAAGACACTCCATTAAACACCCCCGCTCCCCTTTGAAGTGGTCCCAAGACGCCTATCAGATGGGGAGCACAGTGGCTCAGTGGCTGGCACTGCTGCCTCACAGCGCCAGGGACATAAGAACTAGGAGCAGGAGTAGGCCACCCAAGCTTTCCAGCCTGCTCTGCCATTCAATACCAATCATGGCTGGCCTTTTCATGGACTCGGCTCCACTTATCCGCACTCTCATCGTATCCTTTCATTCCTTTATTGTTCAAAAATAAATCTATCTTAGCTATAAAAACGTTTACTGAACTAGCGTCACTGGGCAGAGAATTCCACAGATTTACAGTCCTCTGGGGTGAAAGAGCTCCTTCTCAATTCAATCCGAAACCTGCTCCCCCCTAATTTTGAGCCAATGTCCTTTTTGTCCCAGTTTCACCTGCCAGTGGAAACATCCTTTACTTAAAAATGTGTTGCTGGAAAAGCGCAGCAGATCAGGCAGCATCCAAGGAGCAGGAGAATCGACGTTTCGGGCATAAGCCCTTCTTCAGGAATGAGGAGGGTGTGCCAAGCAGGCTAAGATAAAAGGTAGGGAGGAGGGACTTGGGGGAGGGACGTTAGTTGGCACACCCTCCTCATTCCTGAAGAAGGGCTTATGCCCGAAACGTCGATTCTCCTGCTCCTTGGATGCTGCCTGACCTGCTGCGCTTTTCCGGCAACACATTTTTAAGCTCTGATCCCCAGCATCTGCAGACCTCACTTTCTCCTGGTAGAAACATCCTAACTACTTCTATTTTATCAATTCCCTTCATAATTTTATATATTTCTATAAGATCCACCCCCCCCCCCCCCATTCTCCTGAATTCTAATGACTATAATTGCAATCTACTCAGCCTCTCCTCATTAGCCAACGCCTTCAATCCTGGAATCAACCTGGTGAACCTCTTCTGCACCACCCTCAGTGCCAGTACATCCTTCCTCAAGTAAGGAGACCAAAAACTGCACACAGTAATCCAGGTATGGCCTCATCACATCCTGTACAGCTGCAACATAACCTCCCTGCTTTTAAACTCAATTCCTTTAGCGATCAAGGACAAAATTCCATTTGCCTTCCTAATTACTTGTTGTACCTGCAGACCAACCCTCTGTGATTCATGCACAAGGACATCCAGGTCCCTCTGCACAGCAGCGTGCTGCAACTTATTACCATTCAAGTAATAATCCTTTTTACTGTTACTCTTGCCAAAATGGATGACTTCACTTTTACTAACATTGGATTCCCTCTGCCAGACCTTTGCCCACTCCCTCAAAGAATCTAATTTCCCCCCGCCCCTGCAAAGTTTCACGGTCCTCTGCACACTTTGCTCTGCCACTCCTCTTAGTGTCATCGGCAAATTTTGACACAGTAGCACATGGTCCCTAATTCCAAACCATCTCCATAAATTGTGAATAATTGTGGTCCCAACACCGATCCCACAAGGGGTCGCTGATTGCCACCCAGAAAAGCACTCATTTATCCCTACTCTTTGCTTCCTGTCAGTCAGCCAATCCTCTACCCACGCTAATAATCTACCCCTAGCACCATGCATCCTTGTCTTATGCAGCAGCCTCATGTGCGGCACCTTGTCAAAGGCCTTTTGGTCCCAGGTTCGAGCCCCGCCTCGGGCGACTCTCTGTGTGGAGTTTGCACATTCTCCCCGTGTCTGCGGTGGGTTTCCTCCGGGTGCTCCGATTTCCTCCCACATCTCAAAGATGCATGGGTTAGGGTGGATTGGCCATGGGGAATTGCCCCATATTGTCCAGCAGGAGAAAGCGAGGCCTGCAGACGCTGGAGATGAGATCGGTGTGTGGTGCTGAACAAGCGCAGCCGGTCAGGCAGCTTCCGAGGAGCAGGAGAGTCGACGTTTCGGGCCGGAGCCCTTCATCAGGAGTGATGAGGCACCACAGTCAGCCCCTTTTCCAGCACCACACTCCATACTGTCCGGGGATGTGCAGGCTGGGTGGGTTAGCCACGGGGAATGAGGGGTTACAGGGATGAGGTGGGTCTAGATGGGGTGCCCTTTAGGTGTGGACTAAATAGGCTGAATGGCCTGCTTCCCCACTGTAGGGATTCTATGATAACTCTATAGCCAAGGCCTAAAGTTTTATCATAGAGACTGTACCACTGGCCAGTGGAACACCCTCTCACTGTTACTGGGAGTGCCACCCTTGATTGTGTTACCTCAAGGCCAGGAGTCTGACCTGATCCCTCAATGTTTTCCCTCAAAAGGGATAGCATTACTCACTGTCCTGTATTGTGTGGCTCAACACTACACTATACAACTGAGTCCTTTACAGACTCCTACAGAAGGGATTGTAAAGTTAAGGCCTGTCATTAGGCTTAAACTTCAAAGTGACACTATTTATGAGGTATTAATCCTAAAGACAGCTATGCACAGCAATCATAGATACACCTGGCACTGACTTATGGTTACATTAGATAGTAACTATGTTTTCTCATGAATTTAAATCAGTATATTCTCTCAGTCTAGCATTCCAACTCCGCCCACACTGTGCTATTTATGCCCAGTGAGGTGCAGCTCCGTGACAATATCGCCCAGTTGCTCCATGTTATATAAAGCACTGAAGCATGATGGAAGTGCAAGGAATTAAGGTAGCGGCGAAATCATTCCTCCTTTTTATTGCCAGGTTGTACCTACAAAGGGGGCGTGGGACCAACAGACAGAAAAATATGACAGCGAGATGCAAAAGCGATTCAAATTGGGAGGAAAATATCGGGTATGACTGTTGGATGTTCTGCGGTGATGTTATTTTACCCCTGACATGCCATCACAGCTTCCCGGCCTAATCCAGCCTCACGTTTGGACTTCAGCCATGTTAGCACTCGCAATGACCCTCTGAGAGCTCCGCTCTCTGACAATGATACCCAGGTCATTCTCATCTCATGCCCTTTACTCTTGTAGCCTCAGCTTCACCGTTGCACATGACCCACTGCTTCCTACCTTCCCTCCCCTTCATGAGTTCAGCCAAAATGTTTCAGTCTGGTTTGAACTGGCCAAAGATCTACAAGGTTGAGGGAGGAATGATCCCTGGTAGCGAGGGATTGATTGATCACCAAAGGTTAAGCAGGTTATAGAGTCATAAAGATGGACAGCACAGAAATACACCCTTCATTCCAACCCGTCCATGCCCACCAGATATCCAACCCAATCGAGTCCCACCTGCCAGCACCAGGCCCATATCCCTCCAAACCCTTCCTATTCATATACCCATCCAAATGCCTTTTAAATGTTGCAATTGTACCAGCCTCCACCACTTCCTCTGGCAGCTCATTCCATACACGCACCACCCACTGTGTGAACAGGTCTCTTTTATATCTTTCCCCTCTCACCCTAAACCTATGCCCTCTAGTTCTGGACTCCCCGACCCCAGGGAAATGACTTTGTCTATTTATCCTATCCATGCCCCTCATAATTTTGTAAACCTCTATAAGGTCACCCCTCAGCCTCCGACGCTCCAGGGAAAACAGCCCCAGCCTGTTCAGCCTCTCCCTATAGCTCAGATCCTCCAACCCTGGCAACATCCTTGTAAATCTTTTCTGAACCCTTTCAAGTTTCACAACATCGTTGCGATAGGAAGGAGACCAGAATTGCACGCAATATTCCAACAGTGGCCTATCCATCTTGGAACATGACCCCCAACTCCTGTACTCAATACTCTGACCAATAAAGGAAAGCATACCAAATGCCTTCTTCACTATCCTATCTACCTGCGACTCCACTTTCAAGGAGCTATGAACCTGCACTCCAAGGTCTCTTTGTTCAGCAACACTCCCTAGGACCTTACCATTAAGTGTATAAGTCCTGCTAAAATTTGCTTTCCCAAAATGCGACACCTGGCATTTATCTGAATTAAACTCCATCCGCCACTTCTCAGCCCATTGGCCCATCAGGTCCAGATCCTGTTGTAATCTGAGGTAACCCTCTTCGCTGTCCACTACACCTCCAATTTCGGTGTCATCTGCAAACTTACTAACTGTACCTCTTATGCTCGCATCCAAATCATTTATGGAAATGACAAAAAGTGGAGGGCCCAGCACCGATCCTTGTGGCACTCCACTGGTCACAGGCCTCCAGTCTGAAAAACAACCCTCCACCACACCTCTGTCTTCTACCTTTGAGCCAGTTCTGTATCCAAATGGCTAGTTCTCCCTGTATTCCATGAGATCTAACCTTGCTAATCAGCCTCCCATGGGGGACCTTGTTGAACGCTTTACTGAAGTCCATATAGATCACATCTACCGCTCTGCCCTCATCAATCCTCTTTGTTACTTCTTCCAAAAACTGAATCAAGTTTGTGAGACATGATTTCCCACGCACAAAGCCATGTTGACTATCCCTAATCAGTCCTTGCCTTTTCAAATACATGTACATCCTGTCCCTCAGGATTCCCTCCAACAACTTGCCCACCACCGAGGTCAGGCTCACTGGTCTATAGTTCCCTGGCTTCTCTTTACCACCCTTCTTAAACAATGGCACCATGTTTGCCAACCTCCAGTGTTCCAGCACCTCACCTGTGACTATCGATGATACAAATATCTCAGCAAGAGGCCCAGCAATCACTTCTCTACCTTCCCACAGAGTTCTCGGGTACACCTGATCAGGTCCTGGGGATTTATCCATCTTTAACCGTTTCAAGACTTCCAGCACTTCCTCCTCTGTAATATGTACATTTTGCAAGATGTCACCATCTATGCAAAATATTCATTTAGTATCTCCCCCATTTTCTGTGGCTCCACACAAAGGTTGCCTTGCTGATCTTTGAGGGGCCCTATTCTCTCCCTAGTTACCCTTTTGTCCTTAATATGTTTGTACTCTCCTTTGTACTCTTTGGACTCTCCTTAATTCTATTTGCCAAAGCTATCTCATGTCCCCGTTTTGCCCTCCTGATTTCTCTCTTAAGTATACTCCTACTTTCTTTATACTCTTCTAAGGATTCACTCGATCTATCCTGTCTATACCTGACATATGCTTCCTTCGTTTTCTTAACCAAACCCTCAATTTCTTTAGTCATCCAGCATTCCCTATGTACCTACCAGCCTTCCCTTTCACCCTGACAGGAATATACTTTCTCTGGATTCTCGTTATCTCATTTCTGAAGGCTTCCCATTTTCCAGCCGTCCCTTTACCTGCGAACATCTGCCTCCAATCAGCTTTCGAAAGTTCTCGCCTAATACCGTCAACAGAACAGCACCTTATTTTTCATCTGGGGACCCTGTAGGCTTCAGGACTCAATATCGAGTTCAATAGCTTGAGGCCCTGAACTTGCCCATGTCCTAGCCCCTTACCCCACACACCAGGCCCTGTTATCACACAGCCTGCCATTACACACGACCCATTGTTAGCCACTAACAGTCTCCATTAACAGCTATTCCCAGCCAGATCACTATCCAATCCTTTGACTAACTGTTCTCTCTCTGGGCTCCATCCTCACCCATCGTTTATTCCTAAACCCTTGCCCTACTCTGTCTTCTGCATATAAACTGAACTACCATCGGCTCCGAGGGAGGGTCACCCGAAACGTTAACTCCGATTTCCCTCCACAGATGCTGCCAGACCTGCTGAGATTTTCTGTTTCTGATTCACAGCACCTGCAGCTCTTTCGGCCGTCGTCAGCGTGAAACAAGTGGGGACTATCGTCCCTGAAGTGTGGAAGAATGGGAGGCGATCTCACTGAAACCTATCCGATCCTAAAGGGGTTTGACAGCGTCAATGCTGAGAGATTGTTACCCCTCATGGGAGAGCATGGCGCCGGGGGTATCATCTCAGAATAAAGGGGGGGGCACCAATTTAAAACTGAGATGAGGAGGAATTTCTTCTCTCTGAGGATTGTGAGTTTTTGTAACTCCTTACCACAGAGAGCTGAGTCCACGAGTACAAGCGTTAGAATGGCATGTTGCAGCTTTAAGAGTTCAATCATGAACGATCTAGGTGAAGGAACTGAGGGATTTCTGGCTAAGCTTGCAAAGAGAGGTCGAGGGACTAGCATTTGAGGAGGCAGGGAGGCTGCAGAAGGATTTGGACCGGTCAGGAGAGTGGGCAATGAAGTGGCAGATGGAGTACAACGTGGGAAAGTGTGAGGTCATGCACTTTGGTCGGAAGGATAGAGGCGTGAACTATTTTCGAAATGGGCAGAAAATGCGGAAGTCTGAAGTACAAAATAACTTGGAAGTTCTAGTCCAAGATCCTGTCACGGTCAACTTGCAGGTTGAGTCAGTCATTAGGAAGGCCAAGATAATGTTGGCCTTTACTTTGAGAGGACTTGAATATAAAAGGAGGGATGTACTTCTGAGGCTCTGTAAGGCTCTGGTCAGACCACCTTTGGAGTATTGTGCACAGTTTTGGGCCCCATATCTCAGGAAGAAGGATGTACTGGCCCTGGAGTGTGTTCAGAGGAGGTTCACAAGAATGGCTCCAGGAATGAAAAGCTTAACATATGAGGAACGTTTGGGGTGTCAGGTGCTATATTTGATGGAGTTTAGAAGGATGTGGGGGGGATCTAATTGAAACTTAGGGAATACTGAATGGCCTGGACAGAGTGGATGTTGGGAAGATGTTTCTATTGGTAGGAGAGACTAGGACCCGAGGGCACAGCCTTAGAGTAAAGAGAAGACCTTTTAGAATGGAGATAAGGAGAAACTTCTTCAGCCGGAGAGTGGGGAATCCATGGAATTCATAGCCACAGAAGGCTGTGGGGACCAGGTCATTGAGTATATTTAAGACTGAGATAGATAGGTTCTTGATTGTAAAGGGGTTCAAGGGTTACAGGGAGAAAGGGGGAGAATGGGGTTGAGAAACGTATCAGCCATGATTGAATGGTGGAGCAGACTTGATGGGCTGAATGGCCTAATTTCTGCTGCTTCGATGGACTGAATGGCCTGATTTCTGCTCCTATGTCTTATAATCTTATGGACATTGGTTAGGTCACACTTAGACTACGGCCTTTAATTCCGGTCACCACATCAAAGGAAGGATGTGGAGGCATTGGAGAGGGTGCAGAAGAGGTTTATCAGGATGCGACCTGGATTAGAGGGTATGAGCTATAAGGAGAGGCTGGAAAAACTCAGGTTGTTTTCAGTGGAGTGGCAGAGGCTGAGGGGAGATTTGGTCGAAGTCGATACAATTATGAGATGCACGGAAAGGGTTAACGGTCAGAGTCTTCTTCCCAGAGTTGAAATCTTCTAGGAGAAAGTGAGGACTGCAGATGCTGGAGATCATTCCTGAAGAAGGGCTCATGCCCGAAACGTCGATTCTCCTGCTGCCTGACCTGCTGCACTTTCCCAGCAACACATTTTCAGCCCAGAGTTGAAATGTCTAATACTCGGGGGGGGGGGGGGGGGGGGGCATGTTTTTAAGGTGAGAGGGGAAAGTTCAACGGAGAGGTGAGGGGTGAGTTTTTTACACAGAGAGTGGTAGGTGTCTGGAACGCACTGCTAGGGGTGCTGGTGGGGGCAGATACGATAGGGACATTTAAGGGGTTTTTAGACAAGCACATTAATATGCAAGCGATGGAGGGATATGGACCAAGGGCAGGGAGAAGGCATTAGTTTCATTTGGTGTCATGTTCAGCACAAAGCCTTGGTTCAAAGGGCCCATTCCTGTTCTATTTTAATTCATTCACAGGATGACGGTGTCATTGGCTGGGCCCAGCATTTATTGCCCATCCCTAATTGCCCAGAGGACAGTTAAGAAGCAGCCACATTGTGGTGGGTCTGGAGTCACATGCAGGCCAGGCTGGGTAGGGATGGCAGCGTCCTACCCTACCCTAAAGGGGATTAGTGAGCCAACAATCACTTGTCATGGTCACCACTCGACTCTCAATTCCAAAGTTTTAACGGGACTCAAATTCCACCATCTGCCACGTTGGGATCCTAACTCAGGTCCCTCAGAACGTGACCAGGTCCTTGGGATTAACAGCCCAGCGTTAACACCACTAGGCCACTGTCTCCCTGCCTGTCCGTATTTAGTTTGAGAGTGATTCTCGATCAGTCGGGGAATCGCGGGTTACAGGGAAGAGGGACAGGAAAGTGGGCGTGAGGAGTGTTGGATCAGCCACAGTCTGATTGCAGCGACCCGAGGGGCCGAATGGCCTCCTCCTGTTCTGATTTCTGATGCTTCCAGGTGAGTGAGGGGGAGGTGCAGACCAGGCACAGTCAGAGGAGCTGCTGGTCTCCTCACTGCCAGCTGGGGGAGCTCTCGCCCCCGCTTCCTGACAAACTCCCCAAAGGAGCCGGTTCAAGTCCAACTTGAGGCCAATGTGGAAAATCTGGGAATGGGAGCTGTTCGGGGAAAGGGAGGGGCCGGGTGACTGCCCTGACTGGGAAAGCCCGGCCCGGAGGAAGGCACTTGGCGGCAAAGGAAGGAAAAGGGGGGGTGGGGGCAGGGACAGAGCCGGTGGGATATCCAGTGCTGGGGAAAGCCGTGCGGTCACAGTGAACGGTGAACGGCGACCACGAGAGCGTGACCCCAGCGCTTCCCCGGTACATGTGGAGATTCCCGGCACCTCCCATCCACGCTCGGCGGCACCCAGCTCAGGGAACCTCAGCGGGAAAACCTGGAGAGGGGGCCGGCAAAGAAGGTCCCGGGGAATGGAAAACCATTTGGGTGACCCCCCCCGGCCGAGAGCGAGACGGGGTTCCGGAGATTTCGGGAGGGAGCAGCGAGGTGAGGTGGGTCCGCGGAGGGAGGGTTGGTGAGGGGTTTGGTACCCAGGAGAACGTGACAAGAGGATGATGGAAAGGATGATCGAAAAAACGAAAGGAAGGCAGAGAGAGAGAGAGAGAGAGAGAGAGAAAGGGGGAAAAAGGATTGACATTCGAGTGATGATGAATTGAGAATAAACAGGGCAATTGAATCGATGGACAATTTTCACAAAAGTTCTTCTGGCTCACTGATGTACTTCAAAGAGGGAAATCTGTTCTCCTTATCCAGTCTGGAATACAGACCTGCAGCGATGGGATTGATGCTGAACTTTCTGAGCCACTGTATTTCACGGAAGGGGAGTAAACGCTAGCGCAACGAGGACTCTGACTCCCATAGAAACATTTCAAACGTGACCCGTTCACCAGAATGTTGGGCCTCAGACCTCACCCTGACAGGGTCACAGTTTAAATGACTGTAACGCAGTGCGGCAGTCCCTCAGCAGTGACCCTCCGATAGTGCGGCATTCCCTCAGCACTGACCCTCTGATAGTGCTGCAGTCCCTCAGCACTGACCCTCTGACAGTGCGGCGCTTCCTCAGCCGTGACGCTCCGACAGTGCGGCAGTCCCTCAGTACTGACCCTCCGACAGTGCAGCACTCCCTCAGCACTAACCCTCCGACAGTGCGGCACTCCCTCAGCAGTGACCCTCCGACAGTGCGGCACTCCCTCAGCAGTGACCCCCCAAAAGTGCAGCACTCCCTCAGCACTGACCCTCCGACAGTGCGGCACTCCCTCAGCACTGACTGTCTGACAGTGCGGCACTCCCTCAGCACTGACCCTCTGACAGTGCAGCACTCCCTCAGCACTGACCCTCGCACAGTGCGGCATTCCCTCAGCACTGACCCTCCGACTGTGCAGCACTCCCTCAACACTGACCATCCGACAGTGCGGCACTCCCTCAGCACAGACCCTCTGACAGTGCGGCACTCACTCAGTACTGACCCTCTGACAGGGCGGCACATCCTCAGTGCTGACCATCCGACAGTGCGGCCGTCCCTCAGCACTGACCCTCCGACAGTGCGGCACTCCCTCAGCACTGACCCTCTGACAGTGTGGCACTCCCTCAGCACTGACCGTCTGACAGTGCGGCACTCCCTCAGCACTGACCCTCTGATAGTGCGGCCGTCCCTCAGCACTGACCCTCCGACAGTGCAGCACTCCCTCAGCACTGACCCTCTGACAGTGCGGCGCCACCTCAGCACTGACCCTCTGACAGTGCAGCAATCCCTCAGCACTAACCCACTGGCAGTGCAGCACTCCCTCAGCACTGACCCACCGATAGTGCGGCACTCCCTCAGCACTGACCCCTGACAGTGCGGCACTCCCTCAGTACTCACCATCTGACAGTGCAGAACTCCCTCAGTACTGACCCCCAATAGTGTGGCACTCACTCAGCACTGACCCTCTGAGAGTGCGGCCATCCCTCAGCACTGACCCCTGACAGTGCGGCACTCCCTCAGTACTCACCATCTGACAGTGCAGAACTCCCTCAGTACTGACCCCCAATAGTGTGGCACTCACTCAGTACTGACCCTCTGAGAGTGCGGCCATCCCTCAGCACTGACCCCTGACAGTGCGGCACTCCCTCAGTACTCACCATCTGACAGTGCAGAACTCCCTCAGTACTGACCCCCAATAGTGCGGCATTCCCTCAGTACTGACCCTGCGGCAGTGCGGCACTCCCACAGCACTGACCGTCTGACAGTGTGGCACTGCCTCAGCACTATCCCTCTGAGAGTGCAGCACTCCCTCAGCACTGACCCTGCGGCAGTGCGGCACTCCCTCAGCACTGACCATCCGACAGTGCGGCATTCCCTCAGCACTGACCTTCCGACAGTGCGGCATTCCCTCAGCACTGACCCTCTGACAGTGCGGCACTCCCTCAGCACTGACCATCCGACAGTGCGGCATTCCCTCAGCACTGACCCTCCGACAGTGCGGCATTCCCTCAACACTGACCCTCCGACAGTGCGGCACTCCCTCAGCACTGACCCTCTGACCGTGCAGCACTCCCTCAGCACTGACCATCCGACAGTGCGGCACTCCCTCAGCACTGACCCTCTGACAGTGCAGCACTCCCTCAGCACTGACCCTCCGACTGTGCAGCACTCCCTCAACACTGACCATCCGACAGTGCGGCCGTCCCTCAGCACTGACCCTCTGACAGTGCGGCACTCCCTCAGCACTGACCCCTGACAGTGCGACACTCCCTCAGCACTGACCCTCTGACAGTGCGGCACTCCCTCAGCACTGACCCTCTGACAGTGGAGCACTCCCTCAGCACTGACCCTCCGACAGTGCGGCACTCCCTCAGCACTGACCCCCTGACAGTGCGGCACTCCCTCAGCACTGACCCTCTGACAGTGCGGCGCCCCCTCAGCACTGACCCTCTGACAGTGCAGCAATCCCTCAGCACTAACCCACTGGCAGTGCAGCACTCCCTCAGCACTGACCCTCTGATAGTGCGGCCATCCCTCAGCACTGACCCCTGACAGTGCGGCACTCCCTCAGTAGTCACCATCTGACAGTGCAGAACTCCCTCAGTCCTGACCCCCAACAGTGCGGCACTCACTCAGTACTGACCCTCTGAGAGTGCGGCATTCCCTCAGTACTGACCCTCTGACAGTGCGGCACTCCCACAGCACTGACCGTCTGACAGTGTGGCACTGCCTCAGCACTATCCCTCTGAGAGTGCAGCACTCCCTCAGCACTGACCCTGCGGCAGTGCGGCACTCCCTCAGCACTGACCATCCGACAGTGCCGCATTCCCTCAGCACTGACCTTCCGACAGTGCGGCATTCCCTCAGCACTGACCCTCTGACAGTGCGGCGCCCCCTCAATACTGACCCTCTGACAGTGCAGCACTCCCTCAGCACTAACCCACTGGCAGTGCAGCACTCCCTCTGCACTGACCCACCGATAGTGCGGTCATCCTTCAGCACTGACCCCTGACAGTGCGGCACTCCCTCAGTACTCACCATCTGACAGTGCAGAACTCCCTCAGTACTGACCCCCAACAGTGCGGCACTCACTCAGTACTGACCCTCTGAGAGTGCGGCATTCCCTCAGTACTGACCCTGCGGCAGTGCGGCACTCCCACAGCACTGACCGTCTGACAGTGTGGCACTGCCTCAGCACTATCCCTCTGAGAGTGCAGCACTCCCTCAGCACTGACCCTGCGGCAGTGCGGCACTCCCTCAGCACTGACCATCCGACAGTGCGGCATTCCCTCAGCACTGACCTTCCGACAGTGCGGCATTCCCTCAGCACTGACCATCCGACAGTGCGGCATTCCCTCAACACTGACCCTCCGACAGTGCGGCACTCCCTCAGCACTGACCCTCTGACCGTGCAGCATTCCCTCAACACTGACCCTCTGACAGTGCAGCACTCCCTCAGCACTGACCATCCGACAGTGCGGCATTCCCTCAGCACTGACCATCCGACAGTGCGGCATTCCCTCAGCACTGACCATCCGACAGTGCGGCATTCCCTCAGCACTGACCATCCGACAGTGCGGCACTCCCTCAGCACTGACCATCCGACAGTGCGGCACTCCCTCAGCACAGACCCTCTGACAGTGCAGCACTCACTCAGTACTGACCCTCTGACAGGGCGGCACATCCTCAGTGCTGACCCTCTGACAGTGCGGCACTCACTCAGTACTGACCCTCTGACAGGGCGGCACATCCTCAGTGCTGACCCTCTGACAGTGCGGCACTCACTC
Organism: Chiloscyllium plagiosum; assembly: GCF_037043375.1. NCBI lineage: Eukaryota > Metazoa > Chordata > Chondrichthyes > Orectolobiformes > Hemiscylliidae > Chiloscyllium > Chiloscyllium plagiosum. The sequence goes on along the minus strand of NW_028270185.1, from coordinate 15,938,420 downwards.
AGTACTGACCCTCTGACAGGGCGGCACATCCTCAGTGCTGACCATCCGACAGTGCGGCCGTCCCTCAGCACTGACCCTCCGACAGTGCGGCACTCCCTCAGCACTGACCCTCTGACAGTGCAGCACTCCCTCAGCACTGACCCTCCGACTGTGCAGCACTCCCTCAACACTGACCATCCGACAGTGCGGCCGTCCCTCAGCACTGACCCTCCGACAGTGCGGCACTCCCTCAGCACAGACCCTCTGACAGTGCGGCACTCCCTCAGCACAGACCCTCTGACAGTGCGGCACTCACTCAGTACTGACCCTCTGACAGGGCGGCACATCCTCATTGCTGACCCTCTGACAGTGCGGCACTCACTCAGTACTGACCCTCTGACAGGGCGGCACATCCTCAGTGCTGACCATCCGACAGTGCGGCCGTCCCTCAGCACTGACCCTCCGACAGTGCGGCACTCCCTCAGCACTGACCCTCTGACAGTGTGGCACTCCCTCAGCACTGACCATCTGACAGTGCGGCACTCCCTCAGCACTGACCCTGACAGTGTGGCACTCCCTCAGCACTGACCGTCTGACAGTGCGGCACTCCCTCAGCACTGACCCTCTGACAGTGCGGCACTCCCTCAGCACTGATCCTCCTGACAGTGCAGCATTCCCTCAGCACTGATCCACTGATAGTGCGGCACTCCCTCAGTACTGACCCTCTGACAGTGCGGCACTCCCTCAGCACTGACCGTCTGAGAGTGTGGCACTCCCTCAGCACTGACCCTCTGACAGTGCAGCACTCCCTCAGCACTGACCCTCTGACAGTGTGGCACTCCCTCAGCACTGACCCTTTGACAGTACGGCACTCCCTCAGCACTGACTCTCCGACAGTGTGTGACTCCCTCAGCACTGAGCCTCTGACAGTGCGGCACTCCCTCAGCAGTGACCCTCTGACAGTGCAGCACTCCCTCAGCACTGACCCTCTGACAGTGCAGCACTCCCTCAGCACTGACCCTCTGACAGTGCAGCACTCCCTCAGCACTGACCCTCCGACAGTGCGGTGGTCCCTCAGCACTGACCCTCTGACAGTGCAGCAATCCCTCAGCACTAACCCACTGGCAGTGCAGCACTCCCTCAGCACTGACCCACCGATAGTGCGGCACTCCCTCAGCACTGACCCTCTGATAGTGCGGCCGCCCCTCAGCACTGACCCCTGACAGTGCGGCACTCCCTCAGCACTGACCCCTGACAGTGCGGCACTCCCTCAGCACTGACCCTCTGACAGTGCGGCACTCCCTCAGCACTGACCCCTGACAGTGCGGTGGTCCCACAGTACTGACCCTCTGACAGTGCAGCAATCCCTCAGCCCCAACCCACTGGCAGTGCAGCACTCCCTCAGCACTGACCCACCGATAGTGCGGCACTCCCTCAGCACTGACCCTCTGATAGTGTGGCCGTCCCTCAGCACTGACCCCTGACAGTGCGGCACTCCCTCAGCACTGACCCTCTGACAGTGGAGCACTCCCTCAGCACTGACCCTCCGACAGTGCGGCACTCCCTCAGCACTGACCCTCCGACAGTGCGGCACTCCCTCAGCACTGACCCTCTGACAGTGCGGCACTCCCTCAGCACTGACCCTCTGACAGTGCGGCACTCCCTCAGCACTGACCCCTGACAGTGCGGTGGTCCCACAGCACTGACCCTCTGACAGTGCAGCAATCCCTCAGCCCCAACCCACTGGCAGTGCAGCACTCCCTCAGCACTGACCCACCGATAGTGCGGCCGTCCCTCAGCACTGACCCCTGACAGTGCGGCACTCCCTCAGCACTGACCCTCTGACAGTGGAGCACTCCCTCAGCACTGACCCTCCGACAGTGCGGCACTCCCTCAGCACTGACCCTCCGACAGTGCGGCACTCCCTCAGCAATGACCCTCCGACAGTGCGGCACTCCCTCAGCACTGACCCTCTGATAGTGCGGCACTCCCTCAGCACTGACCCTCTGATAGTGCGGCCCTCCCTCAGCACTGACCCTCTGATAGTGCGGCACTCCCTCAGCACTGACCCTCTGATAGTGCGGCACTCCCTCAGCACTGACCCTGCGACAATCGGTGGCAGTTTTCTGGGTCTCGGCTCTGGACGCTTGCTTTGTTTCTCGATGCCGTCTTCTGAAGTGAATCTGCACCCATCATTTTGGAGAGTTTCGAGTCTGTGGGCCACTGGTGCGGACTCCCTGACCCTGTCAGTCAGTAGCCCAGCGATGGGTGCCCATTTCGCCCCCGCCTGGCCATTGTGAGGAGCTTGTGTGATGAGGTCTCGGAGTGCTCGGGTATCGGTGACCTGTGCAAACAGCTCCCAGTGTTGGTACAGTCTCAGCCATCCAACATCGGCAGCCTCTCACTGGCACTGGGTGAAAGACGCGGGGACTCAGAGACCAGGCACATCAATTGCTGCTCCAGCTGTGTGCTCATCCTCACCCCATTTGAGATGAATAATTATTGACTTAAGCGAGTGGGCTGAAATTTATCCTGATATCGTTACTGGGGCTGGCAGTCAGTGCTGCATCGTAAAACTGTGTGTTTATGTACAGCTCACATCGCCTCAGGCACGTCTTAAATCTAACTGCAGCAGTCTGCGAGAGAGGTGGGAAAGTGGATGTGTGTCCGTAATCAGGGAACACTGACATTCCCTCAGTGTGGCTCCCCCTCATCCAAGATGGGAGAGCCAGCTGCCTGTCCTTCACTTCCAGCTGTTAGTGGCACGCACTCCTTACTCAGGGAATATTTTTTTCACCTCTTTCAGTTGCTTTTGTTTTTAATCATTCACAGGATGAGGGTATCGTTGACTGGGCCCAGCATTTATTACCCATCCCTAGTGGTCCAGAGGGCAGTTAAGAGTGGGTCTGGAGTCACATATAGGCCAGACCGGGTAAGGATGGCAGCTTCCTTCCCCAAAGGACGTTCATTAACCAGATGGATTTTTCCGATCATGAATTCATGAGACTCTTAATTCCAGATATTCCACCCCCCTCCCCCCCCCCCCCCCCCCCCCTCCACCACCCCCAACCCCCATTGAGTTCAAATGCCATCATCTGCCATGACAAGATTTACACCTAGTTCCTCAGAGCATCACTTGGGTCTCCTGGACGAATAGTCCAGCGATACCACCACTCGGCCATCACCTCCTTAATTCAGCTCCTGCTGAACGGTGGTCAGTCAGGCCCTGGATTACTCCAGACTCAGTTACTCCCAAAGCACCAAATCTCACCCAAACCTCTGTGTCTTAACTCATGCCAGGTTACGTTTCCATAGCCACTAATGCCCACCCCCCCCGCCCCCCCTCCCGTGCTCTATGACCTGCTCTAACTCGGACAGCGACACAGGTTTTAAGCTCCCTGTCCTTGCCTGCCAATCGTTCCACAGCCTCACCATCCCAGTCCACTCACTACGGTCAAGAAAGCCCAACAACGCCTCTACTTCCTCAGGAGGCTAAGGAAATTCAGCACGTTCATAAAGACTCTTACCAATTTTTATAGATACCCCATCGAAAGCATCCTATCCAGATGCATCACGGTTTGGTGCGGCAACTGCTCTGCCCAGGACTGTAAGAGACTACAGAGAGCTGTGAGCCCAGCCCAGTCCATCACACAAACCAGCCTCCCACCCACTGACTCCATCTACACCTCCCACTGCCTCAGGAAGGCAGCCATCATCATCATAGACCCCTCCCACCCCGGTTAGAATCTCTTCCACCCTCTTCCATCGGGCAGGAGATACAAAAGGTAAAACACAAGTACCAACAGATTCAAGAACAGCTTCTTCCCCGCTGTTATCAGACAGCTGAACGGAGCTCTCAGATTTCTAATTTAATGTCGATCTCACTCTTTCTCTGCAGCCGTAACATCGTATCCCTCGCTCTGGTCTATTACCCGATTGATCTTTTTATGGTATGGTCTGCCTGTCCTGCACACAGAACAAAACATTTCACTGTACCGAGGTACATGTGACCATAATAAATCAAAGCAAACAGATAATTATGCTTCTTTAAGACGCCAATTAAAAACAAGAGGTTGTTGCTATAGAGAAAATCTCTCTCTGCCATTCCATCGAACCCATCCCTTCTCACCCCTCAAGTGACCTTCCCTAAATAACACATCCCTGGACACTATGGGCAATTCCCCATGACTAATCTACCCTGACCTGCACATCTTTGGATTGTGGGAGCAAACCCACACAGACACGGGGAGAATGTGCAAACTCCACACTTTCCAGTTGCCCGAGGCTAGAATCGAACCTGGGACCCTGGTGCTGTGAGGTAGCAGTGCCAACCACTGAGCCAGTGTGCCGCACCAACCTGATTCGGCCAGGTGAACAGCCCCAACTCCTATTCTCTGAGGTCGACCAGGCTAACCTCGTTACAGTCAGTACAACTCTGCTAATTCCACCCTTTCCAGCCCGGATCGCTGAAGGACACTTGGCTATTTTTTTCAGACATGGGAACCATTCTGCGCAGTGAGATCTCGGAGATGGGGCGGAGGGGGGGGCGGGGTCAGGTGTACATCTGCTCAAGACTGACTCAGTGTGAACCATCCGATTTCCTGGGAACACACTGATCCAGGTTCACTGCAGATCCACCTCTAACTCCCTGACAATCCCAGTTTGAAATGACCGGAACATGACGGCCTGTTTGCGTCCAGGTCTGAAGTTATGGCCAAACATATGAGCGGAGGCACAGAAGGAGGCCATTCAGCCCATCGGGCCTGCTCTGCCCCTCAGTGAGATCTTCAGCTCATCCTCACCTCCTGTCTTTTCCCTTCCCTGATGAAACATCTCTCTCCATCTCAGCCTTGAATAGACTCAGTGACTCAGCCTTTCATTACAACGGAAGGTGGTTGCGGAGGGCATCAAACCTGAGATAATTCAACTTCAAAGGGTCACACCCAGCCCCATCCGCTGCCTTTGAAGTTGTCTTCACTGAGATGGGTGACAGAGAGGGAAAAATAACCAGCTCAGAACCAAACGGAGAGGCCATCGAAACCTCAGGTATTTGTTTAAACATTCAGGGATTGAAAATGAGCTCACGAGATGATCAGGTGCTAGTTAGACGCGTTGAAGAGGTCCTGCCATCAGAATCGAAACAGTTAATCAATCAGCATCCTTGGTGTGGCACGGTGGCTCAGTGGTCAGCACTGCTGCCGCACAGCGCCCAGCAACCCGGGTTCGATTCCAGCCTCAGGCGACTGTCTGTGTGGAGTTTGCATATTCTCCCCGTGTCCGTGTTGTTTTCTCCCACAATCCAAGGATGTGCAGGTTAGGCTGGATTGGCCATGCTACACTGCCCATCGTATGCAGGCTAGGTGGGTTAGACATGGAGAATGCAGGGTTACAGGGATGGTGTACTCTTTGGAGGGTCAGTGTGGACTCGATGGGCTGAATGGCCTGCTTCCCCCGCCCCCGCAGGGACTCTCTGACTCTAAATACCAAACCGAATGTGTTTGGAGGTGAGCCATTCTGTCCTTATGGAGCCAATCTCCCAGAATGCCCTTTGGTCCTTCCACTGGGGCTACTCAAGAGGTCTGGAAGGCTGAGACCCAACTCAAAATGCTAACTCTGTTTCTCCAGCAATTAGCTTCAGACTTCTAGCATCTACGCTATTTGGCCTTCAATCGGGTCATTGAGAGGGTGAGAGGGACGTGGTTGGAGCTGCGTCTATGGGTTTCTATAACACCATGGAGATGAGTCCCTGTCTTTCACTCTTCATAGGACGTATCCACCCTAATGTCCAGGCTTTCGGTTTCTGAGGCTGCTGCCTCAGAGTGGGCTGTTCCTGCTCTCTGTCCCAATAGCATCTGCCTTTGTAGGTGCCCACATACTTTCTGAAAGTTGTGAGGGAGGAGATTGATCAGGTTGGAGGTGGCGTTCAGCAGCAACCACAGTAGGCTGGCTCTCAGTAAACCCTCACTCCCTATCCGATGCTGTCTCTTTCAATCAACATCCTTGAATCATTCCCCCCCCACCCCCTCCAGTCCCCGCCAAACACTGGAGCCCACGGGATGAATATTGCTAAGGAATAAATGAGATGTGTCATCATGGCTTCCCAATGTGCATGCATCAGGATACATGTGCAAGAATGCCAAATCACGATGGGAACGGCAATTTATACCGCATGAGGAGAGGGGCTGATTGATTGGCAAGTGGAGCAGTTGTTCTTCAAGACTCTCTTCTAAAGGAAGAAGAACCAAAATTCTTCAACATATTCTCAAGAGCGGTTGCCTGACATAGTCTCCATGGCAACACCCTGAGTCCACTTGCCAACCAATCAGTAACCTATTTTTCTTAGAACATGGATCATAGAACATTACAGTGCAGGACAGGCCCTTCGGCCCTCGATGTTGTGCTGACCTGTGGAACCAATCTGAAGCCCATCTATGCTACACTATTCCATTTTCATCCATATGTTTATCCAAATACCTTTAAAGTTGGCAAGTCTACTAATGTTGTAGGCAGTGTGTTCCATGCCCCCACTACTCTCTGAATAAAGAAACTACCTCTAACATCTGTCCGATATCTATAACCCCCTCAATTTAAAGCTATGTCCCCTCGTGCTAGCCATCGCCATCTGGGATAAAGGCTCTCACTGTCCACCCTATCTAACCCTCTGATTATCTTGTAATGGAGTCTGTCTTGTCCTGATTTCTCTTGAAAAGAAAGGTTTTAAGGCAGAGGTGTTGAGATATCTATTGAAAGCTGGTAAAGTAAACATCCATTGTTTTTGAAGTTGGAATAATAGGAGCAGCCTGGCTGGGTGGGGTCCAGCTCTCACAGAGCCATGATTTTTAGTAGCTTTGCTTCTCAGGTCTTGAAGAAGTGGAAACGATTTTTCCCCCTCTCTTGGTTACTCCTAAAAGCTGGGGATTCTCATCCTACTACACGTGAGGCAAGCTGGGTTTTCCCAAGAGTGTGTTTATGGGATGTTACTGTGTTGGAACATGATGTGGAGATGCCGGTGTTGGACTGGGTTGGACAAAGTCAAAAATCACACAACACCAGGTTATAGTCCAACAGGTTTAATTGGAAGCACGAGCGCTGCTCCTTCATCAGGTAGTTTTCTGATGAAGGAGCAGTTAATACTGTTTAACAGCTAACTAATCCAATACTCTGTTAAGCTTTCCAATAGAGTTACTGCTAAGTCTTTTGCATTTAACTATAATGTTCGAATAAATTGTGTTTTGCTTAACGTTGAGTCATTTGATCTGTCGAACTGCATCTGGAACGCAGAACCTTACAATTACCTTTACAATAATAAAAAAAGGTAGGGTCTAGACTTAATATATTTTGAGAGGGTCTGGTCTGGTCCATAATAGGTCCACCAAATTAATTTATCAAATTAATATGCAGTTTTCAAAGACTCTTTCTAAACAAGGAAACACAATGTTTGGTAAAGGTTTAGATGAGATTCCCTACAGTATGGAAACAGGCCCTTCGGCCCAGCCAGTCCACACTGACCCGCCGAAGCGCAACCCACCCAGACCCATTTCCCTCTGACTAATGCACTTTACACTACGGGTAATTTACCATGGCCAATTCACCCTGACCTGCACATCTTTGGACTGTGGGAGGAAACTGGAGCACCCGGAGGAAACCCGCACAGACACGGGGAGAATGTGCAAACTCCACACAGACAGTCGCCTGAGGCGGGAATTGAACCTGGGACCCTGGTGCTGTGAGGCAGCAGTGCTAACCACTGAGCCACCGTGCAGCCCCATAGGATCAGTTAATCAATCAGCCAATCAGGCTGGGGCTGCTTTGTCCTGGATGGCATTGAGCTTCTTGAGTGTTGTTGGAGCTGCCCCCATCCAGGGGCAAGTGGGGAGTATTCCCTCACACTCCTGACTCGGGCCTTGTAGATGGTGGACAGGCTCTGATTGGTCAAGGCATTGTAGAGGTAAAGTCCTGGGCAGACCATGGGGCTCATTCGTGAGAGATGACTGGGGCTGGTTGAACCTCAGGTTCACCACACCTCAGGGGAGGGGGAGAGGTTGAGAAGGAGAAGGCGGGAATTGAACCAACGCTGTTGGCATCACTCTGCAACACTTCCTGATGAAGGGCTTTTGCCCGAAACGTCGATTTTCCTGCTCTTCAGATGCTGCCTGACCTGCTGTGCTTTTCCAGCACCACTCTGATCTCCACCATCCGCAGTATTCACTTTCGCCTATCGCTCTGCATTGTCCCGCTAACCAATCCCTGAAGGACAATGCGAGTGGAGATTATGGCCAAGGAATTATTGACCTCAATGGTTTTGTTTTCAACTTTCTTCGAAAATAACTTTATTAACACTCCAGCACCAGAAAAGCAACCTGTGCGGCCAATGAACAAGTGACAAGCAAAGCCCAGAGCGAGCAAAGGCCCCTTGAAAAAGGTGACCAAAATATCATTGGTGGGGGACATAAGGCACTCCACTCCCCGTGGTGCCCACCTCTCCCTACCCGAGGCTTTGATTTGCCAATCGATCAGCAACCACCTCTCTTGCGGTATGAATTGGTGTTCCCTTACAGGTTTGGTCTTCTTGCGATTCTGTCCTGATCGGCGCCATCTGAGGAGCTTATGACAGCGCAAGTGTTTGATCAGCTTCGCTCGAGGCCTGAGCTGGGCTGGAGGCCACATCCAGAACAAATCAGAGGAAGTCTAGAAAGTGAATGGACGGAAGAAGTTTATTTAACCCCCTGCCCCCCCCACCCCCACAAAGATCTCTCTCAGGGGCGTGGTAGCAGTGTGTGGGTTGAACCTCCAATTCTTGATGTGTAATCCCGGTTTTATTTTAATTCCCAAACGCCGTTCCCGGAACCGATCAGAGGAGCAGCGGCCGAGAATATTATCACCTTTACTCGAGGGATTCCGGAGTAATTTAGATTAGATTAGATTACATTACAGTGTGGAAACAGGCCCTTCGGCCCAACAAGTCCACACCGACCCGCCGAAGCGTAACCCACCCATGCCCGTACATTTACCCCTTACCTAACACTACGGGCAATTTAGCATGGCCAATTCACCTGACCTGCACATCTTTGGACTGTGGGAGGAAACCGGAGCACCCGCAGGAAACCCACGCAGACACGGGGAGAATGTGCAAACTCCACACAGTCAGTCGCCTGAGGCGGGAATTGAACCCGGGTCTCTGGCGCTGTGAGGCAGCAGTGCTAACCACTGTGCCACCGTGCCGCCCACTTCCCATTTACCGGGGAGGTACATCCCCGCCCCCCCCGACTGCCTGCTTCCTCATACCTACGCCATCAGCTACCATTTAATCTTCAAAGGGTTGTGTGAAAGTGGGTTACCATAGGAACAGCGTCGCTCCCTCGCCTCTCCAGAGCTAGCCATACAAGTGGCTGCACTCGGCATCATTAATCACTGTCAGAGCCGAGTTCTCTAACCTGGATTGATTGCGGGAAAGTAATTAAAGAGGTCCTCACGCGATAAAGAGATCTCAGAGAATCTCCACAGTGCGGAGGCAGGCCATTCTACCCATCGCGTCCACACCAGCCCTCTGAAGATTATCCCAACCCTCCTTCCTCCCCTCACGCTATCCCTGCGACCCTGCGTTTCCCAGGGCTAACCCACCCAGCCTGCACATCTGTGGACACTGTGGGAAATCTAGCACGGCCACTCCACCCTAACCTGCTCACCTTAGGACTGTGGGAGGAAACCGGAGCACCTGGAGGAAACCCACGCAGACACGGGGACCAAGCAGTAACGGTGGGGCAAAGCACAGCCCTCAGAGTGCTCTCCCTTCCAAAGGAACATTGGCAGAGGAAAGGAGAGAAAATTAAAAGCACGTGCATTTCTGTAGCAGCTCTGGACACCTCAGAAAGAATCTGCAAGCCACTGAAGGAGCTGTTTGGAGTGTCTTAACATGGGGAATACAGCACCATTCACGGCAAGCTGCAGCGTGACAGGGACTGAAGCAACTGTATACCGGGATCTCACTGTGCGGAAACTCACCGTGCGGTAACTCACCGTGCGGTAACTCACCGTGCGGTATCTCACCATGCGGTATCTCACCGTGCGGGTGTATCACCATGCGGTATCACACCGTGTGCTGTCTCACCGTGCGGTGCCTCACCGTGCGGTAACTCACCGTGCGGTATCTCACCGTGTGGTGTCTCACCGTGTGGTAACTCACCGTGCGGTATCTCACCGTGTGGTATCTCACTGTGCGGTGTCTCACCGTGCGGTAACTCACCGTGCGGTATCTCACTGAGCGGTGTCTCACCGTGTGGTGTCTCACCATGCAGTATCTGACTGTGCGGTGTCTCACCGTGTGGTAACTCACCGTGCGGTAATTCTCCGTGTGGTGTCTCACCGTGCGGTATCTCACCGTGTGGTGTCTCACCGTGCGGTATCTCAACGTGTGATGTCTCGTCGTGCGGTATCTCACCGTGTGGCGTCCAACCGTGCGGTGTCTCACTGTGCGGTATCTCACCGTGTGGTGTATCACCGTGCAGTATCTCACCGTGCGGTGTCTCACCGTGTGGCAACTCACCGTGTAGTGTATCACCGTGCAGTATCTCACCATGTGGTGTCCGCCGTGCGGTAACTCACCGTGTGTTGTATAACCGTGTGGTATCTCACTGTGTGGTGTCTCACCGTGCGGTATCTCACCGTGTGGTGTCTCACCATGCGGTATCTCACCATTTGGTGTCTCACCATGCGGTAACTCACCGTTTGGTGTCTCACCGTGTGGTATCTCACCGTGTAGTGTATCACCGTGTGGTATCTCACCGTGCGGTGTCTCACCGTGCGGTAACTGACCGTGTGGTGTATCACCGTGTGGTAAATCACCGTGTGGTGTATCACCGTGCGGTAACTCACCGTGTGGTGTCTCACCGTGCGGTGTCTCACCGTGCGGTAACTCACCATGCGGTATCTCACCGTGTGGTATCTCACCGTGCGGTGTATCACCGTGCGGTGTCTCACCATGTGCGGTATCTCACCGTGCGGTGTATCACCATGCGGTATCACACCGTGCGGTGTCTCACCATGTGGTATCTCACTGTGTGGTGTCTCACTGTGTGGTAACTCACCGTGCGGTATCTCACCGTGTGGTATCTCACCGTGCGGTGTATCGCCGTGCGGTACCTCACCGTGCGGTGTCTCACCGTGCGGTATCTCACCGTGCGGTGTATCACCATGCGGTATCACACCGTGTGGTGTCTCACAGTGTGGTATCTCACCGTGCGGTGTATCACCATGCGGTATCACACCGTGTGGTATCTCACTGTGCGGTGTCTCACCGTGTGGTAACTCACAGTGAGGTATCTCACCGTGCGGTATCTCACCATGTGGTGTCTCACCGTGCGGTATCTCACCGTGTGGTGTCTCACCGTGTGGTATCTCACCGTGCGGTATCTCACTGTGCGGTAACACACCGTGCGGTACCTCACCGTGCGGTGTCTCACCGTGTGGTGTCTCATCATGCGTTATCTCACCGTGTGGTGTCTCACCGTGCAGTATCTCACTGTGCGGTGTCTCGCCGTGTGGTAATTCACCGTGTGGTGTCTCACCATGCGGTATCTCACCGTGTGGTGCCTCACCGTGCCGTATCTCACCGTGTGGTGTCTCACCATGTGGTAATTCACCGTGTGGTGTCTCACCGTGCGGTATCTCACCGTGTGGTTTCTCATCATGCGGTATCTCACCGTATGGTGTCTCACCGTGCGGTATCTCACTGTGTGGTGTCTCACCATGCGGTAACTCACCGTGCGGTGTCTCACCGTGCGGCATCTCACCGTGTGATGTCTCACCGTGCGGTATCTCACTGTGTGATGTCTCACCGTGCGGTAACTCACCGTGTGGTGTCTCGTCATGCAGTATCTCACCGTGCGGTTTCTCACCGTGCGGTAACTCACCATGTGGTGTCTCACTGTGCGGTAACTCACCGTGTGGTGTATCACCGCGCGGTATCTCACCGTGTGGTGTCTCACCGTGCGGTATCTCAACGTGTGATGTCTCGTCGTGCGGTATCTCACCGTGTGGCGTCCAACCGTGCGGTGTCTCACTGTGCGGTATCTCACCGTGTGGTGTATCACCGTGCAGTATCTCACCGTGCGGTGTCTCACCGTGTGGCAACTCACCGTGTAGTGTATCACCGTGCAGTATCTCACCATGTGGTGTCCGCCGTGCGGTAACTCACCGTGTGTTGTATAACCGTGTGGTATCTCACTGTGTGGTGTCTCACCGTGCTGTATCTCACCGTGTGGTGTCTCACCATGCGGTATCTCACCATTTGGTGTCTCACCATGCGGTAACTCACCGTTTGGTGTCTCACCGTGTGGTATCTCACCGTGTAGTGTATCACCGTGTGGTATCTCACCGTGTGGTGTCTCACCGTGCGGTAACTCACCGTGTGGTGTATCACCGTGTGGTAAATCACCGTGCGGTAACTCACCGTGTGGTGTCTCATCGTGCGGTATCTCACCGTGTGGTGTCTCACCGAGCAATATCTCACTGTGTGGTGTCTCATCGTGCGGTATCTCAGCGTGCGGTGTCTCACCGTGCGGTATCTCACCGTGTGGTGTATCACCGTGTGGTAAATCACCGTGTGGTGTATCACCGTGCGGTAACTCACCGTGTGGTGTCTCATCGTGCGGTATCTCACCGTGTGGTGTCTCACCGAGCAATATCTCACTGTGTGGTGTCTCATCGTGCGGTATCTCAGCGTGCGGTGTCTCACCGTGTGGTATCTCACCGTGTGGTAATTCACCGTGTGGTGTCTCACCGTGCGGTATATCACCGTCTGGTTTCTCATCATGCGGTATCTCACTATATGGTGTCTCACCCTGCGGTATCTCACTGTGTGGTGTCTCACCATGCGGTAACTCACCGTGCGGTGTCTCACCGTGTGGTATCTCACCGTGTGGTGTATCACTGTGCGGTATCTCACCGTGTGATGTCTCACCGTGCGGTAACTCACCGTGTGGTGTCTCGTCATGCAGTATCTCACCGTGCGGTTTCTCACCGTGCGGTATCTCACCATGTGGTGTCTCACTGTGCGGTAACTCACCGTGTGGTGTATCACCGCGCGGTATCTCACCGTGTGGTGTCTCACTGTGCGGTATCTCACCGTGTGGTGTATCACCGTGCAGTATCTCACCGTGCGGTGTCTCACCGTGTGGCAACTCACCGTGTAGTGTATCACCGTGCAGTATCTCACCATGTGGTGTCCGCCGTGCGGTAACTCACCGTGTGGTGTATAACCGTGTGGTATCTCACTGTGTGGTGTCTCACCGTGCGGTATCTCACCGTGTGGTGTCTCACCATGCGGTATATCACCATTTGGTGTCTCACCATGCGGTAACTCACCGTTTGGTGTCTCACTGTGCGGTAACTCACCGTGTGGTGTATCACCGTGTGGTAAATCACCGTGTGGTGTATCACCGTGCGGTAACTCACCGTGTGGTGTCTCATCATGCGGTATCTCAGCGTGCGGTGTCTCACCGTGCGGTATCTCACCGTGTGGTGTATCACCGTGTGGTAAATCACCGTGTGGTGTATCACCGTGCGGTAACTCACCGTGTGGTGTCTCATCGTGCGGTATCTCACCGTGTGGTGTCTCACCGAGCAAGATCTCACTGTGTGGTGTCTCATCGTGCGGTATCTCAGCGTGCGGTGTCTCACCTTGTGGTATCTCACCGTGTGTTGTCTCACCGTGCGGTAACTCACCGTGTGGTGTATCACCGTGTGGTAAATCACCGTGTGGTGTATCACCGTGCGGTAACTCACCGTGTGGTGTCTCATCGTGCGGTATCTCACCGTGTGGTGTCTCACCGAGCAATATCTCACTGTGTGGTGTCTCATCGTGCGGTATCTCAGCGTGCGGTGTCTCACCGTGCGGTATCTCACCGTGTGGTGTATCACCGTGTGGTAAATCACCGTGTGGTGTATCACCGTGCGGTAACTCACCGTGTGGTGTCTCATCGTGCGGTATCTCACCGTGTGGTGTCTCACCGAGCAATATCTCACTGTGTGGTGTCTCATCGTGCGGTATCTCAGCGTGCGGTGTCTCACCGTGTGGTATCTCACCGTGTGTTGTCTCACCGTGCGGTAACTCACCGTGTGGTGTATCACCGTGTGGTAAATCACCGTGTGGTGTATCACCGTGCGGTAACTCACCGTGTGGTGTCTCATCGTGCGGTATCTCACCGTGTGGTGTCTCACCGAGCAATATCTCACTGTGTGGTGTCTCATCGTGCGGTATCTCAGCGTGCGGTGTCTCACCGTGTGGTATCTCACCGTGTGGTAATTCACCGTGTGGTGTCTCACCGTGCGGTATATCACCGTGTGGTTTCTCATCATGCGGTATCTCACTATATGGTGTCTCACCCTGCGGTATCTCACTGTGTGGTGTCTCACCATGCGGTAACTCACCGTGCGGTGTCTCACCGTGTGGTATCTCACCGTGTGGTGTATCACTGTGCGGTATCTCACCGTGTGATGTCTCACCGTGCGGTAACTCACCGTGTGGTGTCTCGTCATGCAGTATCTCACCGTGCGGTTTCTCACCGTGCGGTATCTCACCATGTGGTGTCTCACTGTGCGGTAACTCACCGTGTGGTGTATCACCGCGCGGTATCTCACCGTGTGGTGTCTCACTGTGCGGTATCTCACCGTGTGGTGTATCACCGTGCAGTATCTCACCGTGCGGTGTCTCACCGTGTGGCAACTCACCGTGTAGTGTATCACCGTGCAGTATCTCACCATGTGGTGTCCGCCGTGCGGTAACTCACCGTGTGGTGTATAACCGTGTGGTATCTCACTGTGTGGTGTCTCACCGTGCGGTATCTCACCGTGTGGTGTCTCACCATGCGGTATCTCACCATTTGGTGTCTCACCATGCGGTAACTCACCGTTTGGTGTCTCACCGTGTGGTATCTCACCGTGTGGTGTATCACCGTGTGGTATCTCACCGTGTGGTGTCTCACTGTGCGGTAACTCACCGTGTGGTGTATCACCGTGTGGTAAATCACCGTGTGGTGTATCACCGTGCGGTAACTCACCGTGTGGTGTCTCATCATGCGGTATCTCAGCGTGCGGTGTCTCACCGTGCGGTATCTCACCGTGTGGTGTATCACCGTGTGGTAAATCACCGTGTGGTGTATCACCGTGCGGTAACTCACCGTGTGGTGTCTCATCGTGCGGTATCTCACAGTGTGGTGTCTCACCGAGCAATATCTCACTGTGTGGTGTCTCATCGTGCGGTATCTCAGCGTGCGGTGTCTCACCGTGTGGTATCTCACCGTGTGTTGTCTCACCGTGCGGTAACTCACCGTGTG
The DNA here is from genome assembly GCF_037043375.1 of Chiloscyllium plagiosum. NCBI lineage: Eukaryota > Metazoa > Chordata > Chondrichthyes > Orectolobiformes > Hemiscylliidae > Chiloscyllium > Chiloscyllium plagiosum. The sequence goes on along the minus strand of NW_028270185.1, from coordinate 15,923,109 downwards.
GTGTATCACCGTGTGGTAAATCACCGTGTGGTGTATCACCGTGCGGTAACTCACCGTGTGGTGTCTCATCGTGCGGTATCTCACCGTGTGGTGTCTCACCGAGCAATATCTCACTGTGTGGTGTCTCATTGTGCGGTATCTCAGCGTGCGGTGTCTCACCGTGTGGTATCTCACCGTGTGGTGTCTCACCGTGCGGTAACTCACCGTGTGGTGTATCACCGTGTGGTAAATCACCGTGTGGTGTATCACCGTGCGGTAACTCACCATGTGGTGTATCACCGTGTGGTAAATCACCGTGTGGTGTATCACCGTGCGGTATCTCGCCGTGTGGTGTCTCACCGAGCAATATCTCACTGTGTGGTGTCTCATCGTGCGGTATCTCAGCGTGCAGTGTCTCACCGTGCGGTATCTCACCGTGTGGTGTATCACCGTGTGGTGTATCACCGTGCGGTATCTCACCGTGTGGTGTCTCACCGTGTGGTAACTCACTGTGTGGTGTATCACCGTGCGGTATCTCACCGTGTGGTGTCTCACCGTGCGTTAACTCACTGTGTGGTGTATCACCGTGCGGTAACTCACCGTGTGGTGTCTCATCGTGCGGTATCTCACCGTGTGGTGTCTCAACGTGTGGTAACTCACCGTGTGGTGTATCACCGTGCGGTATCTCACCGTGTGGTGTCTCACCGTGTGGTATCTCACCGTGCGGTGTATCACTGTGCGGTATCTCACCGTGTGGTGTCTCACCATGTGGTTTCTCACCGTGCGGTATCTCACCGTGCGGTATCTCACTGTGCGGTGTCTCACCGTGCGGTATCTCACCGTGCGGTGTCTCACCGTGCAGTATCTCACCGTGTAGTGTCTCAGTGCCTGGTATCTCACCCTGCGGTATCTCAGCGTCTCATATCTCACTGTGCAGTATCTCAGTGTCAGGTATCTTACCACCCAGTATCTCATGGTCTGGTATATCACTGTCTGGTATCTCTGTCCAGTATCTCATGGTGTGGCATCTCATCCTCCGGTATCTCACCGTGCAGTATCTCACCATGCGGTATATCACCGTGCGGTATCTCAGGGTGTGGTTTCTCATGGTCCCTTACCTCACCATGCAGTATCCCATCATCTGGTTTCTCACCATGCAGTATCTCACCATGCGGTATATCACTGTGTGGTATCTCACAGTCTGGTATCTCACTGTGTGGTATCTCACGGTCCCGTATCTCACCATGTGGCATATCACCATGTGGTATCACACCATGTGGTATCTCACAGTCCCTTATCTCACCGTACTGTATATCACCATGCGGTATCTCACGGACCAGTGTCTCATCATGCGGTATCTCACCATGCGGTATTTCACAGTCCGGTATCTCACCTAGTGGTATCTTACCGTGCAGTAATCATAGTGCGCTATCTCACCGTTGGGTATATCATGGTCCCACCCACTTCACTTGGACGTGGCCAAGTCCGCTGACAGCTGTTCCTGAACGCTGGGGCGGGGAACTACATGGATCGGGCACTGTGCCATGTCAAACACAAAGAAGGCTTACATTTACCTAGCGCCTTTCTCAGGCCCCGGATAATGTCACGGAGCGCTTCACCGACAGTTTTGGAAGCACGTTTGCGGCGGCGATTGTGACAACCAATCGCGCACAGCAGGCTCCCAGTAACGGCAACGCCACAATGGCTAACTCATCCACTTTCTGCCCTCAATTAGTTGTCAATTGGGTGATAAAGGTGGCCATTTCCAGAGGGAGGGTTCCCTTGCTGTTGTGAAGTCCACCCCAAAAGGATGGTGGGTACAATGATAACATTTAAAAGGCATCTGGATGGGTGCATGAATAGGAAGGGTTTGGAGGGATATGGGCCACACGCTGGCAAATGGGACTAGGTCAGACTGGGATGTCTGGTCGGTATGGACGAGTTGGACTGAAGGGTCTCTTTCCATGTTGTACACTGTAGAATCCCTACAGTGCGGAAACAGGCCCTTTGGCCCAACAAGTCCACACCAACCCTCCGAAGAGCATCCCACCCAGACCCATTCCCCTGCCCAATATCCTCTATTTACCCCTGACTAACCTACACGTCCCTGAACACTACGGGCAATTTAGCTCGGCCAATCCACCTTAACCTGCACATCTTTGGATTGTGGGAGGAAACCGGAGCACCCGGAGGAAACCCACGCAGACACGGGGAGAATGTGCAAACTCCACACAGTCAGTCGCCCGAGGCTGGGAATCGAACCCAGATCCCTGGCGCCGTGAGCCACCGTGCCACCCACTCTATGGCACGACCATATAATCTCTGCTCCTCAGCACCGCACTTGGGTGTTCACCTGCGAAGCCCCGAATATGGAATTAAGCATCAAAACCAGACATCCCAAGGATGGGAATGGGACCCTTGAGCCGTTGACTTCCCATTGGCTCAACTCCTCACTATCTCTGGGAGACAAAATGTAGCCAGAGGTCAGCTCATGTGCAAATAAAATGGCCCCTGTTTACCAGTCTGATCGGTCAGTCATGATACCCTGTGCCCCCAGGCCACAGGGTAGTGTGGAAATAAAATCAACTACGTCAGATGCTCCCACGTACAACTCAGCTATAAAACCCAAACCTGGCATCAGCCAGTTAGTCCTTCCATACCTTGCTGTGGTGTTCCCAGTGGGCTCGGTAAAAGCCAGAGACACCCTCAGCTAGGCCCATGTGTTCCTGATGCACATTGACCTGTCTGAGGCCTCTCCACAAACCGCGCTCTCCTCCAAATGTGTGAACGTTGTGGGGCATCTAGCCCCACTCCAACTAGCCCAGGCCAGTGTGGCACAGACGGAGTGCCACATTGCCATTAATGGCCTCTTTCAGATGGTAAAGGGGTGACAGGCCTGGTCCCTGAGGTTAGAGTCAAGGTTAGAGCGTTGCTGGAAGTCTTTTCCCTGGGGTCGGGGGGAGTCCAGAACTAGAGGGCATAGGTTTAGGGTGAGAGGGGAAAGATATAAAAGAGACCTAAGGGGCAACTTTTTCACGCAGAGGGTGGTACGTGTATGGAATGAGCTGCCAGAGGAAGTGGTGGAGGCTGGTACAATTGCAACATTTGAGAGGCATTTGGATGGGTGTATGAATAGGAAGGGTTTGGAGGGATATGGGCCAGGTGCTGGCAGGTGGGACTAGATTGGGTTGGGATATCTGGTCAGCATAGACTGGTTGGACCGAAGGGTCTGTTTCCATTGCTGTACATCTCTATGACTCTTTGACTCTATCTGAGGAGCAGGAGAATCGATATTTCGGGCAAAAGCCCTTCATCAGGAGTATCAGGATTAGATATGTTCACTCCTGATGAAGGGCTTTTGCCCGAAATGACGATTCTCCTGCTCCTCAGATGCTGCCTGACCTGCTGTGCTTTTCCAGCACCACACTCTCAACTCGCCACGTGTAAATACAGGGCAACCTCGATTATCCAAACACCTCGGGCGGGGAGTATTTTGTTTGGATAATCAAATGTTCGGATAATCGAATGCCGGATAACACAGTCTACCCTGGCATCAGAACTTTGAGATCTTGTTCGGACAATCCGAAATTCAGATAATTGATGTTCAGAAAGCTAAGGTTGTTCTGTAAGGAGTGACTTGGTGACGGGTCTATGGAGTTATTTCAGTAATGTCGCTGGATTAGTAACCCAGAAACATTGGTTTAATGTTCTGAAGCTCACTGTGGATAACCTTAAAGTTGGGATACAGTTAAAAATCTGGACTGAAACCTAGTTTACTGGTGATATGTAAACCCATAAACCCCACATGGTTCACTAATGCCCTTTGAGAAAGGAAATCTGCCTTCCATACTCAGTGACTCCTGACCCACAGCAATGTGGTTGACCCTTAAGTGCCCTCTGGGCAATTAGGGATGGGTAATAAATGTTGGGCCAGTCAGCAATGCTCACATCCTCATGAACAAATTGTTAAAATATAAAATATCAGATTTTTTTCCTTGTGGGATCTTGCTGTGTGCAAATTGGCTGCTGCATGTATGACAATACTGAATACTTTAAAAATACTTCAGGCCTTGATGACAGAACAGCTTTCTGACACTTATCATCAACTGATTCTTGTTGTGTGGTTATTTGGAATTGAAACCAGGCTGACGTTTGTACAGAGACAGGGTAATGGGTAGATTCTGAAATAGTAGATTAAAGGGATCCACAGTGTGTTCTCAGCCTTGCTATCAACATACAGTAATGGAAAGCAAGTGGGGCCTTTGGAAAACTAGTAGGCCTCTGGAGAAAAAGTAAGCCTCTGGAGAACTAGTAAGCCTCTGGAAAAAGAGTAGGCCTCTGGAGAAAAAGTAGGCCTCTGGGTAAAAGAGTAGGCCTCTGGAGAAAAAGTAGGCCTCTGGGAAAAAGAGTAGGCCTCTGGAGAAAAAGTAGGTCTCTGGAAAAAGAGTAGGCCTCTGGAGAAAAAATAGGCCTCTGGAAAATGGGTAGGCCTCTGGAGAAAAAGCAGGCCTCTGGGAAAAAAAAAGTTGACCTCTGGAGAAAATGTAGGCCTCTGGAAAACTGGTAGGTCTATGGAGAAAAAGTAGGCCTCTGGAAAAAAAAGTAAGCCTGTTGAAAAAAAAAGCCTCTGGGAAAAAAAAGCTACTGGAGAAAATGTAGACTTCTGAAACAAAGGTAGGCCTCTCAGCCCTTCGAGCCTGCTCTGCCATTCAATACGATCTTGGCTGATCTGATTTTAACCTCAACTCTATGTTCCTGCATATCCCCCAATAATGTCTCACCCTTTCCCTCATCAAGAATCTATCTACAGGCAGTTCTGAGGAAAGGTCACTTGACCTGAAAGATTAACTCTGATTTCTCTCCATAGATGCTGCCAGGCCTGCTGAGTTTTTCCAGCAACTTTGACCTTTGTTCCTGATTTAAAGCATCCGCGATTCTTTTGGTTTTTATTTCAAATCGATCTAGCTCTGCCTTAAAAATATGTAAAGGTTCGATATCCAGTGCCTATTTTGAGGAAGGCAATTCCAATACTTACATCCCTCTGAGAGACCCCTGACTTGGCATCAGCTGGATTAAGGTCGAGAGAGTGGTGCTGGAAAAGCACAGCAGGTCAGGCAGCATCCGAGGAGCAGGAGAATCGACATTTCGGGCATACGCTGTTCATCAGAAATGGCACCAGTTGGATTAAACAGCTCCGAAGTTGCTCTGGGAGAAACCGAGTTGGCTAACATGAGTAGCTCTCGGTGCAGCAACGTGGCAAATGGGGGACAGGTGATGATAAGTGAGATTGTGGGGGGGGGGCTCATTTCCCCAACTCTTCTCACCTCTTCAGCTCCCCGTCCCTGAATCCCTCCCCCCCAGTTGGTGCGTTGAACACGCTGTTAGGTCTACGTGTTTGTTTGTTTCGGGTCCTTCCTAATTGATGACCTCTAATTAGCCAGCGATCTCCAACGTCGTCTCTTGTGCACTGGGGCATCACAGTGTAAATAGCTCTGCATCGGTATCGAGTGTGACCATTTTGCTGGTGACTCCCAGCTAGGATTACCAAGTACTGAGTAACAGTTAATTATACCACAGCGGTTAGTAGGGGCTGACGTCAAGTTAGACTGCTCATGTGTTTTGTGTAGCAAGATGTGCCGCCAATAAATAAATAAAGGGACCGCTGACAACTGCTCAGCTCTCTGTGTGATCAGTTATCCTGGGATCAAGGGTGGAAATTCAAACCTGGGATGAAAACTGCAACGTCAATCATGTCAGGACACCTTCCGATGACATTCATTCCCCACCCCATCCCCCCAGTGATGCTGCAGTGATACCTCTTCCATCTCCATGGCAACCGGGGAGGCGGCCAATCACAGCGCCGGCTCTTTCACAGAACGACTTTCATTTATATAGCACCTTCCTAGCCAAGGAGGTTTATTCCTCGCTGCAGTGATTGTAACGAAGTCAGCCTCGTTGAAGAGGAGAGCCCTGATTGGGGCTGTTAACCTGGTCCAATCAGGGAGCCCTGGCTGACAGATATATTCAGGAGTTTCACACAGCACTGTCCTTTGATGTGAAGGGCACTGCTTGTCACTGGCTACCCGGGTGTTTTCCTATCTTCCTGGTGGTGGAATCGAATAAAGATTCGTGCACTTTGTGTCTTTCACTGTGTCTCACACCTGCACACACACACCATGAGGGCTGGGGAAAAAAATAAGCACTACCGCGAGTTAGGCGGTAGTGTGGGGGTTAAAAAAAGAGAGAGAAAAAAGAAAAAAAAGGGGAAAAAAGAAAAAAAATAATCAGGAGTTTCAGAGGTTCTGTCCACTCTGAGAGCTGGTTCTGAGGGAGCTGGGTCAGTGTCGAGGACTCTCCGCGTGTTAATAAAGGGGGACTTGCCTCTATGGACTTATTTCAATATCAGAAACGTTGCAACGGATTTGTCCAAACCCAGGTCCTCACATAGATTACAGAATAATGTTGGCCAGCGATACTAGCTATAGGTATAAGGTGTGGGTAGAGCGAGTGATTTGGAAGACACATTGAACTGTGTCACTTGTCCCAATCGGAGTTGGGTATAACAGCGAGGGAAGGGCCATGGTGAGACCACAGCGGGAGCACAGCATCTAGTTTTGGTCTCCGTGCTTAAGAAGGGAGATAATTACTTTGGAATCAGTTCAGGGAAGCTTCATTAGGATTGGTTCCTGGATGGAAGGTTGTCTTTATAAAGGAACTTTGATCAGATTGGGACTCCACGCATCAGAAGAGTGAGAGGTAACCTTGTTAAAAATAGCTCTCGGTGCAGCAGCCCTTGACGACGTGGCAAGTGGGGGACAGGTGATGATAAGTGAGATTGTGGGGGACTCATTTGTCCAACTCTCCTTCTCACCTTTTCAGCTCCCTGTCCCTGAATCCCTCCCTCCCTCCCTCCCTGTTGGGGGCATACACCTGGCAAAACGGGCTCACTTCATTTCGGACACTGAGGCCTTTTCACGGGGCTGCAGTGTTGTGTTATGTACCTTTAAGGGATCATTTTGCATTATCGCCTGGGTCTTCAATCTCTCAGACTTCGTCTTACTCTGGGATTACTTAAAGCATGTCATGCACAGTGGCTCAATGGTTAGTGCTGCTGCCCCAGGTTTGATTCCAGTCTCGGGCGACTGTCTGTGTGCACATTCTCCCCGTGTCTGCATGGGCTTCCTCCCACAGTCCGAAGGTGAATAGGTTACAGTGGATTGGCCGTGCTAAACCGCCCCCATGGTGTCCAGACATGTGCAGGCTAGGAGGATTTGCCATGGGAGGTGTAGATGGCGTGAGACTTGAAATCGCCTCTCGAGGTGCATTGTGGGTGGCCCTATACCAGGCAAACTCTCTTGGTTCAAGGAAGCAGCTTACTACTGCCCCCTCAAGGGGCAATTAGAGATGTGCAATAATTGGTGGGCCCAGCCACTCCATAAGCGACTGAAGAAAAGTGTGATGTGCCCTGAGTGACAGGATGACCTTGAGGATGGGTTAGTGGATGATCCTGATAGAATGGGATGGATTCCCATTGGATTAAGCCCTCAATGCCTACTCAGCACCTTCTCATCAGTGAGTTGGAGGATCCTTTCCATAAGATCTCCTGTGGATTTGCCAGTGAACTCTCCCAGGCGACCACCCCTGACACCTGTTGGTATTTGCCAACTCTACCAGGGGGTGATGCTGGGCAAGGGTTGCTTGGCAATCCACTGTCACCAATCCTCCCTTATCTTTTCTGTCAATATAGTGATGAGGAAATGCCGCCGCAGAGTTTCTGCAGAAGAGCCAAGTAGGTTTATTTTCGTTTATTTTTTAGCCAACAGAGTCAGTCCCTTAAACTCAGGAGACTCTAAATCTCCCGGTTATATATTTTGTTAAACTTTACCCCTACACTACTGCCTAACTGTGGTCGTGCTTATATTTTGCACGTAGGTTTATTTAGCAATAACAATAAGTACAACTGCATTGGGTCAGGCAGAATAACCAGGGCCTTCAGGGAGCTGGTACAGATCTAGCTGCTCCTTCCAAAAGCTCAGCTAGCCTCCGTTCTCCATCCGTAGGCGGCGTGAGGGAATGGGAGGAGCCAGTGTAACATTAACCCCTTCAGAACCATTACCTGACACAACGTTGCTCATGTTGAGGGTTCAAAGTCATCAGAGTCACTTTGTGAATGTGTGGCATCCTTACCCAAGATGTCTGAAACGTGGGCCACGGGACAGTTTCCCTTAAACGTTCTCATGTGTCTGTCATGACGCTGCAACCCAAGGCAAAATGGACGAAGATGGGTCCTCGGTACTCCTGCCTCTCGCTGTAATGTCCTTCACCCAAAGACCCCTCCACTGACCCCTCCAGGGGACCTTCCCCAGCTCCACATGGGTCTGTCACCTCTGGATCTCTGTGGAATGTAGGTCTTTAAAATATCTACACAGTTGTGAGAGACACCTGCTAGGTGTCCGTGTTAATGTAGGAGAAAGTGAGGACTGCAGATGCTGGAGATCAGAGCTGAAAGGTGTGTTGCTGGAAAAGCGCAGCAGGTCTGGCAGCATCCAAGGAGCAGGAGAATCGACGCTTCGGGCATAAGCCCTTCTTCAGGAATGAGGAGGGTGTGCCAAGCAGGCTAAGATAAAAGGTAGGGAGGAGGGACTTGGGGGAGGGGCGTTGGGAATACGATAGGTGGAAGGAGGTTAAGGTGAGGGTGATAGGCCGGAGAGGGGGTGGGGCGGAGAGGTCAGGAAGAAGATTGCAGGTCAAGAAGGCGGTCCTCAGTCCGAAGGCTGGGACTGAGATAAGGTGAGGGAGGGGAAATGAGGAAGCTGGAGAAATCTGCATTCATCCCTTGTGGTTGGAGGGTTCCTAGGTGGAAGATGAGGCGCTCTTCCTCCAGGCGTCGTGTTGCCATGGTCTGGCGATGGAGGAGGCCAAGGACCTGCATGTCCTTTGCGGAGTGGGCGGGGGAGTTAAAGTGTTCAGCCACGGGGTGGTTGGGTTGGTTGGTGCGGGTGCCCCAGAGGTGTTCTCTGAAACGTTCCGCAAGTAGGCGGCCTGTCTCCCCAATGTATAGGAGGCCACATCGGGTGCAGCGGATGCAGTAAATGATGTGTGTGGAGGTGCAGGTGAATTTGTGATGGATATGGAAGGATCCCTTGGGGCCTTGGAGGGAAGTGAGGGGGGAGGTGTGGGCGCAAGTTTTGCATTTCTTGCGGTTGCAGGGGAAGGTGCCGGGAGTGGAGGTTGGGTTGGTGGGGGGGTGTGGACCTGATGAGGGAAACACGGAGGGAGTGGTCTTTCCGGAACGCTGATAGGGGAGGGGAGGGAAATATATCCTTGGTGGTGGGGTCTGTTTGGAGGTGGCAGAAATGACGAAGGATGATACGATGTATCTGGAGGTTGGTGGGTGGTAGGTGAGGACCAGTGGGGTTCTGTCCTGGTGGCAATTGGAGGGGAAGGGTTCAAGGGCGGAGGAGCAGGAAGTGGAGGAGATGCGGTGGAGGGCATCGTCGACCACGTCTGAGGGGAAATTGCAGTCCTTGAAGAAGGAGGCCATCTGGGTTGTACGGATTTGGAACTGGTCCTCCTGGGAGCAGATGCGGCGGAGGCAAAGGAATTAGGAATATGGGATGGCATTTTTACAGGGGGCAGGGTGGGAGGAAGTGTAGTCTAGGTAGCTGTAGGAGTCAGTCAGTTTATAGTAAATGTCCGTGTTGATTCGGTCGCCCGAGATAGAAATGGAAAGGTCTAGGAAGGGGAGGGAGGAGTCTGAGACGGTCCAGGTAAATTTGAGGTCGGGGTGGAAGGTGTTAGTAAAGTGGATGAACTGTTCAACCTCCTCGTGGGAGCACGAGGTAGCGCCGATACAGTCATCGATGTAGCGGAGGAAAAGGTGGGGGGTGGGGCCAGTGTAGTTGCGGAAGATGGGCTGTTCCACATATCCTACGAAGAGGCAGGCACAGCTGGGGCCCATGCGGGTGCCCATGGCTACTCCTTTGGTTTGGAGGAAGTGGGAGGATTGGAAAGAGAAGTTGTTCAGGGTGAGGACCAGTTCAGTCAGTCGAAGGAGGGTGTTGGTGGAAGGGTACTGGTTGGTACGGCGGGAAAGGAAGAAGCGGAGTGCTTTGAGGCCTTCATGATGGGGTATGGAGGTGTATAGGGACTGGATGTCCATGGTGAAAATAGGGCGTTGGGGACCGGGGAAACGAAAATCATGGAGGAGGTGGAGGGCTTGGGTGGTGTCCCGAATGTAGGTGGGGAGTTCTTGGACTAAGGGGGACAGGACAGTGTCGAGGTATGCAGAGATGAGTTCAGGGGGCAGGAGCAGGCTGAGACAATGGTCAGGTTTGTGGATTTTGGGCAGGAGGTAGAAACGGGCGGTGCGGGGTTGTGGGACTATGAGGTTGGAGGCGATGGATGGGAGATCCCCTGAGGTGATGAGGTTATGGATGGTCTGGGAGATGATGGTTTGGTGGTGGGGGGTGGGGTCATGGTCAAGGGGGCAGTAGGAGGAGGTGTCCGTGGGCTGGCGTTTAGCCTCAGCGGTGTAAAGATCGGTGCGCCAAACTACGACCAGTTTAACAACCATGCAGAGTACGGGAAGGAGTTAGTGTGTTTAGTGGCATGGTGTAAAGACAATATCTCTCCCTCAACGTCAGCAAAATGAAGGAGCTGGTCAGTGACGTCAGGAAGCAGAGTGGAGGGCACGCCCCCGTCTGCATCAGTGGTGCTGAGGTGGAGATGGTCAAGACCATCAAATGCCTGGGATTGATGATCACCAACAATCTGTTCTCATCCACCCATGTTGACAGGACAGTCAAGAAACCGGTCACAACAATGCCTCTACTTCCTCAGGAGGCTCAGGAAATCCAGCATATCCACAAGGGCTCTTAACAGTTTTTATAGATGCACCATAGAAATCATCCTATCCATATACATCAAGGTTTGGTGCGGCAACTGCTCTGCCCAGGACTGTAAGAGACTACAGAGAGCTGTGAGCCCAGCCCAGTCCATCACACAAACCAGCCTCCCACCCACTGACTCCATCTACACTTCCTACTGCCTCGGGAAGGCAGCCAACATCATCAAGACCTCTCCCACCCCGGTTAGAATCTCTTCCACCCTCTTCCATCAGGCAGGAGATACAAAAGGTAAAACACACGTACCAACAGATTCAAGAACAGCTTCTTCCCCGCTGTTATCAGACAGCTGAAACGGAGCTCTTTAATGTTAATTTTGATCCCTCTCTGCACGTTCTCTGTGATAGGGGTAACACTGTACCCTGCTCTGCTACCCTGATACACTTTGTATATGGTATAATCTGTCTGTATAACATGCAAAACAACACTTTTCACCGTATCTCGGTTCATGTCACAACCATAAACCAAATCAAATCAAATCACCAATGACTTCACCAAACACTGAGACTGATTAGTATCTTTGTAGCTGTTACCTTTTTGATTTCTAATGTGTGCAGATGTGTCACATTTTATGATCTTTTCTTGTGTTTCGTACTTAGTAAAACCCACCCTCTCATTAATTGAAGCAAACCTGATCATTTTGGGTGATAGCTTAACTTGGACTGAGAAGTGATGTCCGAGAGGGAAGGTTTCCTCCTGAACTGAGCCTTGGTTTTAGTGACCGGGAGATGATTTAAATGAGGGAACAGTGTCAGTTTATCCCCCCACAACCAGGAGATTAGCAATTTGGAGATGCAGGAGGGGATCTGGAATAGTAACCCATTGGAAACCCTCACCTAGGACTCGATGGTGACAACGTGCACCAGGAACCCTGGGGTAACTGAGCTGACCTGTTTAGTTTGGGATTATGTCCGGCATGGACTAGTGGAATGAAGGGTCTGTTTCCGTGCTGTGTGCTTCTATGACTCTGCATCCCCCCCTCCCAAGCTCTCTGTGGTAAGGAGTTACAAAGACTCACAACTCCCTGAGAGGAGAAATTCTTCCTCATCTCAGTCTTCAATTAGTACCCCGTTTCTTCTGAGACTGTACCCTCTGGCCCTAGACTCTCGCATGGGGAGACATATCCTCTCAACATTCACTCTATCAAGCCCTTGGAGCAGGGACGGGGTAATGGGAAGGGAAGACATGAACTCTGTGGTTCCAATTGGTAGAACAGATCCAGGCCATTCAGCCTCAAGGGTCTTTATAGAATAGAATCCCTATAGTGTGGAAACAGGCGCTTCAGCCCAACAAGTCCACACCTACCCTCCGAAGGGTATCCCACCCAGACCCATTCCCCTACCCTATTACACTACATTTACCCCTGACTAATGCACCTAACCTATACACTCCTGAATGCTAAGGGGGACATTTAGCATGGCCAATTCACTCTAACCTGCACATCTTTGGACTGTGGGAGCAAACCCACGCAGACATGGGGAGAACTCCACACAGACAGTTGCCCGAGGCTGGAATCGAACCCGGGTCCATGGTGCTATGAGGCAGCCGTGTTAACCACTGAGCCACCGTGCTACCGTGCCGCCTTGTTGGAGAACAATCTAGTCAGTCCCGTTCTCCCACTCTATTTCCGTCAATTGGCCATCCGATTGAAATGACTGGTCATCCCAGTTTCCAATGCTGTCATGGACTGTATGTTCAAGGTCATTGACATTCATGACACCAAGATGTTGATGCTGACTTCGCACCCCTCTTCCCCCCCCCCCCCCCCCACCCCACCAACCCCATGTATTTCTTGCCCAAAACCTTGATATAACACTACCATCAACTAATATGACCATCTTTGCCAAACTTATCTGAACCTATCATAGTCTTGCACACCGCCAACAAACCCTACCTTCATCGTTGGCTCCTCTGATTTAATCTTGTCATCAAAATCCTTCCATAAGAAATAGGAATAGGAGTAGGCCATTCAGCCCCTCAAGCCGGCTCCACCATTCAATAGGATGATCCAACATTCCTCACTTTCCTGCCCCTTTCCCTCTAACTCTTGACTCCCCGACTGATCAAGATCTATTAGTCTCAGCCCTAAGTATACACAAGGACAATTTTCACTAGTGGTTGAGAGGTGACCTGATAGAGGTTTATATAATAATGTGGGGTATAGATAGAGTTCATGGGGATGGCTTTTCCCCACGGTGTGGGTGGGGACAGTTTCAAGACTAGAGGGCACATTTTTAAGGTCCAAGGAGAGAGATTTAAAACAAACATGAGAGGCAACGTTTTTCCTCAGAGAGTGGTTTGTGTGGAATGAATGTCCTGAGTAACTGGTGGATGTGGGCACAGTTACAATGGTTAAGAGACATTTGGATAAGTTCATGAAGGGGAAAGGTTTGGTGGGATACAGGCCAGGGGCAGGTAGGTGGGACTAGTTTAGTTTGGGATTCTGGTCGGCATGGACCGGTTGGGCCGAAGGGTCTGTTTCCAGGCACTATGACTCTATGATTCCACTCCCTCAGCTCTCTGTTGTGGTCAGGAGCTCCAAAAACCCTCTGAGAGAAGAAACTGCTCCTCAGCTCAGTCTTCAATCACCGCCCCTCTATTCTGAGACCGTCCCCTCTGGACTTGACTCTCCCATGAGGAGAAACGTTCTCTCAGCACTCACCCTGTCAAGCACATTAAGAACCTGATACCATCTCATTCTTCGAGTGAGTAGAACTCCAACAACTCCAGTGAATCTTACCCCCATGAGAAGGTATCACATTGTCTCTGACGTGTGGGGGGGGCATCAGAAATGGGAGCAGCTGTGGTCGAACTAGGCTGTCTTTAAGATGCGTGGAGCTAAGAAATTCGAACGTGTGCCAGCCAATGTGATTGTAGCTCTCACAATCCGTCAATTAACACTCCGCCCACGTCAGGCCTTTCTTACTGTCTCACGTACCATCTGAGGTGAGAGATGGTCATCAGCAAATGACAGAATCAAATTAAACTCCCATCCACCATTGCTCCACACCACATCGCCAAACTGTGAAATGTATATTTTACAACACAATGACGTGGGTAACGGGAAAGCGGCATTTGAGTTATCAACTTGTTTCATTCACAGCCAGAAGCTGAACTATCCCTACCATGGTATGCATTTTTTAAAACATGTATTTTTAAAATTTTATTCATGGGATGTGCTCAGAGGCAGCAACTATTATTCGTCCCTTATCAATTGCCCCTTGAGAAGGTGGGGGGGGGGGGGGGGGGGGGGTGAGCTGCCATCTTGAACCGCTGCAGTCCACCTGCTGTGGGTTGACCCTCAATGCCCTGAGGGAGGGGATTCCAGGACTTTGACCCAGCGACAATGAAGGAACGGCCATATATTTCCAAGTAAGGATGGTGAGTGGAAGGGAACTTGCAAAGGGATAGTGTTCCCATGTATCTGCTGCCCTTGTCCTTCTAGGCGGCACGGTGGCACAGTGGTTAGCACTGCTGCCTCACAGCGTTGGAGACCCGGGTTCAATTCCCGCCTCAGGCGACTGACTGTGTGGAGTTTGCACATTCTCCCCGTGTCTGAGTGGGTTTCCTCCGGGTGCTCCGGTTTCCTCCCACAGTCCAAAGATGTGCAGGTCAGGTGAATTAGCTGTGCTAAATTGCCCGTAGTGTTAGGTAAGGGGTAAATGTAGGGGTATGGGTGGGTTGCGCTTCGGCGGGTCGGTGTGGACTTGTTGGGCCGAAGGGCCTGTTTCCACACTGTAATCTAATCTAATCTAATCTAATCTAGATGGAAGTGATCATGAGCTTGGAAGCAGCCTTGATCAGTTGCTGCAGAGCATCTTGTAGATGGTACACCCTGCTACTACTGGAATGGTGGAGGGAGGGGACGTTTGTGGGTGTGGTGCCAACCAAGCGGGGGGCTGCTTTGTCCTGGATGGTGTCGAGTTTCTTGAGTGTTGTTGGAGCTGCCCCCATCCAGGGGCAAGTGGGGAGTATTCCCTCACCCTCCTGACTTGTCCCTGATGGGAGACAGGCTTTGGGGAGTCAGGAAGTATCTGAGAAATCCCGAATGTGCAGTTCCATGTGAAACTCTCCCTTCCGACCATATGATGGAGGGAAGGTCATCGATGAAGGAGCGGAAGATGGTTGGTCCAAGAACTCCCTGCAGGGTTATCGTGGATGACTGACCTCCAAAAACCATGACCATCTTCCTACTTTCCAGGCATGACTCCAACCAGCGGAGGGTTTTCCTCCCGATAACCATTGATTCCAGTTTTGCCAGGGCTCCTTGATGCCACACTCAGTCAAAGACAACCTCGATGCCAAGGGCTGTCACTCCCTCCTCCCCTCTGGAACTCGGCTGTCTCATCCATGTCTAAACCAAGGCTGGAATGAGGTAAGGAGCTGAGTGACCTCGGCGGAACCCAAAATGGGAATCAATACCCTGAACAAACATGATCCACCATTATCCAAATGGTGGCTTGATTCAACCGGACTAGCTGAAAGATCCTGAGTATGTTAGAAATTATCGAGGAGAAAGTGAGGTCTGCAGTTGCTGGAGATCAGAGCTGAAAATGTGTTGCTGGAAAAGCGCAGCAGGTCAGGCAGCATCCAAGGAGCAGGAGAATCGACGTTTCGGGCATGAGCCTTTCCTGAAGAAGGGCTCATGCCCAAAACGTCGATTCTCCTGCTCCTTGGATGCTGCCTGACCTGCTGCGCTTTTCCAGCAACACATTTTCAGCTATGTTAGAAATTATACCATCGACTGATATAGCAATCTTGCAATGTGCCTCATTGCAGTAGCTGGAAGTTACAGACAGGGTCTTAGTCTCTCCAGCAAAGAACATATCCCAGTACTGCATCTTTTTTCTCAATTACACAAAGTCCTGGGGTGGGGGGGGGCTACAGTTTCCCTGGTGCAATCTGTATGCCAAAGTCTCATTCATGGTTAGCACTGCTGCCTCACAGCACCAGGGACCTGGGTTCGATTCCAGCCTCGGGCAACTGTCTGGGTGGAGTTTGCACATTCTCCCCGTGTCTGCGTGGGTTTCCTCCGGGTGCTCCGGTTTCCTCCCACAGTCCAAAGATGTGCAGGTCAGGGTGGATTGGCCATGCTAAATTGCCCGTAGTGTTAGGTGCATTAGTCAGAGGTAAATATAGGGGAATGGGTCTGGGTGGGCTACTCTTCGGAGGGTTAGCGTGGACTTGTTGGGCCGAAGGACCTGTTCCCACACTGTAGGGAATCTAATCTAATTCCAACCATCCTTTTCTCATGCAGTGTAAATTGTTGTTCCCTTTGGAATTTGACATTCCTGCATCAGTCCTGGTAACTACAAGGTAAAAAATCTTCAGACAGCCTGCCTCTTTTTCCTCAGCAATATTCCTTAAACTTGTAACAGAGGCCTAGGATATTCCTACGCCATAATCAAACTGAATCAGCTGACCCTGACAGTTCATGCGTCCCGTGGAATATTGGATTGTTGTGTCTTTCCCGTCGTCCCTTTGCTGATTAATAAAAGCCTAACTCAAGAGAAAACACATTTCCAAAAGCTGCTCCCATGAGATGTGCCCCATCACTGATTGTTCCCAAGAAGGTTGAGATGAGCTGCCATCTTGGATCACCACCAGTCACGTTGCAAGTTCTCAGGTTTGATGAAGGAACAATGATGCCATGGAGAGCTACAGCACAGAAAGAGGCCATTGGGCCCGTCGCGCCTGTGTGCTGGTCAAAAACATCTATCTAATTCTCTAATCCCACTATCCCAGCACTTGACCCATAGCCCCTTGGTGTACAAGGGCGCACTTCAAGACTGCTTCAGTGTGATGAGGGATTTCTGCCTCTCCCACCCTCGCAGGCAGTCGGTTCCAGATTCCCAGCAGCCTCTGGGGGAAACGTTTGTCCCTCACATCCCCTCGAACCCTCCTGCCCCTTCCCTCCAATCGATGCCCCCTGCTCATTGATCCCTCCATCCAGGGGTAACGTTTCTTCCTGTCTGTCCTGTCGATGGCCCTCATCATTTCATCCATCTCAGTCACGTCCCCTCTCAATCCCCTCAGCTGTGAGGAAATCAGTCGCAGTCTGTACGATCTCTCTTCATCACCGAAACTCTCCAGGCCAGGAAACATCCTGGGAAATCTCCCTCTGTGCCCTCTCCAGGGCTACCATGTCCCTCCTATAACGTATATTCCCAATTGCACTCAATACTGTAGCTGTGGTCTAGCCAGCGATTTATACATTTCAGCATCACCTCCCCGGGTCTTAAACTATACCTCATCAAATAAAGGGCAGTGTCTCATGTGTCTCCTTAACTACTTGATTCAATTCTCCTGATGCCTCATGTGTCCGGTGGGCATGCACAGCGCGATCCCGCTTATCTACGGTGCCTCCCAAGGTCCTTCCATCCGTCATGCGTTCCCTTGCCTTGTTTATCGAATCGTGGAGTCAAAGAGCACAGAAACAGACCCTTCGGCCCAACCAGTCCATGCTGACCAGGATCCCAAACTGGACTAGTCCCACCTACCTGCTCCTGGTACATGTCCCTCCAAACCTTTCCCATTCATGTCCTTATCCAAATGTCTTTTAAACATTATAACCACTTCCTCAGGAGGCTTATTCCATTCACGCACCACCCTCTGTGGAAAAAAATTGTCCCTCATGACTTTTTAAAAAAATCTCTCCTCTCGCCTTAAATGTATGCCTCCGAGTTTTGAAGTCCCCCACCCCAGGGAAAAGACCCTTTGCTATTCACCTTATTAAGGTCCCTCATGATTTTATAAGCCTCTCTAAGGTCACCCTGCAACCACTTACGCTCCAGTGAAAATAGTCCTAGTCTGTCCTTATAACTTGAACCCTCCATTCCCGGCAACATCCCCGGGAAATCTCGTCTGATACCTCTCCAGCTAGGAAGCTTGAATTTCCAGTTGGGCCGTGGCCTAATTGAACCGCAGCACAGGGTCGGAGGGGCTGAATGGCCTCTTCCTGAGCTAAAGACAGACTGCAGGGGCAAATTAACCGGGATGAAACTGGGTTGAAAGGGGTTGCACACACACTCGCCTCACACTCCCTCGGGTACTGGAAGATTACGGGGCGATCCTTAGTAAGGCGGTGAAAGGCGATGGAAGGATTCGTGAGGGAGGCTGGGCCCAGGTCATGGGGCAGACCCTTAAGACAAGAGGTTGGTGTTTACACAAAAGGGGAGGAGGAGTTTGGAAGTGAAATGGCATCCATCGAAAGCTGTCGGGCCCTGGGGTCTGGGCAGGGTGTGGGGTTTAGCTTGGAAATTTCACCACAGAGCTCGCTGGACTTGTATTTCGGAGTTGATGCTGAGGTGTGGAGTCAGGCTCCGGATTGGCGATCGTGGACTAACCGGCGGGAGTTGATCATGGCAGAAACTGCTCCCACTTGCGAAAGGACAAGGGCATGGAATTGTACAGCACAGGGAATGGCCCCTTCAGCCCACGGCACGAACACCACGCCAAATTAAACCACTCCCTTCGGCCTGCCCATGGTGCCTCCATTCCTTGCATATTCATGTGCCTACCCAACAGTTCCTTAAACTACCGTATTTGCCTCCACCAGCCCAGGCAGAGAGTTGAAGATTATGCAAAAGAAGGCTCAGTGGTTAGCACTGCTGCCTCACGGCGCCAGGGACCAGGGTTCGATTCCAGCCTCGGGCGACTGACTGTGTGGAGTTTGCACATTGGCTGCGTGGGTTTTCTCTGGGTTCTCCGGTTTCCTCTCACAGTCCACAGATGCACAGGTTAGGGTGGATTGACCATGGGAAATTACCCATAGTGTTCAGCGATGTGTGGGTCAGCGATGTGTAGGTTAGAGTGGGTTGGCCATGGGAAATTGCTCATAGTATTCAGTAATGTGTAGGTCAGGGTGATTGGCCATGGGAAATTATCCATAGTGTTCAGCGATGTGTAGGTTAGAGTGGGTTGGCCATGGGAAATTGCCCATAGTGTTCAGCAATGTGTAGGTCAGGGTGATTGGCCATGGGAAATTACCCATAGTGTTCAGCAATGTGTAGGTCAGGGTGATTGGCCATGGGAAATTACCCATAGTGTTCAATGATGTGTAGTTTATGGGGGATTGGCCATGGGAAATTGCCCATAGTATTCAGCCATGTGTAGTTTATGGGAGATTGGCCATGGGAAATCGCCCATAGTGCTCAGCAATGTGTAGGTTAGAGTGGATTGGCCATCGGAAATTGCCCATGGTGTTCAGGGATGTGTAGGTCAGGATGGGTTGGCCATGGGAAATTGCCAATAGTGTTCAGCGATGTGCAGGTTATGGTGGATTGGCCATGGGAAATTAGGTTAGGTGCATTATTCGGGGTCAATACAGCATAATAGGGTTGGTGTGGACTTGTTAGGCTGAAGGGCTTGTTTCCACAATGTAGGGATTCGAATTCTAGAGAAGCCAGCAAAGTTGGTCTGGAGTTCATTAGCTACAAGTATGGTGTAGGCAGAGGCAGTCAAGAAGGCGTTGGACGCTGACTTGAACAGGAATAATGCACAAGAGCATTGGGAAAGGCAGGAGAGTGGCACAAAGCCATCAGAGAAAGTGGGAGACCCACGATGGGCTCAATGGCCTCCTTCCGTGCGGGAACTATTTTGGAGTTGGAGGGGACCCAGGGGATTAGGAAAGGGACCCCCAGGACCTGATCAGGTGTACCCTAGAACTCTGTGGGAAGCTAGAGATGTGATTGCTGGGCCTCTTGCTGAGATACTTGTATCATCGATAGTCACAGGTGAGGTGGCGGAAGACTGGAGGTTGGCAAACGTGGTGCACCTGTTTAAGAAGGGCAGTAAAGACAAGCCAGGGAACTATAGACCAGTGAGCCTGACCTCGGTGGTGGGCAAGTTGTTGGAGGGAATCCTGATGGACAGGATGTACATGTATTTGGAAAGGCAAGGACTGATTCGGGATAGTCAAGATGGTTTTGTGCGTGGGAACTCATGTCTCACAAACTTGATTGAGTTTTTTGAGGAAGTAACAAAGAGGATTGATGAGGGCAGAGCAGTTGACGTGATCTATATGGACTTCAGTAAGGCGTTCGACAAGGTTCCCCATGGGAGACTGATTAGCCAGGTTAGATCTCACGGAATGCAGGGAGAACTAGCCATTTGGATACAGAACTGGCTCAAAGGTAGGAGACAGAGGGTGGTGGTAGAGGGTTGTTTTTCAGACTGGAGGCCTGTGACCAGTGGAGTGCCACAAGGATCGGTGCTGGGCCCTCTACTTTTTGTCATTTACATAAATGATTTGGATGCGAGCATTAGAGGTACAGTTAGTAAGTTTGCAGATGACACCAAAATTGGAGGTGTAGTGGACAGTGAAGAGGGTTACCTCAGATTACAACAGGATCGGTACCAGATGGGCCAATGGGCTGAGAATTGGCAGATGGAGTTTAATTCAGATAAATGAGAGGTGTTGCATTTTGGGAAAGCAAATCTTAGCAGGGCCTATACACTTAATGGTAAGATCCTAGGGAGTGTTGCTGAACCAGGAGACCTTGGAGTGCAGGTTCATAGCTCCTTGAATGTGGAGTTACAGGTAGATAGGATAGTGAAGAAGGCGTTTGGTATGCTTTCCTTTATTGGTCAGAGTATTGAGTACAGGAGTTGGGAGGTCATGTTGCGGCTGTACAGGACATTGGTTAGGCCACTGTTGGAATATTGCGTGCAATTCTGGTCTCCTTCCTATCGGAAAGATGTTGTGAAGCTTGAAAGGGTTCAGAAAAGATTTACAAGGATGTTGCCAGGGTTGGAGGGTGTGAGCTACAGGGAGAGGCTGAACAGGCTGGGGCTGTTTTCCCTGGAGCGTCGGAGGCTGAGGGGTGACCTTTGAGGGGTTTACAAAATTATGAGGGGCATGGATAGGATAAATAGACAAAGTTTTTTCTCTGGGATCGGGGAGTCCAGAACTAGAGGGCATAGGTTTAGGGTGAGTGGGGAAATATATAAAAGGGACCTAAGGGGCAACTTTTTCACACAGAGGGTGGTACGTGTATGGAATGAGCTGCCAGAGGGTGTGGTGGAGGCTGGTACAATTGCAACATTTAAGAGGCATTTGGATGGGTATATGAATAGGAAGGGTTTGGAGGGATATGGGCTGGGTGCTGTCAGGTGGGACTAGATTGGGTT
Organism: Chiloscyllium plagiosum; assembly: GCF_037043375.1. Taxonomy (NCBI): domain Eukaryota; kingdom Metazoa; phylum Chordata; class Chondrichthyes; order Orectolobiformes; family Hemiscylliidae; genus Chiloscyllium; species Chiloscyllium plagiosum. Next base: position 15,902,092 of record NW_028270185.1, on the reverse strand, counting down.
GGGATATCTGGTCGGCATGGACGGGTTGGACCGAAGGGTATATTTCCGTGCCGTCCATCTCTGTGACTCTATGACAAGAGATTGTTTCACATTGTGATACCCGCCACTTGTCGATCGTAAATCACATTTGGATCCATTTCGTGAGGATGGCTTTCGGTCAACTCCTTTGCTAGTGTTCTCTGACAAATGACTCAACCATCAGGTGACATGTAAACTGAGACAAGCATCTCGTCTTACCCTGAGGGCTTTGAGCAAAACAGATTGGCTACAAACAGAATCTGATTGCTTTTCCAATGACAATGCTTCATCTAACCGAAACTGAAATGACAACCTTGGACAAAGTCTGACAGTGACACGATACCTGCGCCTCCCAAACTTGTTCTGTGATCTTTACATACAGCCCGGGAAATCCAGAAGAACAAACATTGCTCTCAATTACTTCTTCTGTTCGATGTGGTTGGGCCCAGCATTGCTAATTGCCCCAGGGGGCATTTCAAAGTCGACCATGTTGCTGCGGGTCTGGAATCACATGACTGGACAAGAACGGCAGATTTCCCTCAGGAAAGGACAGCACTGAACCAGATGGGGTTTTTACAACAGGGAATAATGGTCGTCATTAGACACAGTTAAAAGCAAATCACACAACGCCAGGCTATAGTCCAAAAGGGTTTATTCAGAAACACAAAGAAGCCTGTTGGACTGTAATCTGGTGTTGGGTGATTTTTAACTTTGTCCATCCCAATCCAACCTCCAAGTCATCGGTCGACAGATTGTTATCGAATTGAAATTTCACCTCCGTACAGCAGGAGACCCTTCAGCCCATTCTGTCCATGATAACCCATTGCCTGAGCGATCCCAAATGCCTTTTCCTGCTCTTTCCACCAAGTTTAGCGTTTCCTCTGCTTCATCTGCCTTTATTTTCCTTGGAATGTCTTTGCCCGAATTGGCCCACTAACTTTTCTTTCCTCTAATAACTGAGTTCGAAAATTCATCTTCACCTCCCTCAGTCCTTTGGCGGGCGACAAAGGCGTGGTAATGTAATGGGCAAGGAATCCAGCATTTGGGGTAGCTCGGTGGCTCAGTGGTTAGCACTGCTGCACCAGGGACCCAGGTTCGATTCCAGCCTCGGGCGACTGCCTGTGTGGAGTTTGCACATTCTCCCCGTGTCTGCGTGGGTTTCCTCCGGGTGCTCCGGTTTCCTCCCATAGTCCAAAGCTGTGCAGGTCAGGGTGGATTGGCCATGGGAAATTGCCCCATAGTGTTAAGGGATGTGTAGGTTAGCTGAGATAGCCACAGGGAATGCAAGTTTACAGGGGTAAGTGTGATGGGTGGGTGAGTGCCCTTCAGAGGGTCGGTGCGGACTCGGTGGGCTGAATGGCCTATTTCTGAGCCATACAAGGATGTGGGCCTAGTGTTGGTTTAGACCAGTGCAGATGTGAAGGGCCAAAGGGCCTTGCTCTGTGCTGTAGACCTCCATGACTCAAAAGTTCTAAGGACTTGGGTTCAAATCCCATCAATGGCAAATGGTGAAATTTGAGTTCGATTTTTAAAAAGTGGTAGTTTTAAAAAAAAAATTAAGCCTAATGGCAGTCATGTGACCATATTATAAAGACCCTTCTAGTTCATTAATGTTCTTTAAGGAAGGAAATCTGTCTTCCTTACCCAGTCTGGCCTACTTGTGAGACCAGACACACAGCATTGGGGTTAACTCTTAGCTGCCCCCTGGGTAATTAGGGATGGGGATTAACTGCTGGCCACATCCCCTGACTGACTAAAACCTCCGTCCGCTGTGCTGTTAGCTCTGGAGAGCTCTACCCAATCTCATCGTTCCATTTCCTATCCTCCTCCATCATGCCAACGGCAGCATCTATCAAATTCCCAATCCTTCCGCCATTGCTTACTCAGTCTTCATGTTGCTTCCCGTGACGGCCTCGAGACCTTTCGATTTATTCACAGGCCTTTTGGAATATTGTCTGCAATTCTGGTCTCCTCCCTATCAGGAGGATGTTGTGAAACTTGAAACGGTTCAGAAAAGATTTACAAAGATGCTGGCAGGGTTGGTGGATCTGAGCGATAGGGAGAGGCTGAACAGGCTGGGGCTGTTTTCCCTGGAGCGTCGGAGGGTGAGGGGTGACCTTATAGAGGTTTATAAAATCATGAGGGGCATGGATAGGGTAAATAGGCAAAGTCTTTTCCCTGGGGTGGGGGAGTCCAGAACTAAAAGGCATAGGTTTAGAGTGAGAGGGGAAAGATATAAAAGGGACCTGAGGGGCAACGTTTTCACGCAGAGGGTGATGCATATGGTGGAGGCTGGTAAAATAACAACATTTAAAAGGTATCTGGATGGGGATATGAACAGGAAGCGTTTAGAGGGATATGGGCCAAGTGCTGGCAAATGGGACTAGATTAGTTTCAGATGTCTGATCAGCATGGATAAGTTGGACCGAAGGGTCTGTTTCCATGATGTACATCTCTATGACTCTGTGACTCTATGATATGAACACTTCACAATTGTAAAAACGATCAGTGTCCATTAACGTTGTCCACTCTAATCCATTTCAAGATAGATCGCTCCCAACAGGAAATGGCCAATGATCGAGATGTTGACCAATTACAATGACCTCTTTGATCATTGCAAGTGTTGAATGTGTTGGACCTGTTCTCTTGTCAGACAGGCTTTGCCCATTCTGATAGGGTTATCCACAAATGCTGTCATGGCCACCATCCCTATCTTCACCTATCGAACTCATGAGGAAGGGTCACTTGACCCAAAACGCTAACTCTGATTTCTCTCCACAAATGTCGCCAGACCTGCTGAGCTTTTCCAGCAACTTCTGTTTTAGAGCACCTGACATTGTCACTGGCTGGGTCTTGCCCCGTCCCAAGTTGCCCCCTTGAGAAGGTGGGGGGTGAGCTGTCTTCCTGAATCACTGCAGTCCGTGTGCTGTGGGTTGACCCACAATGTCCTGAGGGAGGGAATTCCGGGAATTTGACCCAGCCACAGTGAGGGATATAATTCCAAGTCGGGATGGTGAGTGGCTCAGAGGGGAGCTTGCAGGGGGTGGGGTTCCCATGTATCTGTTGCATTCCTGGACGGTATTGTCACCGATCCAGTTTTTGACCCAGTGACACTGAAGGAATGGTGATATTGTTTGGGGAGGGTTGGGTTAGGATGGCGTGGGTGTGTTTTGCTCATCACTCTGGGTTAGAACATGAAACATTATTCGCTGATATGGTGTAGAGAGGTGCCACCCAGCCAATCGCAGTGGTACCAGCCCTCCAAAGGAGAGTTAGTGCCATTTTCTTATCTCTTCCCCCTATCCCTGCACCCTAAATCTATCCAATGACCATCCAATACGCCTCTCGATTGAATCTGCTTCCACCACATTTCCAGACAGTGCTTTCCACCCCGCGTGTGGGTGCGATTTCTTTTCTCTTGTCTCTCAGTTCCTCCTTTCGGAAATAACTTTAAAGTCTCGTTCTCCGTCCTTTTCTGAACGGGAGTCAGGACAGATTACCGGCCGATCAGTCCCAAATAACGCGGGCGCTGACCGTGTCTGAGGAGGCATGGTCACATTTTGATGACTCAGTTTCGTTTTGAAGATGTCTAGCTATCTCTGAGTTTACACTGATATGCCTAGAGTCTGTCATTCCATTGACATGACGTTTGGAGCAGTAAACCATCTCTGAGTGAAAGACACTTTAGATTTTAGACTGAACCAGTGGCAACAGAGGGGAATAAATCCAACAGTCCCTTTCATTTCAGAGACACTTGGGCAATTAGATACCGAATGCCCCAAAACCTGAAATTTCAAAGCTGATGACAGAGGTTCAAATGAAATGTTTGCCCACTTTGCAAAGCAACTGAACGGACTATTTACCCTTTGGGGCTGAGACCTCATTAAGAGCGAGCCAGTTCCCGCAGTCGGCCATCTTGGATGTCAATGCCACTTTTCCCAGCAGGAGCTGGGTGTGCTAAAGAACGAGGAGAACAAAGAAAATTACAGCACGTGAACAGGCCCTTCGGCCCTCCAAGCCTGTGCCAATCCAGATCCTCTATCTAAACTTGTCACCTAGTTTCTAAGGCTCTGTAACCCTCCGCTCCCTGACCATTCATGGGTCTGTCTAGATACATCTTAAATGACGCCATCATGCCCTCCTCTATCACCTCCACTGGCAACACATTCCAGGCCCCCACCACCATCTGCGTAAAGATCTTCCCACCTATATCTCCCTTAAACGTTTCCCCTCTCACCTTGAACTCATGACTCTGAGTAATTGAGCCCCCCCCCCCCCCGACTCTGCGGAGAAAAGCTTCTTGCTATCTACTTGTCTATACCTCACATGATTTTGTAGACCTCAATCAGGTCCCCCCCTTTACCTCAGTTTTAATAATCCTAATCTACTCAACCTCTCTTCATAGTTAGTGCCCTCCATACCAGGCAGCATCCTGGTGAACCTCCTCTGCACCCTCTTCTAAGCATAGAGTCATACAGCACGGAAACAGACCCCTTCAGTCCACACGGACCAGAATCCCAAACTAAATTAGTCCCAGCTGCCTGCTCCCTCCAAACCTTTCCTATTCATGAACTTATCCAAATTACTTTTAAATGTTGTAACTGTCCCCACATCCACCACTTCCTCTGGACATTCATTCCGCACTCTGTAAAAGAATTGCCCCTCATGTCTTTTTTAAATGTCACCTTAAAAATGTGCCCCCTGGTCATGAAATCCCCCCCCACACCCAAGGGAAAGGACAACTACCATTAACCCTATACGTACCCCTCATTATTTTATAAACTTCTATCAGAGTCGCCTCGCGACCTCCTACACGCCAGTGAAAGACGGGCAGAACGGTAGATGTGATCTATATGGACTTCAGTAAGGTGTGCGACAAGATTCCCCATGGGAGACTGATTAGCAAGGTTAGATCTCATGGAATACAGGGAGAACTAGCCATTTGGATACAGAACTGGCTCAAAGGTAGAAGACAGAGGGTGGTGGTGGAGGGTTGTTTTTCAGACTGGAGGCCTGTGACCAGTGGAGTGCCACAAGGATCGGTGCTGGGCCCTCTACTTTTTGTCATTTACATAAATGATTTGGATGCGAGCATTAGAGGTACAGTTAGTAAGTTTGCAGATTACACCAAAATTAGAGGTGTACTGGACAGTGAAGAGGGTTACCTCAGATTACAAGAGGATGTACCAGATGGGCCCATGGGCTGAGAAGTGGCAGATGGAGTTTAATTCAGATAAATGTGAGGTGCTACATTTTGGGAAAGCAAATCTTAGCAGGACTTATACACTTAATGGTAAGGTCCTAGGGACCTTGGAGTGCAGGTTCATAGCTCCTTGAAAGTGGAGTTGCAGGTAGATAGGATAGTGAAGGCAGCGTTTGGTATGCTTTCCTTTATAGGTCAGAGTATTGAGTACAGGAGTTGGGAGGTCATGTTGTGGCTGTACAGGACATTGGTTAGGCCACTGTTGGAATATTGCGTGCAATTCTGGTCTCCTTCCTATCGGAAAGATGTTGTGAAACTTGAAAGGGTTCAGAAAAGATTTACAAGGATGTTGCCAGGGTTGGAGGATCTGATCTACAGGGAGAGGCTGAACAGGCTGGGGCTGTTTTCCCTGGAGCGTCGGAGGCTGAGGGGTGACCTTATAGAGGTTTACAAAATTATGAGGGGCATAGATAGGATAAATAGACAAAGTCTTTTCCCTGGGTTGGGGGAGCCCAGAACTAGAGGGCATAGGTTGAGGGTGAGAGGGGAAAGATATAAAAGAGACCAAAGGGGCAACTTTTTCACGCAGAGGGTGGTACGTGTCTGGAATGAGCTGCCAGAGGATGTGGTGGAGGCTGGTACAACTGCAACATTTAAGAGGCATTTGGATGGGTATATGAATAGGAAGGGTTTGGAGGGATATGGGCCGGGTGCTGGCAGGTGGGACTAGATTGGGTTGGGATATCTGGTCGGCATGGACGGGTTGGTCCGAAGGGTGTGTTTCCATGCTGTACATCTCTATGACTCTATGAATCTGAGTCCCAACCTATCCAGCCTTCGTTTATAACTCAAACCTTGCATACCCGGTAACATCCTGATAAATCTCTTCTGAACCCTCTCCAGCTTAATAATGGGATGGCTGGCTTCTTCCCGTTCCTAAAATCTGCAGGAGGCTGATGACTGGCTTATAGGAATCGGTAGTGTTGTATCTGCTGTCTCTCGCCACCTTCACCCCCTCCAATGCCCGCCTCTCTCTGTTAACCCCGCCGTGACCTCCAAACCCTGGCCTCTGTTGGACATTTTCAACACCAGGTCAAATCTCCGAGGGTAGCGTGAAAATAGTTTGATCCTTTGCTTTCTGACTTAAGAAAATAATCGATAGGAATGCAAGGAAGCGATAGCAGAATGTGTACAAGTTAATTTAACCTTCATTGTCAAAAATGGCTGCAATGGCCTTTTTTTTTCAGTGTCTCATTGTATATATATATAAAAGTCTCATGGTATTTTACTTAGGATGATCCAGAGTTGGTCCTCATTCAAATCCACAGAAAAGGAAACACAGTAAAAGTGATCAAACAGTGTCTCTCACACACACAGCTGTCCTGAATTCCAGTATGTGCCCTGATTTGCCAGGGGGCAAGGAACCCGATTAAATGCTCCCCTCTTCTGTCCAATGCCTTGACTCTTTCGCTGCTCTTCAATGGGCATGGATGTCCATGGCTTGCCCGCTGAGGATGGTCTCCCCGGGATTCAGGATGGATGAGCTTGGTGGTGACATTGCAGGATGAGGTGGGGGCCCGCTGTGCGTCATCATGGCTGGGTGGTGGGAGTGTCCGGGGACGTACAGATGCGCTGAGGCTCCGTGGTGCAGCTGTGTGGGGTGGGGTGCCATCGGTCGAGAGGTGTACCCTGCCTGCTGGAGGCCCAGTCCCATCGCGCCCCCTTGTGGCACGTAGTCCCCTGGCACTGCCGCCAAACCTGCCGGGGTGGGGGTGGGGGAGGGAGTGGGGGGGGGGGGGGGGGGAATGGGGGAGAAGCAAAGTACAAATGTCAGTGTCCGGTTGGCCAACCAGCGCACCCGCCCAACCCACTCCGTGGGGGCTTAACCAACACCCCTGCTGCCCCCCCCCCCAACCCCCGCAACAACCCCAGGGGCTCACCCAACACCCCCAACCCCCTGCACCAAACCCAGGGGCTTACCCAACACCCCCGCCCCACCCCCCCCCCCCCCCCGCAACAAACCTAGGGGCTTACCCAACACCCCCATCCCGCAACAACCCCAGGGGCTCACCCAACCCCCCTCCCCGCAACAACCCCAGGGGCTTACCCAACACCCCCCCCCCCCCCCCCACCCGCACCAACCCCAGGGGCTTGGGTAACTCTCCTCCCCACCCACCTACACCCACTCCACCCACCCCCCCCCCCCCCCCTACCAAGTCTGGAAAGGGGTCATGGAGCCCTCACTCATGGAGAGATGGTATTGGGGATAGTGGGGGGGTACGGAGGTGAGAGTGTTGGGTGTAAGGCTGGGGCCAGGGCAGATCCCACGGGAGCAGGGGTTGGGGCAGAGGAAAGGGGGTGAGGAGGTGGGCGGGGGGTGGGGGGGTGTAAAGATGGAGGGGCTATCGAGGGGTTGAACAGGAGGTGGGGAGTGGGGCTGAAGATAGGGATGGGCGGGTGTACGGGGTGGGGATGAAGAGGAAGGTGGGGGTGTAGAGGGGGTGGGGGTGTAGATGGCAGTGAGGGTGTTGGGGGTGAGGGTGTAGATGGGGGTGAGGGTGTTGGGGATGAGGGTGTAGATGAGGGTGGGGGTGTAGATGGCAGTGAGGGTGTTGGGGGTGGGGGTGTAGATGGCAGTGAGGGTGTTGGGGGTGGGGGTGTAGATGAGGGTGAGGGTGCAGATGGCGGTGAGGGTGTACATGAGGGTGAGGGTGATGGGGAGTGGGGGTGGGGAGTGGGGGTGGGGAGTGGGGATGGGGAGTGGGGGTGGGGTGTCTCCCGGGTCCTAATGGGAGTTGGGAGCGAGATTACCTTCCATCCATAAAACAATGGGACGTTGCTTCAGTCAGCACCTAACACTACCCCCTCCCCCCACCACTACCCAGTATGCTGCCCCCCCACACACCCTCACCTCACTATCCTCACCCCCCCAACCCGATAACCTCCTCCCCACATCCCCACCCTCACCCTCCCCACCCTGATAACCATCTCCCTCACCCTCAACCCCGCCACCCTCACCCTCCCCACCCTGATAACCGTCCCCCTCACCCTCAACCCCGCCATCCTCACCCTCCCCACCCTGATAACCGTCCCCCTTACCCTCAACCCCGCCATCCTCACCCTCCCCACCCTGAAACCGTCCCCCTCACCCTCAACCCCGCCATCCTCACCCTCCCCACCCTGATAACCGTCTCCCTCACCCTCAACCCCGCCATCCTCCCCTCCCCACCCTGATAACCATCCCCCTCACCCTCAACCCCGCCATCCTCCCCTCCCCACCCTGATAACCATCTCCCTCATCCTCAACCCCGTCATCCTCACCCTCCCCACCCTGATAACCGTCCCCCTCACCCTCAACCCCGTCATCCTCACCCTCCCCACCCTGATAACCGTCCCCCTCACCCTCAACCCCTCATCCTCCCCTCCTCACCCTGATAACCATCCCCCTCACCCTCAACCCTGCCATCCTCCCCTCCTCACCCTGATAACCATCCCCCTCACCCTCAACCCTGCCACCCTCACCCTCCCCACCCTGATAACCATTTCCCTCACCTCCCCACCCTGATAACCATCCCCCTCACCTTCAACCCTGCCACCCTCACCCTCCCCACCCTGATAACCATCCCCCTCACCCTCAACCCCGCCGTCCTCACCCTCCCCATCCTGATAACCATCCCCCTCACCCTCAACCCTGCCATCCTCACCCTCCCCACCCTGATAACCATCTCCTTCACCCTCAACCCCACCATCCTCCCCTCCCCACCCTGATAACCATCCCCCTCACCTTCAACTCCACAATCCTCACGCTCCCCACCCTGATAACCTTCCCCCTCACCCCTGACCCACCACCCTCATCCTCCCCACCCTGATAACCTTCCCCCTCACCCCTGACCCACCACCCTCATCCTCCCCACCATGATAACCTTCCCCCTCACCCCTGCCAACTCCGTACCCTGAAACCTGCCCCACACACCCCCACCACCCTCCCCACCCCCCCAAATCTGATAACCTTGCCCCTCACCACCAACCCCACCATCCACATGACTCTGTTTCACATCTCTCCCCCCGGTCCCCCGATAATGTCTAGGGTCTGACGTGGAATGGGCAGAGCCCGTGTCGATGTGGGCGTGGAGGTGAATGACCTTGTAACCTTCCCCCTACCCCATACCACCTGATGGTTGGGTAGAGCCAGCTGATGGGCTACCACTGAGGACCTTTGGAATGGTCCCCTCCTGGTTTCCTCCCCATCTCAGTCTTCAGTTGGTTCCCCCTTTATTCTGAGACTGTACCCTTTGCCCCCAGACTCTCCCATGAGGGGTAACAGCCTCTCAGCATTGACCCTGTCAAGCCCCTTATGAAGGAGAAAGTGAGGACTGCGGATGCTGGGGATCAGAGCTTAAAAATGTGTTGCTGGAAAAGCGCAGCAGGTCAGGCAGCATCCAAGGAGCAAGAGAATCGACGTTTCGGGCATAAGCCACCCCACCCTGATAGCCTTCCCCCTGAATATTCCCCCTGATAGTTCCTGAAGAAGGGCTCATGCCCGAAACGTCGATTCTCCTGCTCCTTGGATGCTGCCTGACCTGCTGCGCTCTTCCAGCACCACATTTTTAAGCCCCTTATGAATCCGATATGTCTCAGTGGGATCACCTCTCATTATTCTAAACTCCAGTGAGTAGATTCCCAACCTGTTTAACCTTAGTTTATAAGACAATCCCTCCATCCCAGGGATTGTCCTAGTGAACCATCTCTGAACTGCCTCCAATGAAATGATATCTTTCCTTAAATAAAGGAACCAAAGCTGCTCACAGTGCTCCAGATGTGGTCTCACCAGCACCTTGTACAGTTGGGTAACACATCCCTACTGTTACAGTCCAACCCCCTTGAAAGAAGGGCCAACATTATGCCTCTAATTCATTGTCTGTGCTTCTGCCCCCTAGCTCATTATTTCCTGATCCTTATGAGTGAATGATGTGAAAGGAATTGAATATTTGTCCAGGACTGAAGTATTTGCTCTCTCTCTATCACTCAGTCTGCCACGGACCCTCTCTCTTCACTGGCTGGCACAACTCTCCTTATCCCAAACCGCCTCCCTCTCCCCGCCAATAAATTCTCACCTTTTCCACGTGGGACTGTGTGCTTTTACAAACATTAAACGTTCCCCTGCATAGCCCCTGTATCCATCCCAAAACTAATCCCACTGTCCCATCTCCCTGTAGCCCTGTACTAATCCCAAACTAACCCCACTGTCCCACTCTCACTATCACCCTGTATTAATCCCAAACTAATCCCACTGCCCCACTCTCCCCGTAGCCCTGCATTAATCCCAAACTAATCCCACTGTCCCACTCTCCCCATAGCCCTGTATTAATCCCAAACTAACCCCACTGTCCCACTCTCACTATCACCCTGTATTAATCCCAAACTAATCCCACTGCCCCACTCTCCCTGTAGCCCTGCATTAATCCCAAACTAATCCCACTGTCCCACTCTCCCCATAGCCCTGTATTAATCCCAAACTAATCCCACTGTCCCACTCTCCCTATCGCCCTGTATTAAACCCAACATAATCCCACTGTCCCACTCTCCCTATCGCCCTGTATCCATCCCAAACTAATCCCACTGTCCCACTCTCCCTGTAGCCCTGTATTAAACCCAACATAATCCCACTGTCCCACTCTCCCCATACCCCTGTATCCATCCCAAACTAATCCCACTGTCCCACTTTCCCTATCGCCCTGTATTAATCCCAAACTAATCCCACTGTCCCACTCTCCCTGTCACCTTGTATTAATCCCAAACTAATCCCACTGTCCCACTCTCCCTGTAGCCCTGTAACCATCCCAAACTAATCCCACTGTCCCACTCTCCCTGTCGCCCTGTATTAATCCCAACATAATCCCACTGTCCCACTCTCCCTGTCGCCCTGTATCCATCCCAAACTAATCCCAATGTCCCACTCTCCCTATCGCCCTGTATCCATCCCAAACTAATCCCACTGTCCCACTCTCCCTGTCGCCCTGTATTAATCCCAAACTAATCCCACTGTCCCACTCTCCCTGTCGCCTGTATTAATCCCAAACTAATCCCACTGTCCCACTCTCCCTATCGGCCTGTATTAATCCCAAACTAATCTCACTGTCCCACTCTCCCTGTCGCCCTGTATTAATCCCAAACTAATCCCACTGTCCCACTCTCCCTGTCACCCTGCATTAATCCCAAACTAATCCCACTGTCTCACTCTCCCTATCGCCCTGTTTTAATCCCAAACTAATCCCACTGTCCCACTCTCACTATCACCCAGTATCCATCCCAAACTAATCCCACTGTCCCACTGTCCCTGTCGCCCTGTATTAATCCCAAACTAATCCCACTGTCCCACTCTCCCTGTCGCCCTGTATTAATCCCAAACTAATCCCACTGTCCCACTCTCCCCATACCCCTGTATCCAACCCAAACTAATCTCACTGTCCCACTCTCCCTATCGCCCTGTATTAATCCCAAACTAATCCCACTGTCCCACTCTCCCTGTCGCCCTGTATTAATCCCAAACTAATCCCACTGTCCCACTCTCCCCATACCCCTGTATCCATCCCAAACTAATCCCACTGTCCCACTGTCCCTGTCGCCCTGTATTAATCCCAAACTAATCCCACTGTCCCACTGTCCCTGTCGCCCTGTATTAATCCCAAACTAATCTCACTGTCCCACTCTCCCCATACCCCTGTATCCAACCCAAACTAATCTCACTGTCCCACTCTCCCTATCGCCCTGTATTAATCCCAAACTAATCCCACTGTCCCACTCTCCCCATACCCCTGTATCCATCCCAAACTAATCCCACTGTCCCACTCTCCCTATCGCCCTGTATTAATCCCAAACTAATCCCACTGTCCCACTCTCCCTGTCGCCCTGTATTAATCCCAAACTAATCCCACTGTCCCACTCTCCCCATACCCCTGTATCCATCCCAAACTAATCCCACTGTCCCACTGTCCCTGTCGCCCTGTATTAATCCCAAACTAATCCCACTGTCCCACTCTCCCTGTCGCCCTGTATTAATCCCAAACTAATCCCACTGCCCTGTTCCTCGTCTTGTGCTTTGTTACGTGTTTAAAACCCATGGTTCTTTGAAATATTGCGTTGGTCCCTGTGTGTAAGGAACTGCCCTGACCTCTCCGGGTAACAACATTAAAGGCAGTGTGTAGCCTGAAGACCGGCTGTCAGTGTGATCGCTGAAAAGGGGCTGGCGGAACGTTCCGGAAGGAATCGGTTTCGCCGTGGCGTTCCGAGCGGTGCTGAGCATCAGCTGGTCGCTCCATCACTGATAGATCGGATCAAGGATGAGGGTCAATGCGGTACATTCCAATGACCCATCATTCCTGTGGATGCGGATTACGCCAAGCCCAGTAGGTACATGAGGGCCAAGCCGATTGGTTTGGGGTAAATGTAATGCGAGGGGAGGTTATCCTGGTAATTACAGAGTCAGCGTCATTTACCAGCTTTTCTGATTGTCAAATTACCTCCAGACTTCCCGGAACTCCTTTGATCAGATTTCAAGTAGGTTAGCTTGTCCAATTGGATCGCCTCCTTCTCACACTGAAGTCGAACACAGTCCTTGGGTTCAGTCACAGTGACCCGTAGCAGATCGGATATGTTAATGAGCGTATTTGCATACTTGGCCAGTCAATTCAATTGGACACAGTGCTGTTGACTGTGTATTTAAATGGTCTACAATCAATTAGCTCAGGCACGCTCGCTAGCCCTGTCAGTGAGTGTGTGTGTGTGTGTGTATATGTATGTATGTATGTATGTATGTATGTATGTATGTATGTATGTGTATGCGCGCACATGTGAGCGTGTGTATCTGTTTGTCTGTCTGTATGTGTGTCTTTGTGTATGTGTGTGTATCTGTGTATGTATGTATGTGTGTCTGTCTGTGTATGTCTACGTGACTGCGTATGTTTGTGTCTGTGTGTATATGCCTATGTGTGTGTGTGTACATGTGTATATGTGTGTATGTGTGCCTGTGTATATGT